>NC_056695.1:68601977-68905007 GCF_018350215.1 Panthera leo | reverse complement strand
TTTCTTGCCCTTTACTCAATTATCTGTAAACTGAAAGAGACTCCTATCAGTTTAACCATTTATTTTCTGTCCTTTCCTTTGTTCTTAGGCAGCGGGAGTGCCTGAGGAATATCACATATATTTCACCCTTGGGGGGGTGGCGGGGGAGGCGGGTAGGCAGCAGTGCTGGCTTGTGCTTTGCCCTCTGCTTGCCATATGCTCCCTTATCAACCATCAAAGTAAACGTCCTTGGCCTGGATGCTTAGGCCTCAAAGACAATAGGCTGGCTTAGAAAAAAAAATTTTTTTTTAATCATTAACAATAACAATAGCTCCAGAGCCATTACCTTACAATGCAGGGCTCAGTAGGGCTCAGCTCATCTGGCTTTAACTCTCCACGTGTATTACCTGGCAGGGCTCACAGTAGCCCAGAGAGGGGTACACTGTTCACACTAGGGAACTGAAGCACAGAGAGGTTAAGTGAGATGCCCAGGGTCACACAGAAGTAAGAGATAAGAGCTTGATGAAAGCAGGTGGTCAGACTTCAGAGCCTATGTTCTGAGACAGTGCTTCCTACATGCTAACGTGCACAAGAATCACCTGGTGACCTTGCTAAACTGCAGGTTCTAATTCAGTAGGTTGACTAGGAAGTGGGGGCCTGGGGGCCTGAGAGCCTGCATTTCCAATGAGCTCAGCTCCCAGGTGAGGACCATGCTGCCAGGTGAAAGACCACACACTGGGAGGAGGGGCAGTCTGACCCAGCACTGATGAGGGAGCAGAGGCAAGCTAGGGGCAAAGCACAAGCTAATAACACCCCCACACCCAGGTGTGGTATATGTGATATTCCTCTGGCACTCCCGCTGCCCAAGAACAAAGGAAAGGGGAAAAAACCCAAATGATTAACTGATCGAGATCACAGTCTTGCAAGACAGGAGTCTCCATCAGTTTATAAATATCTTAGTGAATTACAAGAAAAAGACAATCTTATCACTAGCCTAATCTCTAGACACCTGTAGACTCAGTTTCTGGAGCCCCAACACCACATTCCCCTCCCTAGTGATATGGGGAAAAAGGCAAGAAGGAAGGGTCAGGTAAAATTAAATTTCCTTATAACTGCAGCCCATTGACAAATACTTGAGGCAAATACAGAGTATAACATTTCTCAGGGAACTCCCTGCCATCATAATGTTAAAGCCTTAGTAGAGGAAAAACACACTTAGCTTCACAATAGCTAGGCCTCTGATGTCTTATGAGTCTCCTGTAGCATAAGAAAGTCCCCCTACGGGCTCCCTGGTGGCTCAGTCGGTTGAGCTTCGACTTTGGCTCAGGTCATGATCTCAAGGTTTGTGAGTTCGAGCCCCACGTTGGGCTCTGTGCTGACAGCTCAGAGCCTGGAGCCTCCTTCAGATTCTGTGTCTCCCTCTCCCTCTGCCCCTAACCCGTTCGTACTCTGTCCCCATCTCTCTCAAAAATAAATAAACATTAAAAAAAAAAGTCCCTCTGGAGGCCTCCCTTTTGACCTCACCTCCCCCAACTCCATAAGATATAAACAGTGCAGCCCTTCCTGCCCACAGGTCCTGTCCCCTGCTCTAATAAAATCACCTTTTTTGCACCAAAGACGTCTCAAGAATTCTTTCTTGGCCATCAGGTCCGGACACCCATCACTCCAAAACCCCATCAGCACTCTAAAGTGGAATGGGAGTGGGTCCACCAACTGTTACCTGTCCACAGGGAAAGAACAAAAACTGGGAGTGAACCACTCGAAATTCTATAACTATTTGACAACTATTGCATATCTGTAAATCTAATAATCACTTTTTAAAAATTAGGGCTTGTACTCCTGTTATTATTTTTACTTCATTCTTCTGGTAATTGGTATCTATGTTCTTTTGCAAAGGTACCATGCACAAAAAGTTAGAAATTATAAACAAAGCAAGCCAACAAAACAAACAGCCTGGTCCTTCCCCACAGATAATGGGAAAATTCCTTCTCGCAATTACAAAACTGTACTGACTCCCCAATCGATGGGAAGTCTAGGACCATGGGATAAATGAGGTGTCTTCCCCACTTCAATTTTGCTTCTCATAGGTTCCATTTTCTTGTGGTTTTTGGAGCAGTTCTGGCATATCTAGCCTCTCATGCAGAGGAAAACTGCCATCCATAAATAAAACCCCTCAAGTAATGTGAATTCTGTTTTGTGCCTTCCTACTAGTTTTAGAACATATGCCCAGTCACTCAACCTCTCTGAGGCTCCTTTTCCTCATCTGTAGAAGAAAGCCCACCCACCGTGTGGCAAAATGCGGTGAAATGCTGTAAAGCATGCACAGGGCTTAGTGCAACACCTGGAACTACCATTAGCAATCAATAAAGACCAGATACAATTATTATTGGGGGGTGGGGGGGGAATCTGCAAGAAATAAATTCATAGCAGGTAGTCAATGACTCCACCAGCATTTTTGAGAAAAATACCCCTGACACTCTGCTAGGCACCGGGAAGGCAAGATGCTGTGTTTCTCTTAATAAAACTAAATTAATTTCTTTTCAACTAAGGAGAGTTGGCACCCAATTTCTCACAAAAGTCTACAACTACATGGAGATTTTAATCCTAACCACGAGGCAAGAAGAGTGCCCCGAGGCACCGCAAGATGTGCGATCACCAAGCAAAAATGCAATTATTTGTATTCTACTCCAGAAACTTAGGCAGGTAGGTGAACTAACACAGTTTAGGAAGATTTTCAATAACAAGGAAGGAAACAAAGCAGATTTTATTTAACCTTCGGTTAAGCAGAAATCCAGCTAACTAGAGATGGTCAAGGTGGAGTGTTCCTAGTTAAAGGCTGTCATATTCTGCCAGTAACTCATTTACATAATGACCCAGGAGGGAAGAGCCCCTGGGGCTTGTGGACAATGGAAGGAAAGAGGCTGAGTACAGTATTGGTAAATGTTGATCCAGTCCCTGACCACTTGGGCAGGAATTTGTAAATCACGAGGTGAGGGAAATTTGCCAGCTGGGAATGGGAATCTTTTCGACCTTGCCAAAATGGCAGACTTCTTCACGCTCAGGTTTGGTGTCGTGTTGAAGTGCCTACGGGGATGTAGCGATTCGGTACAGCACGCTGAAATCCAATTTATTTATCATAGTTGGCATGTCCCCAAAGCTCTAATGACTCAGACCCTCCCACAGTAATACGTTCATTTGTCAAATTAGTCAGGGTCCCCAGGTTGTTTCTTTTTGCCTCTCCCTGGGCTATCCTGATATAGAAAGTTCAGGTTCCTTTTCCCAGTGGGGCCAACTTCGATCAGGCTGCTACTGAAATCAGTATGGGTGTGCTAAATCCTAAGAAACCAGTCTGAAAACCTTGAGCTAGCTGCTCTGGGTAAAGCATGCCCCACTTAGAGGAGGAGGAAGAGGAGAAAGAAACACTTAAGGGGTGCATTTTGCCTTACCAAGAAGCTCCTTCCTGTTGTTGTCACATCAGTGGGGCAAATAGTGGTTGGAGCACCGGGGTTCCGGGTCCAGTGAGACTTGTATTCAGACCTGTCTCGGTCCATATTCTGTTGGTTGGCTGCTTTGCCAGCTCTGTGATAGGGACGGGTCCCTTTAGATGGTGCACTTTCCTCAGCTATAAAGTGAGTATTAGACTCCTGATAGAACCTGCCCTGTGAGGTTGTGAGAAGGGTTAACAAGATAATGATTACAAAATTACCACAGTCCCTGGCACAGAATGAATTCTCCTGCTACCTCAGAGATAGGATCTCATCGTTTTGCTAGTTCATAGTAAAGAGTAGTATAACACACCGTCCCAAAAGATGTCACTTTGGCACAAGGATTGAGTTGAAAGCAACTGAGAAGAAGCAGATATAAGAAAAGTTCTCTGCCCTCTACCTCTCTGCCTGAAAACAGAACATAAATCTCCCTCGTTAAGGTGTCCCCTTTCCCCACTTCCTGTACCACTGGAGTTAAGATGGCACTGAGGAAATTTCCATTAGTTTCCCCATATATTTGCCTTCCCACAATTTGCTTTCCCTAGAAGCTCAAAGTCCTTTTCCTTTGTCACGTCACTTCTCTACAAAATTACTATACTTTGCTAAGATGTTATACAAGCCCAGGTTCCAACCACCCTTTTGATCTACTCATCACAGAGCACTCCTGTGTAGATGCGTGAAGCACACGTTAATAAGCTTTTATTTGTTTTTCTCTTGTTAATCTGTCATTTGCCAGTCTAATTTGAGGACCCCAGCCAATGAACCTAAGACAGGTAGAGCAAAATCAGTTGCTTCCTCCCCTACAATAGCTATGTACGGAGTGATTATGGCTTCTCCAGTTTGCAAACGCTAGGTAAACATAGCTATATAAGCTTATATAACTTATCCTTTGGGCTCAGTCTCTAAATATACTTCGTCTGGCATCCCCAACTGCGTTTAGGACTCTGAAGACAAAGGCTTAATTCTATGCATTCATTAATCCGTTACTTAAAAAAAAAAAAAGTTTACTAAATACCTCCTGAGCTGTTCAGTAGATGCTAGTTGGTGTGATGGAGCCGTGAGCATCCGAAGGGCAAGTATTAGGTTTTGCTCCCTCTGCATAGCAAGGGAGAACAACGGATGGCATAAAGTAGGCATTCAATATGGATTCCTGGAGCTGCGCTGCCAGGCACAGGGGCTCACCGCCATGTGGAGCAGTGCACATTCAGCCCCTGCCACAGGGCCCAGGGCAGGGCTAGCCCGCAGGCGGGTCCTCACCATGTAGAGGGAGAACTCCATCCCATCTTTCGCTCCCGTAGTCTAGTTCGAGAACTCAGCCACCAAACTGGCAATCAACCCCAATGCCGTGAACTTTAGCAAAACCCTTTCTTGATATTTGTTCTCCTTAATAGGTCCTTATTGTATTCCTTTCTTTGTTTTTCTTTTCTTTTCTATTTCTCCTACTTCACCCATTTTACTCCATCTACTTCTTCCTGGTTCCCCTTCACACCTGGCTTTTACGAACTGAACACACACTTGAAACTCAAAATCATTTTTTGGAAGAAATGCTTCTCCTGAGTCACACCAAATGAGAATATCAGGCTAATCCAAAGAAGGGTGTATTTACTCAGCACATATTTGTTAAGCATCTACTGTGTGTAGGACACTATACTGGACGACGAGGGTTCAATAGTGACACATCAGTCTAGATTCCTTGAGACACAGGCAATGATGAAATAAGCAAATATAATCACTACTGTAATAAGTGTTATGTAGGAAACAAACAAGCTGAGGAAGGGTGAGGTGTGTAACAAGCTAGTTAGCAAACCCCCCTCTAAGGACTTGACTTAATTGGAGGCATAAAGAAGACAAAGGATTTAGCTTTGTTTAGAGTGGAATTCTAGAACATTCCAGGCCCAGGGAATGGATCTGTCAAGGCCTGAGGTAATCACAAGCCTGGTGTTGACAGGAAACCAAGGACTGACGTGGCTGGGACATACGTAGTGGGTAAGTGGGAAACTGAGAGGACATGATGTCGGAAGGGTGACGAAGAGTCAGATTCATGAATGAATGCAAAGGTAACAGGTGAGGGCCTCATCACCCACGGGTGGGACCAGGGGGAACGTGGAGTATGAAGACAAAGGAACTCTGCCATACTGGTTACTATCTGGGCCTGCTGGGCAGCTAGCTCGAGGTTACCCCTACTCTGTGGCACTGTTTTATGTCTGACTCTTGACTCCGCAAGGCACTAGCTGTGTTGCCATGGGCAAGATCCTTGAGGATAATGATAACAATGCCTACCTCGTAGGTGAAGGTCTTAGAATGGTGCTATGCATAGTAAGCATCTCACAGACGTTAGCTGCTAGGATCTTATTTATTTGGTTGTTTACTACCACCTCTGTGAATTCTCCATCGTTTGAGGTGTATGTAATCATCAAGCTCAAAGGCTCAGAAACCAACTCTGACAACTCATGGACAGTGGAGGGACTTAGCCCACAGAGTCAGAGGCATAAAGCCAGCCCCTCACCTCTCAGCTTACTGATTGACAAAAGGAAATATAATTATTAAGTCAATTTGTATTCTTTGTAAGCATGTCTTATGTGAGTCCCCAGATGCCTCTCAGAAGGTTGCTTAGCTGGCAGGGAGTAGCACATGCTCAGTAATGTTAATGGCTGGTGTCCGGGCTCTGTAAAAAATATCTTTTGTTTAACCCAGGAGATCTAAGATATCACAATTCCAACATGTAATCACTCAGAAAAAAAAAAAAAAGTAAGATATTTAAATTTTTTGTCATAGTGTAAGATTGGTGTGCATTTTACATTTACAACCCATTTCAGTTCAGACCAGTTACATTTCAGGTGCTCAATAGCCACATAGGACAGGTGGCTACCATGTTGAACAGGACAGAGCTATAATTTCTTGGTGCAATTAGCTGCATTACCTGTGCTTAACTTCTTAATCCCTCTGAAATTCAACTGTCTCGTAGAGTGCCTGGCACACATAGGTGTTTAGTAAATTTTATAAGTAATTTCTTATCTCTAAATTAAGAACAATCTTTTCCATGTGTCAAACACAGTTCTGGAAGCTGGGGATACCTCAGTGAACAAAACAAGGATCCCTGACTTCATAGAGCTTATGCTCTAATTAGGAGAGATAATAAACAAAAATAATTAATAGAGAAATTAAAGTAGAATCCTAAAAGGTGACAAATGAGTTGAGTGATCAAGAAATTGATCAGGAAAGAATAAGGGGTATGTATGGGAAGCCATCTGGAATTTTAAATAGAGTTGTCAGGGAAGGCATACGAAGAAGCTATCACCTGAGTTAAGACCTAGCACACCATGAAGATATCTGGGGGGAAATGTTCCAGGTAGAAGGAACAGCAAATGTTAAGGCTGTGAGAGAGGAGCATGCCCATCACAGGAGAGGAATAGTAAGGTGCCCGTGTGTCTGGAGGTGTGCGTGAAGAGGTGCCAGAGAGGTAATGGGGAAGGCGGGCCAGGGCTTTCGGGACTATTTTAGGGACTTTGGCCCTTCTCCAGGGGAGATAGGGAGCCACAGGAGGGTTTTGAGCAAAGGAGTGATCTGGTTTGGCTCATAGTCTCATGGGATTGCTGGGAGCTGCTGGGTTGTGAACAGATTATAGTGGGGTGAGTTCCCCATGGGGTTCCCTTGGTCCCAGGCCTAGAAGTGGCTTGGGGAAAGCAGACAGAAATTGACCATCCAGATTTGTTGAGCCCTGTGCCCCAAATCCTGGGTGGGTGGTCCCCCTAATCTGTCCTGAAAAAAGCCAAGCTGAACAAATGCTGCCTTCCTCTCTCATGTCATCCCTTTTCCCTGGAAGCATGAAGAATGCCCAAGGAAAGAAAAGGGGGTTGGGTTCGCTGTGCTAAAGCTTTTCTCATTATTGACAGCCTTGTCTCCTCTCTAAATATCTCATCCTCCCCATTTTGCACAAGAAGTGCAAAATAAGATTCTTAGAATTTAGACTTTTTTTGAAATCTCTACATTTGGATTTGCAGAGATGCCAATATTTGGATTTATGGAGCTGTAATTTAAGCCAGTCTCTCCCCTGGAACCGCCTGGTGAAATGCATCTTTCATGAGGCTTCTGCAGGAGCCCAGCTACAAGCTCAGACTCCCGAGCACAAATCAAACTCTCCGGTTCAACATCAACAGTATGTTGTCAGGGGCCTCCCAAAACAGCAAGGATCTGGGGGGGACAGGCCTCCGTGTTTTCCCACTGGTGAGCCCTCTTCTGGAAAAAGGATTCAAAGCTTCCTCGCAGTTTGGCCACAGGGTGAATGAATGCACGGAGAGCTGATGGTTTGGGGTGGGTGGGGTGGGTAGCCACCCCAGAGTCCTTCTCGGGGCATCTGGTCTTCATACCTACCCACAGGGCAGACTAGCTGTGGCCCAGCCTGCTGGGGAGACCCCGCTCTGATTGTCTGGGGGCGGGGTGGGGGGAGGGGACGCAAACAAAATATGGGAGCCGAGGAAAAGGATGCCACTCCCACTAGGTGGCCTCTGTGATTCCTTCCTTAATCTGAAGGTCAAGGAATAATTCAGTTAAAGTGCAAAACTCCTGCAGGTTTTAAAGCCCAAGAGAGCCAGCCTAGGAGGGTGGGAAGAGCAGCTCACAGGGGAAGAGAGACCCAGCCCTTGCCTCCTGCGGAGGAGCCCATTACAAAAAGAGAAAAAAGAATGAATGCCAAAGCAGGTTATCTGTGTTGTCTTTTTCATGGGCTGGCCCTGCTCTTGCAGTTGCTGCTGTGTGTATACAACCTCACCTCTGTGAGGTAGGTCTGGACTAAAACACCTGACTCACCTTGCTCCTGTCCCATCCCTGCTCCACCCCCGGCAACACCCCACGAACGCCCTTGATTCAGGGAGGGCAATGACATCCATGTAGGGCAGCCAACTGTCCCAGTTTGCCTAGGATACGGGACTTCCCGTGCTAACATAGGGATCGTCTCAGGCACACCAGGACGAGGTGGTCACTCTACATCCAGAGGACATACCAGCCCACACCCTGGCCAATGTCTGAAGGAACATATATGCTGGTGTTCCTCAGGCAGCTTGATGCAGCATGGAAAGTAGACTTGGAACCAGCCGGATTTGGATTTGAATCCAGCTTCTCTCACAAGATTCAGATCCCTGGGCCTTTGAGTGCTCATCTGGGAAATGTGAAAACACAGGATTGGTATGGAAATTTAGGAAGACCATTCCCACGACAAATGGTTATCCTTTTCCTCCCCATGTTAAAATCATCATCTGGCTCTTACATGATGTGTGAATAATGCCTGGCATCTCCACAGTCTTTAGGGTTTACAAGGTACTTCCACATAAACGGTCTCACTGGAGGATTCATAAGACAAGGAGTAGCATCAGCCCCATTTTAGAGACTGGGAAAGGAGGCCAAATGGAGAACAGAGGCTCCAAGGTCATATACCTGGCAAACAGGACGCCAGCCCAGGTCACCTGTTTCCATTCTGCTACCGCTCACTTCTTATGATCTCAACAAAACCTCAGCAGTGGGTAACAGGTGCAGGTAAGTCTGGGAGTTTCCCCAAATAAGAAGGTGTGGAGGAACCTGTTTTCCAGCAAATTCTCTCAGCTATCTGCTGCCACTGTAAGCCTGGGGCCCAGCCCGGGGGAACAGGCAGAGTTCCAGACTGCCTAATCAGATAATTCTGCCCTCGTGCTCCTGTTTTCTACATTCTTGGAGTGAGCCATTCAAACCACTACACCTGCAGAGTCTGTGCCCATGCCTTGTCAGGTAGAAATGTCAGCTCTCGATTATTCCCTGCTGCTCTGGACAGGGATACTGTGAGAGTGACTAACTGGCATTCAACACAGCTTGTTTTTATTGAGCGCCTCCTCCAAGAAGGTGTGTGGGATGTGACATTTTGGGTCACTGCCGGGCTGGGGGGATGAAGCTATGGTGTGGCTGAGAATCCAAATGCAATGAACATGTCTTCAGTGAGTGGCTGCTCTTTGGGAAGATGCCTTCACAGGGCTTCATCCTTTGCCTGCCAGGCTCCATTCACATGGAGTGCCTTTTCTCACGCAGCCTGGCCCCTCTACTGGACGTGCATCCTCTCCCATACTTTTCTGGTCCATTTTCCAAGGGCCCTCAAACTTGAAAGCCTCCCACCTCTCTGACTGTACCTCCCAACACAGCCCCTTGCTCACTGGCTCCTTTCTTTCTCCTGAACATCCCAATTCCTTCCCACCTTGGTTAGGAATGTGAAGGGAATGCCAAGGCCAGCTCAAGTTCCCCTTCCGCAGGAGTCCATCTCTGACCATCTTATCCAAAGTAGGTCACCACCCCAACAGCCTCTCTGTAGCCACAGTTAATCCCATTAGCCTATTTTAGTTTCTTCATGGCCCTTATCTCTCAGAAATCCTAATTCATTGACTTACTTGCCACCCCTCCCCCTGTCAGTGTATAAATGCCATCAGAGAAAGGACTTTTTCTACTGCGTTTTGTCTCTGGTGCCCAGTAAAATCAGCAAAACTCAAGAATTTGTCAAATCTTAAAACAAAGTGGTTATGAGCACAAGCCTCGAAGTCAATGGGACCTGTGAAACTGTCCCGCTTGCTGGGAGAAGTCATCTAGCCTATCTAAATTTAATAGAATAATAGAGTCAAGAGCTCACTGGTCATTGTCATTATTAATCTAGGGTTGTGTCACCCCCATGAGTCCAACACCCTTGATGGCAGGCATTTTGACACTCATTTTTATACCCACATGCCTTGAAACTTCTCAGCACCCTCTACTTCCTCTTCCTTCAGGACATGTCATACTGTCCTAAGAAGTCTACTTATTTCTCTGTCTCCTCCACTACACTGAGTTCCATGGGGACATGAATATGTATAAAACCTGGTTTGGTGCCTGTTGAACTTGTAGAATGAATATGTGATGGGTAAGACAAGGAGGTACCTAGTAGGTCTTCAAGAAACATGTTTTCAATCAAGCTCTCCCTAGAAAAGACATTTTAAGTACATGAATCAAAGAATAATACCAGGTGGTATATGATCCACTGCTGAATTATATATAATGAAGTGATAAAAGGGATAGTGGTAGAATTTGAATGGCAGAGATGGCCAACACAGAGATTCTCCGGGTCGATCAAGGAACCAGGTAGGTGAGGTGGTAAGACAGGACTGGGGCCAACTGGAGTCTACATCTTGTCTCCAAGGCAACCATCACTTAGTTCTAGCTCTTTGATGTTATCGTGGAACGTGGGCCTGATGGGCTCATATAGTTTTTTCAAGTGAAGTTGGAAATCGAAACATGAGATTTCCCAAGTGTAATTAATTAAATGATTATTGGAGATGAGCAAAGTATGTTTGGGAGCCCTATACAACCTCTGACCAAGATGATCAGATGGCAGTTGGGACCCCCAAACAGGAATTAACAGAAGCTACCCAGGAGGCAGGTGATGGCCAAGGTTCCAGCAATGCATCCATCAAGCATTTATTGAGCACTTACTAAGTACCAAGCAAGCATTGGGATATAAAAATGACTCAGCACAAGTTTTCTCTGAGACTTTATAGTTGGTCAGTTGAAGAAACATTGCTGAGCCACTATCACATACCTGAACAGAGCTCCTCAAGACAAGGGGACAGACATCTAGACAACGAGGTGTGGTTTCCTAATTATTAGATCTTTGTCCCAAAGTGCTGGCAGCAAACTGTCATACCACCGCATCCTTCTATGGATTCTCCCATCCCTAGCCAACCTACCTACCCAGTAGCAGCTAAGAGCAAAGTGGCCTTATCACTGCTGGTGCCTGTTGAACTTGTACAATGAACGTGTGGTGTATAAGACAAGTCTCCCAGTCTAATAGACATGGGATGAGTCACCATTGCCTCTAGAAGCCTAACCCCTCCCTATAAAATGGGTACCTACATTGACACAAAGCTTTCAGGTAACAGCAGCACCTCAGAACATGTGCCTCAGGCTGTTCAGAAAATATTTAAATTTAATCTTCACAGCAGGCACACAGAAGTCTCTTTTTGGTCTAACTTGTACTGTGATTTTAGACTTGCTGAAGGACTAACTTCCATCACAGCCCCACCAATATTGATCGTTCGGGCTCAAAAGGACCTAAGTAGATTGATTTTTTTTTTTTTTTCTCTCTCTCAAACTAAAAAGGATCGCAGTAGCGTTAGTATATGCCTGTTTCCACTGGTTGGTATGCACACTGAATAAATAATAGCGTTACCTGGAAAAATTTAGTTAAAAGAAACAGTGATGGAAAACAGGGTAGAAGAAGAGGTCTTAAATTGCATTCTTAATTCCACCACGCATTAGTCTGGTGTTCCAGTGACTGCCTAAGCTTGTCTATTAACAATGCCCCACCCCCACTCCAATCTAGACCTATTCTTTTTTAAAAGACAAAGAACATTTTGGTAACCTGCATCTTAGGTACAAACAAAACAAAACACAAAACACACATACACAAAGAAACAAAAAGCAAAATCAGCATGGAGGAAGTGTCCCCTGGTAGTGAAGGTTAATAGGCAATGCTCCTCTCCTGTCACTTCCTTCTGTAAACCAGCAAATAGGAAATACTTCTAGGAGGGGCCTCTGCTAATTTGTTTTTAATTTAAGGACAATTAGACAATCCCTATGTCCCCTAGCCCCAAGAAAAACAAGGAGAGCTGAATGCTTTCTCTCACTACCGGATGACCTGGTAACATTCGAAACAAAGAGATTATGAAATCAACTTTGTGCTAACTTCCAGGGACATCTAATAAATGGAGCGCAGGGCTTGAAAGCAAGCCAGCAACTTAGTCTTTGTTCTGTTTTATTCTGTTTCCTTTCTGTGAACTTTTTTTTCCCGTTCTAGGAACACCTCTAAACTGAGCTGTCCTAGCAAAACATTCTTTTCTGTGACCTCTGGCAAGAAATACAATCTAGAGAAGAGAAGAGAAGAGAAGAGAAGAGAAGAGAAGAGAAGAGAGAAAAGAAAAGAAAAGAAAAGAAGCAAACGTCTGTTTACTACCTAATGACTATTCCTCCCTCTCCAGGTACTCTAGGAAAGAGGAGAAGAAACACAACAAACACCAAACTCTTATTTTCTCTCTCATCTCTGCAAAGGCAGGTGGCGTATGCCTTCCAATTTCTTCTTAAAGCCATCAGCTGGGAAAAATACAAACTGAGCAAGCAGCAAAGACCCCCCACTGCAAGCCTTTGCTCTAAGAAGGCAAGTAGGGTTCCCAGTGGCCAGCGCAGACGGCGGCGACCAGTGTCAACCAGCCCGCCCGCCCGCCGGTTGATTACTTACCAGTTGGATTTAAACCCGCTCCGACGTGGGGGCGTGGTCTGGGCGGAGCCTCGCGGCCCGGGTGGGCGGGGCGGGGGCGGGGATCCCGGAGGCTCTGCGCCGTGTGGGAAAGACCTGGGCTCCGGGAGCAAGCGTCTGTCTCTTTAAATGCCAGGGGCTGCGCTCCCGCCCGGGGAGCCCGGAGCCGGATCTACAATCCCGTCCCTCCCGCTCCGGCGCTTGTTGCTCGCCGGGTCCGAGCCGGAGCTGCCGCCGCCGGGCAGCCTGGCTGCTTCCTTCTCCGCCTTCTCGCGTCCCATCTGCCCCCGAGAGCAGGTTGAGGGGGAACAGGAGTCCCTGCAGGAGGGAGGGGGTCGGTGTAAACAGGTATTGCCCCCCACCTTCATATCTTGGGGCGCTACGTACCCGCGGGGGCAAGACATGCGTCGCTTCCCGCTGCCCAGCCTCGCTGCCACCCGCGCCTGGAGAGGAGGGATTGCGGATCCCACACCTGCAAACTCACCCTAGAAGTCTCAAGGTGCGGTTGGGGGGGAGGGAGGGGTAAACTCCCCAAGGCCTCCACCTCTCTGCGGGTGAGTTTTCGCAGGTAACCCGAAGCCCTAGGGCAGGCGCGCGGGGGAGGGGCGGGCGAGACGGGTGGAGAGAGCGCCGCAGGTGAGCCAGGTAGGGTGGTTCACCTGCCCCGGACGATCTGCGGGATCCTCGCCGGTTTCCCCGAGGATGGAGGCCTGGGGGGCGTCTCAGGGGCTAAGTTAGGGCCCAGGGGTGAAAAGAGGATGAAGAAAAGGGGGATTGGAGTAAAGTTTCTCGTCTTTACTCCCTCCTGCCTGGGCTCGGCAGGTAGGGCGCCGGCGGAAGCTGTTGGAGCTGCTGATGCAATGGGCTTTTGCCCGGGCGAGGTGAAGTGCTGGGGGCGGGGTAGAGCTAGAGTTGCCCGGCCTCGCGTGACCGTGACCCTAGAGGTGGAGAAATGAGGGAAGGCTCGCCGCAACCGAGCCTCCCCGTAAAATGGCTCCAGCTGCTGGGCCCCCAGCCATTCTTCCTTCTCTTAAGAAATCGTCCCTTTCACGGAGGGTCCTACATGGCTTCCTTGCTTTCCTCTTCCAACAGGTGGCCTCAGCCCCTGTCCGGGGACCCGTGCCAATGACCCTAGTGGTGGTTTCGCTTTCTCCCCTCTCGGCTGTGTGAACGTGTATCCGCAGCGTGATGGGCAACCAGGTGGAGAAACTAACCCACCTAAGTTATAAGGAAGTTCCCACGGCCGACCCGACTGGCGTGGACCGTGACGACGGGCCTCGCATCGGGGTCTCCTACATTTTCTCCAACGACGATGAGGACGTGGAGCCGCAGCCGCCGCCCCAGGGGCCGGATGGCGGCGGCGGCGACGGCTTGCCCGACGGCGGCGACGGACCGCCACTGCCGCCGCCGCAGCCGTACGACCCGCGGCTGCACGAAGTGGAGTGTTCCGTGTTCTACCGCGACGAGTGCATCTACCAGAAGAGCTTCTCGCCGGGCTCCGCGGCGCTGAGCACCTACACGCCCGAGAACCTGCTCAACAAGTGCAGGCCTGGCGACCTGGTGGAGTTCGTGTCGCAGGCGCAGTACCCGCACTGGGCTGTATACGTGGGCAACTTCCAAGTGGTGCACTTGCACCGGCTGGAAGTGAGCAACAGCTTCCTGACCGACGCGAGCCAGGGCCGGCGCGGCCGCGTGGTGAACGACCTGTACCGCTACAAGCCACTAAGCCCGGGCGCCGTGGTGCGCAACGCGCTGGCACACGTGGGCGCCAAGGAGCGCGAGCTGAGCTGGCGCAACTCCGAGAGCTTCGCCGCCTGGTGCCGCTACGGCAAGCGCGAGTTCAAGATTGGCGGCGAGCTGCGCATCGGCAAGCAGCCCTACCGGCTGCAGATCCAGCTCTCGGCGCAGCGCAGCCACACGCTCGAGTTCCAGAGCCTGGAGGACCTGATCATGGAGAAACGGCGCAACGACCAGATCGGGCGCGCGGCGGTGCTGCAGGAGCTCGCCATGCACCTACATCCGGCCGAGCCGGACGAGGGCGACAGCGATGCGGCGCGGACTACGCCGCCTCCCGGGCGCCCCCCTGCGCCCGGACGGGAGGAAGAGGCCCGAGAGGCGGCGGTGCACTGAGGCGCGAGCCGAGTGCTGAGCCTTGAGAGGGAGCCGTTCGCCGCGGCCGCCACCCCCTCCCTCCTCTCACTCCCTCCTCCAGCACCTTCGGAGCCCCATCTGGGCTCCTGGGCCCTTTGGGAAAAGGAGAGGTGGCGAATTGCGCAGCCAGCTGTGGCTTGAGCTTTTATCTTGGACGGAGGAGGAAGAGGGAGCAGGTAGGAGCACTTTGGCCGGGGCGGGGGTGGGGGGGGCACGTCCTGCCTGCCCGCTGGCTCTTTCTTTCTGAGGTGGGCCAAAAGGTGGACTTGCCTGACACTTCATCCCTGCTGGCCCTGGCTCCAAAATCGACCCTTAAGCACTCGCCCTTGGGGGTGGAGGGAAGTTCGGAGTACTAGGGCCGGCCGTTGCCTAACCACCCCCCCCCCGCCCCGCCCCACTTCCTCCCCTCCTCTGAAGGCCTGAAGGGTGCCCTGTACTGCGGCCTGGGCGGCGGTGCCCCGCCAGCTCGGAGAGCCACAGATCTGCTACCGCCACTCCCCAGGGGTGTGTGTGGTACCTGGGAAGCTGGGGATTCCTGGGGTGTAAGGCCGGAGACCAGGCCCAGGTGCAGGAGCAGCAGACTACAGCAGGGCAGCCCCCGCCCCGGGAAGGGTGATAAATAGTTGGGTAAACTTGGGCTACAAAACAAAGACTTTGCTACCTCCCCCCTCACACCCCCCGCCCGCAAGTAATTCATCATCTGGCGCTGGCTTCTAGCAGAGTCTCCTGCTCCTTCCTGCTCCAGCCACCACTTCCCAGGTTCCAAGTAAATCATTGTCACCGACCAGCTAGGGGAAGGATTCAATTATGGTTCTGTTTTGCCGCCTTTGTTTCTCACCTGCTATCGTGGGCACTTGCAGCCTCGTTGTTATCAAAGGAGGGAATAGCCCTTTGTGTCTCAGATCTAATTAAACCTGCTTGGCTGTGTTCCTCGGCAGGTCACCCAGGGGCTTGGCTGGTGCCACCCCATAAAGTATCCACTACAGAAGCAGCCAAATGGGGTTGCCCTGGCAGGGATTAGTTAATCTCCCACCCATCACCCTAACCCCCTTCCTGAACAGTGAAGGTAACCTTTTTTAAAATGTAAGGCTTTGGTGGTGGGCCTGTAATTTTTTTTTTTTTTTCCTCCTCACTGTTCCTCCCCCTCACTTTCGCTTTTATTCTGCCCCGGATAAAATCTTAGGCTTGAAGTGGGCTCAACCATAAGGTGTTTGTTTCGCTAGCCACACCTGATGCAATTTAATTCAAGATGCAAAGTCTTGTTCTGTTGCAGCAGTGTCTTTGATCCTTGGAGAACACCCCTTCAGAGCGCTTTTGCAATTCAGAGGGGTGACAGCCATCACAAATTAAATGCCACCTGGTGTAGTCAGCACCAAATCTGGTGACAGTCCTAAGGCACGGGTTAGGGTTGTGAGATCTGTCAGCCACAGGCTGGCCTATACCGTTTGGATCTGCTGCTGATCCTGTGTGCTTTACTGTGGGACTTTTAGAGCATTTTTACAACCCATCTCTTGTATTCCTGTGAGCTCTTTGATAGTGTATGCCCTTGATTTCACAGTTCTTCTCTGCTGCAGATTGGCATTGCTAATGCCGTCTCAAAAGTTGAGTGAAGTTTTTCTTTCTCTTGGGAATCCTTATAGATGAACACTAAACAAGTCCTTTTGTGAATGACTCACAGTTGGGTTGGAATTCTGTGTGAACATCCTATTGTGGTCCTTGGGCCTTCTCCCCCGGGGATTTCTAACTCATGGCAACAAGACTTGAAGGACGTCCTGGTATACTTTTTTCAAACTTGGAAGCTGAGGCCATAATTTTTAAAAGCCTAGACCGTCGTAGCACCTCAATGTGAAATAATTTAATTTCAGGGACATTAGCTGTGTTCCCTGTTCTCACAAGGATCACCAAACAGGTCCTGTCACTTTGCTAAAGATGAACCACACTCAGCCCTAGTCTGGAACTTTGGAGAGCTACCAGTCACCTGTGGAAATGTAGATCTAGTTTTCCATGCTTAATAATGTCACAGTTTCACGTCTACATTCTTTTGCTCATGGAAAAGCAGAGCCAGGTAAGAGACCTTTAGGAGAGCCTAACATACCTAACAGATCTGGATTTTCTTTTATGCTTAACGCAGTAGTCGAAAGACCAATGTGCGGACAGCCAGAAGGAGAAGAACAGAACGGCACTTTCTAGCAGTTTTGGGCTGGCTAGCCAGCTTTCACTCCCCCATCTCTGTGTCCCTCCTTTGCCCTCAGTTGGAAAGTGAATGTCATTGGTCACATGGAGGTAACAGCAGTGACAGTCTGTTAAAAAGGAACTGCTTTTGTGTTTGTTTTTAAGTTTTTACTTATTTATTTTGAGAGAGCGAGCACGAGTGGGGAGGGGCCGAAAGTGAGGGAGAAAGAATCCCAAGCAGGCTCCGCACTGTCAGCGCGGAGCCTGACACGGGGCTTGAACCCTCGAAGCCATGAAATCATGACCTGAAGTGAAACCAAGAGCCACCCGGGCGCCCCAGAGGAACTGCTTTCTGTGAGAAGTCTCACCTTGAAGGAAGAACTTGTGAAATCCGCGCCCGTTGTATCATTCTGCCTCCAGAGAAGAGGTTTTTGTGAAAATGAACCGGACGAGAAAATCTATCTACTCCGGATACGGCTTTCCCATGTAACGCATGTGTCTTTACTGGCTACCCGAGAAGTGAAGTGTGTAGATACAAAGAAGGATTTCACTGGAAGTTTTGTTAGAGTTCTAATGCTTTAAAGGAGCAACCAACCAATGAAGGCTCCAAGAAAGGGGGGGGGGGGGGGGGGGGGGGAACTCCATCAACTCCGCTCTTTCCTCAAGGTGGCAGTGTTGTGGATAAGTGAGTTCTTCATGTCCAGGCTATGGCTACATCCGGCACTTTAAAAAAAAAAAAAAAAGATATATTTAATAATTTCTGTTTCTCCCTTGTAATAAGACTTCAGAACTATTTTGCGCTGTGAAGTATGTATGTTCTCTGAAAGAAAGAAATATTGATTCTGACGTTCTTGAGAAGCTGTGGCAGGGATGAACAGGGCCGCGGACCGGACCGAATACTAAAAAAGTAATGAAACAAATTCTATTTTCTTATTTGAGCAAATATTTTATTGAGACTGCTTATGTATGTCAGAGAAGCCCACAACTTCAGCTACACGACTTTTTGTATTGAAAGAACTACTTTTTGTAGCTTTTATTCCACATGTGATTTCAAATGACTTTATAGCACTAAAATGCCTAGCAGAAGACTTTACACCAGACCTTTAAGAAAGTTTTTAGTTTTTATGAAAAAAATGACACTTCGGTGGTTAACACTTCTCGTGTGTTTGGTGCTTCTGGCCCTAAGAGCACCACTAGACAACACGACAACCACATGGAAACATATTTTTGGAAGCAAAACTTTAATTTTATATGACATATGCTATGGAGAGTGAAGAAAATTTAATGCTACTTGTTTTCTATTTTTTTTTTTTCTTAAGATGGAATTCACTGTGTCAAAGACTCTTGATATTATGTGATTGTCTAACCATTTTTTAAAATATAAATGAGAATAAAATCTCTTGTGATCATGGTCCTTGAACGGTTTTGTTTGAAAAGTTATGTTTTATTTGTGAATTTTTTTTTCAAATCGTGGTAGCTATGAACTTGACTGGTTTATTCAGATTTTCACCATGTTCTCTTCTTAGCTCTAATTCCCGTGACCCATGGGGAATTCCTTTGACTAATACGGCAAATTCTCTGTGTGTTTTATTTCCTGGTGAATTGTGTAAACTGTATTTTTGTTGAAGATTGTACGTTAAATCAATGTTACGTTCCCATACCACTTCTTGAGAAGGAGGTTCCGATTTGAAATTGTATCATTTCCTTCAAAATGAAGGGCAGTGTTTAGTTAAATAAAAGACTGATGACCTCTTTTGAACTACTTCCTCTTCACTATCTTATTAAAATAAAATCTGTCAAGTCCTTTTGAAAAGCGCTCTGAGGGTTTCCAATAAACCATCCATTAGTGTTAACCGGATTTATATTTTTTTCCCACTTGTATACCTTTTTCTGCCATATGCGGTCCAAAATCAAGCTGCAATTTTTCTGAGAATGTTAGTGTGTTTCATCGTTACGTTGTTCAGTAAACATTTTGATGAATTCATTTAGTGACAAAGCCCGCCCTATGTTTGCGGTGTGAGAATTTCATCACCCGTCGCTTCTAGGTTATCAGTGTTCATGAAAAATGTCTCATAAACATAAATTTTCTGAGCGCATTGATTTTCAGAATCAATGGGAACATTGCTGATCACTCCGCTCCCCTGTTGGAGTCTACACTGGGGCATTTTGGTATTAAGATCAGTTGCATCTTAAGTAGTTTCAGAGTCTCAGACAAAGGGAGTGTGCTCCTTGGGTAGCTGAATTACAGAAAATGGGCAAATGTGACCATATGGCCCTGTTGGCATAGTAAGGAGGCAGGTGCCAGCAGTTGGTAGAGGAGCAGATGTGGCATCTGGGACTGGTGTGTGGGAGGTGGCCAGCACCTGAAACCATTGCCACAGACCTGTGAGATTCAAAAGCCTGGGCTTTGTCAACAGGCTCCTATGAAGAATGTAAATAGGAAGAAAGGTGAATGCAGAAGGGAGTAGGAAGCTCCATGGCGGGGAGCCCATTTATCCCCAGAGTGGGAGTCCTCAATTTATCATGGTTCTCACTGCACAAAGTAAAGGGAGGGGACCCTAATACGGAATGTGCATTTATACTTGGGTGATCTTGGTGTAGGCTGCTGTTCCCATTTCCTCTAAGTGGACTGAGCCTGCCTAATGTAGGAAAATGACATGTTTGGAGGCATTTAAAAGGACCTCCAAAATGAACAGGCCCAGAATATGTGCAGAAGGGCTTTTATTTCCTTTTACTGAATTAACTGGGAAAACTGCTTATTGAACGAATGTAGCAATTTTATCTGCAGAGTAGATCCAAGAGTGGTTAGGGTATATTTGCGAGCACAACAAGATACTACTAGCTATTTATGAAGGGCTGGAGGATGTTGAGCTCTAGTCTAGGTACTAGAACACAGGTTACAAGCAACACCTTGAGAGATAGTCCCTGCCCTGGAGTTTGTTTCTCAGGGCAAATCAATTTCACACCTATGTTTAGGACAGATTCTAATCAAAGATAGCCCTGGAAAGTGCTGATGGTAGGTCTTCAAAGAAAGCAGATGGGTGTAGGGTTTTTTGTTTTTTTTTTTAATTTTATTTTTTTATATTTTAAAATTTACATCCAAATTAGTTAGCATTTAGTGCAACAATGATTTCAGGAGTAGATTCCTTAGGGCCCCTTACCCATTTAGCCCATCCCCCCTCCCACAACCCCTCCAGTAACCCTCAGTTTGTTCTTCATGTTTATGAGTCTCTTCTGTTTTGTCCCCCTCCCTGTTTTTGTATTATTTTTGTTTCCCTTCCCTTATGTTCATCTGTTTTGTCTCTTAAAGTCCTCATATGAGTGAAGTCATGATTTTTGTCTTTCTCTGAGTAATTTCACTTAGCATAATACCCTCCAGTTCCATCCACGTAGTTACAAATGGCAAGATTTCATTCTTTTTGGTTGCCGAGTAATACTCCATTGTATATATATACCACATCTTCTTTATCCATTCATCCATCGATGGACATTTGGGCTCTTTCCATACTTTGGCTATTGTTGATAGTGCTGCTATAAACATGGGGGTGCATGTGTCTCTTCGAAACAGCACACCTGTATCCCTTGGATAAATGCCTAGTAGTGCAATTGCTGGGTCCTAGGGTAGTTCTATTTTTAGTTTTTGAGGAACCAACCTACTGTTTTCCAGAGTGGCTACACCAGCTGGCATTCCCCTGGGTGTAGGTTTAGTTGAAGTACTCCCTTCGGAGAATTCAGACCAAAATTGTACAAATGATGGCAAAAAGGAGGTAGCTAATAAAATACTCTCAAAGTACTTAACCAGGAGGCTTCTAAATTCCCAGTGCCTAACCTACAAAGATAAGCCAGATCCATGGTTTCTGTCCTCAATGTAACTTACATTCTGACAGGTAAGACAGGTAACTACTTGCCAAAAAGGAATTCACAGTAAGGAATTTCATTTCAGTCAATGGGAATGTACAGGGTATACAAAAGAGGATCTCTCCATCAATGAGTCAGTGGAGGCTTCCATGAAGAAGCATTTATGCTGAACTCTGGAAGAGGTGCAGGAGAGGGCCAGGGGCTTCAGAGTGTGCACAGGTTACATTAATTCGGTGGGGGGCGGGGAAGTCTGGGGAGTGAACAAAAGAATGTTGAGTGCTCTCAGAATGGCTTTGCTTCATACTCCAGTAGGACAAAGCAGAGTTTGAGTGAGTGAATGAATTTGGGGATTGGGTTTGCTAGAGTAGAAAGCCTTCCTATCATCTAAAGTTACTGTCATAGCTCTGGTTTGAATAGGGTCAGGCAGCAGTGGGTTTAGGATGGAATGAAAAGTGGGAGCAAGTGAGTGATACTGTCTTTCCCTCTCCCAGAACTCAAATGCCAGCCAGGTTATGAAGTAGAGTGAATTTCGGTCTTTTCCCTGATGCTATGATAAGTCTTTGATGCCTTGCTTGTGAAGTGTGGCCATAAATGACTCAGAAGATGAGCTCTGCTACTTTTGGGGAGAAACTTGTACAATAATGTAATTAACCCCCAAGATTTGATTGTCTTGATAGGTGCATTTTTTTTTTTTTTAAACCTCATAACTGAGGATTCTCAGTAGTTGGGCTAAACTGGAGGTAGAGAGTCTGACCTAGGTAACAAAGAACTGAATAGTGGTTAAGGCCTGACTGTCAAACTACCTGGGTTTCTCTCCTCTGCGCTCTGCTTACTATGAAGCTCGTAATCTTAAGCTTCGTGGGAGAAGTTAAATACTTGCTTGGAAGCTTTAGTTTATCTTCTGTACAGTGTGGCTTACGATGGTGGTCAATTCATTTCAGTCATTCTTGGAAAATAAATATATAGTGTGTATAATAATATAATCGGACTAAAATAATAGTATCTACTTCAAGTGGCTGTAAGCACAAAATGAAACATGCACATAAAGCGCAGATCAATAGCTATTATGATTGACTAGAGAAAATCTAGGATATTGTATGTGTTGAAAACCTTATTCAGAATGAAGTGACTCTCTGGGAGAGAGATCTTCCCTTTAGTTCTGGAGAATTTCTCAGCTAGATACAAGAAATTGGTAAGGTAAAGAGAACTAATTAATACTTTAGTTGTCTCACTACTGCTATAGCATTTGAAATGTTTCCTTGAGCTTTGATTTTTAGTAGATGAACCGTTTAACTTGTTAATACGTTTTATTACGTTTACTCATTAATTCAACAAATATTTCCAAAGAACTTTTAAGGTACTAAGGTGTTGGAGAGCTGAGGAGGAATTAGAAGTGATTGTATGGTGAGAATATTAACACTGATGAGGTCACCTTGTCCACAATGTCCAGTTTGAATCATCACAACAGCCTTTCTGGACAGATGCTCAGATCTCCATTTTATAGTTGAGGAAACAGGTTTAGGGAAATGAAGCGATTTGTCCGTGGTCACGTAGCTAATAAGCTACAGCTTCTGGCCTGGAACAGGAATGCTGGTCTCCAAAGCCCCAGGCTAGGATTCCCCCACTAGAAGATCATCTGGTCACTCCCCACTTTTGGCTGCCCCTCCCTCCTTACCCAAAAAGAATACATAGAACGTTCTTCTGCTCCGACATTTGGCTTGTTGCGTTATCTGAGTAGCAGGTAGATTTTCATCCTGTTGCAGCAACTCTGAGGGCAGTGTGACCCTGGAAGCCAGAAGAGTCAGGAAGAGGAGAAGCAGCTCTCCCAAGAGAGATTTTACATCCTTATAATGAGTAACGATCACCAGCCCTGGGTGAATGTTGACCATCCCCTAACTACCTCCACCCTCCCTGTGGCTGAGCATTGTGACAGTCCTACTGAAACTGTCCCTCTCTGTGCTTCTGTGACTCCCTTTCCCCCTTAAGGCTAAAGTCAGGTCACACAGGCCGACTTCATATCATGGCTCCAGCCCCTGGTCTGCTATGTGGCCAGTGGGCAAATGAATAACTTCTTGAAGCCAGTTTGACTGACCTAAAAATTGGAGCTAGTAGGATGGTGTACTCCAGAGGTCTGTTTACCGGCTTACATGAGATAACGTAAATCAAGTGCATCATGGAGCATGTAGGTATGGAGTGGTGGCCATATTGGCTCTGCCACAAATGGTGTGGCTACAAGTATGATATATGACCTTGAACAAGTCCCTTTACCACACTAGGACCCTGAACTTAGGACTCCCAACAGCAGTCCATGACAAGATTCCAAGTACAACCTTATCCTTTGAGATGGTTCTAGAGGTTGCTAGTTGCTTTAATTGATTGTAATTAATTAATACTTATTCCTTGGCTATAGCCCTAAACCTCATTCATGTAAAAAATTAATATGCAAAAAAATTACTATGTAAATGTAAAAAAAGTAATACTAGGATGACTGAACTTCAGGGAGTACTTTTATTATGAAAAGTAGAGACTATATAATGTTTTTATGAACTGGCAAATTTTGTTACAATATTTAATGTTAGAAACCAAATCTGGGCCATTGATGAAGTAAAAGGTAATGATAAGAGTAAATCTGTATCTCCTTTAGAAATAGTATTTCCTAGAATAAGTTTTTTGTTGCTGTTCCATTTTTAATTTTTTTTAATTTTGCTCTTTGAACACTGATTTTTTTTTTCTTTCTTTTTTTTTTTTGCACGCTAGGGTACACTTTGCTATCTGGCTCTACTGTTGGTGGATACATCAAAGCCCATGGAGAGAGAATTCTCTTGTATCTCAATGGATACACATGATTTATTCTACTTTATTCTAATGGGGTCTATTTCTTTTTATATTTCAGTAAGAGCAAGGTTGTTCATAAAGCCATAAAGCATCAAACGGTGGCAGTTCTTTGTGCTGACATCTCTTTTAGTACTTTAAAAAAAACTTAATAGACTTTATTTTTTAGAGCAAAATTTATTTTTTAGGTTCACAGCAAAATTGGGTGGAAAGCACAGAGTTCCCATATCCCCCCTCTCCCAACCACAAAGCCTCCCCCAGGGTCAGCATGACTATCAGTTTCGCACATTGTTCCACTGGATGAGCCAACATTGACACATCATTAGCAACCATAGTTACATTAGGTCTCACTCTTTGTGTTGTGCATTCTATGGTTTTGAAAAGTATATCCACCATTCTAGTATCTGGGAATAGTTTTTCGCAAGACATGTCTCCTTCCTTTCTTTCTCTCCCAAGCTAAGAATTGGACTATTTTCAGCTCTTTAATCAAACCTTAAGGGACACTTCTCTGCAGGACCCTTCTGTTTTCTTTGCCATTCCGAATGATGCGTCTGGCTAGCATTGTGTTCATTCATTCTTTACGTATTGAGGCTGACCAGGCAACCTGCTACCCACTGGGGCTAGAAAGAGGAATACCACGTGGTCCCCGTGTCCAGGTGCCTACCCGCATTCCGCTGAGCAAGACAGGCACATAGTAAATAGGACGGAGAACGGGCAGGCTCCAGGCGTTATAGCAGCACTGGCAAGGGGTGGGGGTGTTAGCAGCTAACCCCATGTGGTGGGATTAGGGAAGGGGGGCCAGAATGAGCTTCCTAGGCAAAGTTAAGTAGATAGGAGGAAGTCTTATCAGAGGAAGGTTCTGGCATAATCCTGCTCCCATCTCATCAACCCTTTATTTTGGGAGCAAAACACACATCTGTCTCTGTACGAGGTTGGGGGAGTGGGGGGACATGAGAACAAATACTATAAATTGCTTAGTAATTCCTTCTTTTCTTTTTTGTAGCGCGCATACAGATTTCAGCCAACCAGAGCACATTATTGAAAGCTCTGAAAGCATAATTGCACTGCGTTTAAAGTGTTCTGTTCTCTTTAGCCCCATCCTCCAGCTACCTTTAGGCATAACCAAGCAGTTCCAACACAGGTGAGGTTGAGGCTGCTTTCTCTGTGTTTCGAGGGAGCTGAGAGGCTCTCATTGGAAAGGGAGTGGAAAGCACTGCCCGGCGCTGGAGTCAGGCCTGGGTTGTCAGCCCAGCACCATCCCTTTCTGTGCCACTTGGGCAGATGGCCTCGCCTGGCTTGGAAGACCGGGGTGTATTCATTTGTAAAGGGGGAATGATGTGTTACCCACCACGCGGGGTTATGGAGTACCTGGTAGTAGACAGAAATCACTGGGAAATAGTCCTGGGAGGAAGCTTGATGCTCAGGGATTGGTTGCTGTCATTATCCATTTTCCCCTTTTCCCTTTTGCCCTGTGTGCACGACTCACCCAAAACCCACAGATGAATTTAGGATTGGAGCAAGTTGAGCCAAAGAAACTTAACCAGAGTTAAGATGGTCGGAGATGATGTGACATTTAGTTTTGTAATGGTTAAAACTCTCTGGCTCCAGGTGTTTGAAGAAAATCATAAATAGATGTGCACATACATGTATGCTCACATGCACACACACCCCAACAAGCCAAGTGCATCATTTCATCGGAATCTTTAGTTTCTCACCAACCTGACAACGTAGGAGGTGAAGCTCAGGCTTTGACATCATCATATCCTCATAAAGCTGTAACTGTTTTATTACCTCCCGGGTTAGTGCTTCTCTCTGCCTGCCCTTTAAGCCTATGAATATTTTTTTATTAATATAATTTTATTACTTTTTTTTTTACAGTTCAAAAATAATGTGTGCTTAAAAGAAGTTCAAATAGCAAAGTCTATAAAGTAAAAGAAAGGACATCTTCCATTGCCTTTTTTCACCTTGTTCCACATGTGACCAGGGGTTATCAATATTACATGTGTTGTGTATTCCTTCTAGAATTTTTTCTATGAATATTCAGATATGCTTAGCTGCCCAGTTGTTTTAATTAGCTCATGCTACCCATATTACTGTGATAGTTCTATTTTTCACTCGTTAATAAATCCAAACCTTCTTCATATTAGTACATAAAGTTTCTAGAACGTTCTTTTTAAATAGCTCTTTAATATTTCATAGTAAAAAGTTTCTGTTTCTTATTTATGCGTTTTTTCCTTAATGTGCATTTCAACTATATCCATTTTTTCTTAATTATAAATGATACAAACATTTTTGCTATACATGTTCTTGGCATGTATGGGAGTGTTTCTTTAAGGAAATTTTTTTAAATGTTTATTTTTTGAGAGAGAGAGAGAGAGAGAGAGAGACAGAGTGTGAGCAGGGTAGGGGCAGAGAGCGACACAGAATCCGAAGCAGGCTTCAGGCTCTGAGCTGTCAGCACAGAGCCTGATGTGGGGCTTGAACCCACAAGCTATGAGCTCATGACCTGAGCCAAAGTCAGACGCTTAACTGACTGAGCCACCCAGGCACCCCTGTATGGGAGTGTTTCTGAAGGACATAATCATCGAAGTGAAATTTCTGGATTAAAGGTTATGCAAAATGTAAGTTTTGATAGGAATGACCACGTGACCCTCTAAAAAAGATTGTGCCAATTACAGTAAAGCTGTTTGAAAATATTCGCTTACTTACAGGTGAAAAATAGTACATTGTTGTTTGAGTTTCTATGGGAGTTTTATTTTTTACCGCCCGAGCTAATCTCATTGGTATCTCCAAGAATTCAAATCAGCGGTTTACAGTGTTATTCCATTACAAACATTCTAATTCTCTCCAAAGCACTTGGTTATTGAGTGGGCCTGACGAATTCCAGAGTCTAATATGTGAACTTGAGCAAACCAAAACTGTGCTTTTAAAAATGTTAATCGGAGTGTGCAACATGCTGCTTTACACCCTTTAGTGGCTTCCAGTGGTGCTTAGAATAAAATCTAAGTTCTTTACCGTGACCTGTTGGCCTGCACAATCCGGCCTCTGCTTAGCTGCCAACTTCACTTCTTATCACTCCTTCTTGCAGCTGTATTCCAGCCTCACAGTCCTATATTTTTTTCCCTAAACACACCAAGGTCTTTCTAACTTGCTTTAGAACAGTATTTTCAGACACTCTATCGACCTGCAATAAGAAATGAACTGTGTCATAACTAAATGCCTACATATATGTATGTGTGTGCCTGTGTGTGTATATATATGTGTGTGTATGTACATATCTGAAACTAAATTTGACCAAACAATTCCTAACTGCACTGTGATACCATGTCACAAGATGATGCAGAATCATGGCTCCCCAAAGCTGTCTGCACCCTAATGTTTTCTGACTCGTTGAAATCCTGAAATTGAAGATTCACTCGTAAGGGGAAAAAATATCCAGAGCCTCATAGTTTCACCTCTTTACAGATAACTTTAGACAAACGTTTCATTTGAATGCCTGTCACTTCCTTAGCCTTTCCTTCAGAAATGCACATGTTCACCACACATTTGGAGCTTAAAGACCTGGGCGAGGCATGATAGGGAGATGTGAATTGTGTCATGAGGCATATATAATGCTTCAATAGTCATGTTGGAAGAATCAGGTTAAAGAGTTGAAAGACACTTGAAAGTAATAAGGATAAAATGGGACATTCAACTGTGAGATGTAGCTAGGGACAAGAGGACATTTGAGCCACCTTCATCATCTCCCTCTAGCAATGAAAACACTAATTTAACGTGTTGGTAATGTTATGCATTGCTAAAGCATGTTTCACAGGTTATTGAATTAGATCTCTGCACCCTCTCTTTAAGATACGATTACCATTCTCCTTGAATAGGTGTAGAAATTGAGCTTCTGAGAAAAGGAAATAAAATGTTCACTGAGCACATACTATACTCCAGACCCCATGGTTGCAGCCTTACAAGTGGTATTTCATTTAATCTCCAGTATAACCTGGGAGGTTGCCACGGTGATTCTTATTTTAATATGAAGTCATGATTTGTCCAAGATGGCTGACCTGTGAAATAGGCCAAACAAGATTCAGCCCACAGTTATCAGAGTGGAAATGCAAGCATTTCCAGGTCACACAATCACAAAAGCTTGTCTTCAGATTTCCTCGGTGCTGCTGAAAGTTGGCGAGGTGGAACATTCCACCTATACCTTCTTCAGTGGCCCCTGGTACTCTGAAAACTGAGTCAATGAAGGCAAGAAACTGAACAATCCAACTGACAGATGACCAAGAGCTGAGAGAAGACAAAGCCCTCTGTACAAAGGGCTATGATTTTTTTTTTTTTACTTGAACTTATTATTTGGGCAGAATTTCAAAGTTGCTTCGATAAGCATAATGCAAAAGAAACTCTTATCTACCCTTGATGCAGATTCATCTGTTGTCAGCATTTTGTTCCATTTGCAAAATGGGAGTGGGATACATGTTTTTAATGTCATTCTCGCCAAGGAATGTTAAAATCTTAAAACACTTCCATAGCAGTTAATAAATATCTGCTTCCCCAAAACCTGCCCCTCACCCCCTCAGCACTCCCACTTTCCTGGCTACCTTGCCTCTGCCCTGGGACCCCCCCCCCCCCCGCCACAACATCCCCCAAAACTAACAGGTACACGCCTGCAGAGTTGGGGCCTCCAGCACTCGGCTGAAGTTCTATGTGCACCACTTTGATTGGTTGATGACTGCTGAAAAATGTTAATATCACTGCAGAATATTAGCTTAAGTACCTATAAATACTACCACCCCCATTTACAAATGACGAAGGAAGTGGAGGGAAGGAGGGAGTAACTTTGCCCAATGTCACACAACTGATAATGACTTCAGCCTGAGACTATTTAATTTCCAAAACCTTGTCCAGTCCCCACAGAGTAGAGTCCCAGCCTCCAGGCTGGGTTCAGCACCTGTGACCTTGAGCAGGGGACTTCATCTCCTAGAGGGGCAACAGAGTGAGAATGATTCTCTGGCTTCCTTACTTCTCCAGGCATGGAAAAAGTGCTGATTTAGGGAAATTTTCCTTGTCTTTTTGTTCATGGCAAATATTAAGTTCAGTGGTCAGTTTTAGTCCAGAGATCAAACTCAACTTGTTAATTATTCACAGAGTTGATGATAATTCTGCTCTTCTCTGGAAACTGTTGAACCAGTTGGAACAAGCCAGAACTACAAAGCTGGTAAAACTAACTTTTTAAAAATAACTCGTTGAGGCAGAACATAGGAATATTTTTAGAGACAGAATGTGAGCCAATGAAAGCAAAGACACAATGAGAGGAGCATGTCCTTGGGAGCCAGAGAGACTCTTATTAGTGGTGTGCTATTGGGCCAGTTATATAATAAGTAATCTGTATTTCATCACTGGGAAAATAAGAATAAGTCCCTTGAAGACTTATTTAGAGTCGAATACAATGGGTGCAAAGCCCTGAGCTCAATGCCTAGCACCAAGAGTGAGTCAAAATATTTACTAACTTGGATTACAGGCGCCTAAAGAAACCAGTCATGGTGAATCAGCATCCCAGAGGCTCTCAGAGCCCCCCCAGCAGGCAAGGAGTTAATGCTTCCTTACTGGATAATGGGGGCAAGGAGGCCATGTACCAAGTAGAACGGAGATCTTTTAGCTACTGTACTCATGTGTCCTGACTGAACAACAGCCTTGGCTGGCAGTAAAAGAAAGTGCTCACCTACCACTCAGTCTAGCCTTCATTATGTGAGAAAGAGGGAAGGGGTAGAGCTAATGATTCGGGGGTGGTTTTTCCCAATGGCACCCGAGGGGTAAAGGGAAGGTTGAAGCCCTTCTCTCTTTCACTTCCCACTCTTACTTCCCACTCTCACTCCCCAGAAACAACAGCTAATAGCAGATTCTTATATCTTTTCCCAGAAATGAATCAATTAGCCTTCTTCCTTCCTTCCACACAAATGGAATTATAATATAATAATGGATAATATTTATCACATACTTGCTATGTGCCTGGGAAGATTTTAAGCATCTTGTATGGACTATATGCCATGTAACCCTCATGACAACTCTGTGAAAAAGGTCCTGCTTTTATTTTCATATTTTAGATAGGAAAACAGGCCCAGAGGGGTTAAATCACTTGCCTAAAGTCACACAACACTTAGGGATGGGAAGAGAACCCAGGAGGTTAAAAAAAATCTATCTTATTCTGTTTTGTGCCTGAATAGTATCTATGGGAATGAACCGTAGTTTGTGTGACTTATTGTTGGATATGGAAGTCGTCCAAATCTGTTCTAACAATCACACGGGCATTAAACAAGTTTGTATATGTATCTTTGATGTCCGAACTCTTAATCGATGTCTGCTTTGTGCCATGCACTCTAGGACACTCTTTATATGTATTTGTCATTTAGTGCCCACAACTACTCCATGAAATTAGGAATTCTCCCCTTTGCAGGTAACGGACATTGAGACTCCGAACAGTTAAGTAACTTCCCCAAGGCCCCAAGTTCATGATTGGCAGAAAGTGGAATTGAACTCAGGCTCTGAGTTCAGGACCTATAACATGACTGTTACTATGGAATATACATGGATGTATATGTATGGATGGCTGTGTATGAAAATGCCCATGAGGAATTCACATGTCTACAAGAATATTCTCCTCTTAATACCATTGTCCTTTTATAGTTTTTCATGTACTAATTTCACTGAGACTCCATTTTCATGGAGTTAATAATACCTACTGCTATGGACTGAATTGTGCTCCCCAAAATTCATATGTTGAAGCCCTAACCCCCAGTGTGATGGTGTCTGGAGGTTGGGCATTTAAGAGGTAATTAGGTTTATGGGGCGCCCAGGTGGCTCCGTCGATTAAGCGTCTGACTCTTGATTTCTGCTCAGGTCATGGTCTCACAGTTTGTGAGTTCAAGCCCCACGTTGGGCTCTGTGCTGACAGCATGGAGCCTGCTTGGGATTCTCTGTCTCTCCCTCTCTCTTTCTCTGCCCCTCCCTGCTGTGCTCTCTCTCTCTCTCTCTCAAAATAAACATTACAAAAAAGAGGCAATTAAGTTTAGATGAGGTCATGATGAGATGAGTGTCCTTATAAAAAGAGACACCAGAGACCCTGCTTCCTGTCTCCACCACGTGAGCATACAGCAAGAAGGTAGAGTCCTTGCAGAGACCCGACCACACTGGCACCCTGACCTTGGACTTCCAGCTTTCAGAACTGTAAGAAGTTTCTGTTGTTTAAGCCACCCAGTCTGCGGTATTTTGATATGGTAGCCAGAATAGACTAATTACCTAACTTATGAAATTGTTTTAAAATTAATACAAACAACTATGGAGTTATCCTATGCCTGGCATTGTTCTCAGAGCGTCGCACGTACGTTAGTTTCCTAGGGCTTCCATAACAAAATGCCACAAACTCAGTGGATTAAAACAATGGAAATGCATTGTTTCACAGTTTTGAAGGCTAGAAGGTCCAAAGTCAAGATGTTGACAGGACCAAACTCCCTTTGAAAGTCTCTGAGAGATGTTCTTCCTTGCCTTTTCCTAGTTTCTGGTAGCCACAGGCATCCCTTGGCTTACGGTAGCATAACTCCAATCTCCATCTCTGTTGTGACATGGCGTTCTCCCCCACGTGTCTGTGTCGTCACTTAGTTACCTTTTTATAAGGACACTGGTCATATTGGGGGAAGAGCCTACCTTACTCACGTCTTACTGTCATCTTAACTAATCACATCTACGATGTCTCCATTTCCAAATAAAGTCCCATTCTGGGATATTGAGGGTTAGGACTTCAGCATATCTTTTTTGGAGACAACAGTTCAACCTATCGTAATACATATTTTCTCATTCAATCTTCATAACAACCCAATGAAGCAGATATTAACATTATTCCCATTTTATAGATGAGGACATTGAGGCTCAGAGAGGTCACATAACTTGTCCAAAGTCACATAGCAATTAAACATGCGCTTATGCTTCGTGGACAGAATAGACACTCGGGGAAAACTGTGGGTTTGCTTTACTTTGAAATGCCTCCCAAATAGCAAAAACTTTTAGACTAATATCCCTCATCAAGATAAATGCAAAAATTCTTCACAAAACATAAGCAAACCAAATGCAGGCATATATAAAAAAGGATAACACATCATGACCAAGTGGAATGGAATATATCAGTGATAACTGATTTAAGTCTTTGCCTAGTGAGTCCAGTATTTTGGGCTTTCTCAGGGACAGTTTCTGTAAACTATTTTTTTTCCTGTGTATGGGCCATACTTTCCTATTTCATTTCATGTCTTGTATTTGTTGCTATTGTTACTGAAAACTGGACATTTAAAATAATATGGCGTGTCAGTTCTGAAACTCAGATTCCTTCTCTTCTCTGAGCTTTGTTATTGTTGCCACTGTTTGCTAATTTAGTGACATTCCTGGACTCTTTGTGTAAAATATGTATTCTATGTCATGTGTAACTTACTGAAGTTTCTATTCATTTAGCCTAGTGGTTAACTGATGACTGGACAAGAGGTTTCCATAAAATTACTCAAACTAATAATATCCAGCCTTGTTAAGGTGTGTGTGTGTGTGTGTGTGTGTGTGTGTGTGTGTGTGTGTGTGTAGAGTTATGTTTTCAGTGCTCTGGCAGGCAATTTACAACTCTAGTCTGTGCTCAACTCCTTGCTCACACAGAGACTCAAGATAACCAGAGGTGAGAGTAGGACATTCTCAAGGCTTTCCTGGGCATACCCAACAGTCCTGAAAATGCACATGGGCTTCTAGACTCCCGGGAATATGCTGGAGCTTTTCAAAGATGCCTATGGTATCTCATTACCCAGTTTTGCTTTTCTTTTTAATACTTTTGGTTTGCCACTTGTTAGCTCCAACTGTTTAACACATCCTCAGGCAGCTGTGATATTAAACAATTGCCACTGATTATATTTGACAAATACTCTGTGGGTGGGGCTCCTCAGAAAGCACGCTCTGATTAGATCAGATAAAGGCATTCTTGAAAGTGGAGCTTTTCCGTGAACTGCCAGACAGATCACATGGCGACAGTTTCTAGGAATGGGACTTCCTAGAAGCTCCAAAGCCATTTTGCTTTCTTCAGTAGCTGCTAATCTGCTATTTTTCACAGCTACTGTAATTGTGAGGCTATTGGCTTTCGATGCTACTGAAGTGCTGGGGAGAGGGTGATGGGCTTAAGTCCCGTTAAAATGCCACGATACTCCCTGTCCTTGTTGAGATTCGGCCATTTTTCTTGAGTAAATGCTGCTGGGGTTGTTGCAAGCCACTGGTGATTTTTCAGTTACGAAACAGTTAATTTTGACAATTTTCACTAGGGTTCTCATTGCCGTTATGGAGAAGCGGGTTTCAGAGGTCCTCAATCAACCATTTCAGAACAACCAGTTGTATATCCACTTTCTATAGTTACGTAACAAATTAGCACAAACTTGGAGGCTAAACCAACACCCATTTATTATGTCATGGTTTTCATAGGTCAGAAGTTTTGGCACAGAACAACTGGATTTTCCGCTCAGGGTCTTATGAGGCTAAAATCAACGTGTTGGCTGGACCGAGTTCTTTCTGAGCCTGGGCTCTCCTTTCATCCTCCTTGAGGTTGTTGGTAGATTTTGAGTTTTGGTTGCGGTACTGAGGTCCCTGTTTCTTCGCTGGCTGACAGTCCATTCGTCTCCTCAAGGCCACCCTCAGGTCCTAACATGGCCTAGAAACTTACTTTCTTTGAAGCCAGCAGGAAAAGCCTCTCCTCTGTCTGTTAAGATAGAGACTTAAGCTACATAGTCTAATCATGGGAGTGACTAGCCTATCATATTCACAGGACATACTCACACTCAAGGAGGAGGGATAATATAAGGTACATACACCAGGGGATGGGATTCTTGGGGGCTGTCTTAGAATTTTGCCTACCATAGTCTTAATTGTAGGGTTTTGTGTAGCACTGTTGTATATAAATCATACCTATAAATTAACCTAATGTAATCATCACGACAGTTCTTTGAGATAGCAAAGAAGGTGTTCCAAAACACATTTCAGAGATGGGAACTTAAAGGCTCAGAGAGACCATATGACTTTCTCATGGGCGTACGACTAATGAGAGGCAGATTAAATCCTCTGATTCCTGTAGAACACCCGCTGTCCTTCTGCACACCTGTCTGCCATGTTAAAGCTCAGGCCTTTCTAAGTTTTGTTTGTTACACGGCAGTAAGGATGTTAGTATCTGAGGCCCGTTAAAGGAACTTTGTTCCCGGCACAGTCTCCCACGGGCTCCTGCATCTCCTGCCTGTGTATCTGGGGAGAATACTTGAGCATGGAAAATAGTATTAACCAGGAGTTTTGATAAAATGGGAGTTTTCAGGGGTGAATTGCAATTTAAATAGCTGAGAAATTCCATTTACTCCCAGCAATGTATTCTGAATGCTCCCTCCGGCCCAGCTCTAAAGGAGCAGACAGTCATCTCCCGCAGAAAGTAATGGAATTTTTATTTTTGTCTTAGAAGTGCCTTGAAATCAGCAATCTCAAGGCTGGCAACGGGGCCTTCCTTGAAGGCTTCATCACAAAGAATAGCAGAAGGTTCTGAAGGTAGTCAGCCATGGACCAAACTCATTCTCACTTCACTTCAGTTGAATGGTTTTGCAAGTGGTAGAGGAAATTAACCATTTAGGACCAACTTTCCCACCTCCCTCTACTTAATCTCCTTATTCAGCGTGTCCAAGCATCTAAAAGGTAGCAGGTTTTCTTTAGTTCCAATTCGATCTTTTTAATGATGCTGCGGCTTTCCATTGTAATGCAAATGGACACTTGTGGCCCTCATCAATCAGTCCTTCAAATGTTCGAGGACAGTGGAGCTGGGATGTTGGTTCCCTTTCCAGATTCCCTTTGCTTGGTCCCCACACAAATTCCCCTACTGCTGTGAGAAGGTATCTCTCGTCTTTCCACACTGCCTCAAAGCGGCAATGACTAAGCAGGTGTGTTTCATGCTCCAGAGCTCCCTTTTTGATCAGGCGAAGGCTGGATCCTGCCGAGACCAGAGACCACATCCTTGCTTAGAATCCTCCTCTGCCCATCCTGCTCCCTGCATTTCTTCTCTCTCCAGGGCCTTCTGCAGGCATTGAATCTACATTCACCCAAATCACTGTTGCAAAGGCTGCTTTGATGTCACTGACCTAAGGCAGATAGTAACGAAATTCTGCTGGATCTTTCCTCTAAGTCCAAAATAATATCATAGCCAGGAATTAAAGGTCTTGCTATAAAAAACCATTGGCTAGTCCCCCTTGTCCTTACGAACGTGGAGGTCATTTACCTTTCAGCGTCAATTACCTTGAATGTAGCCACAGACCTAGAAAAGGCTTATGAGTAACGGATCTAGATATTGTAAGATAAAAGGCAACCTGTACCTTCGTCATTAAAAACAAAGTGCAGGTGTTGGGGCGCCTGGATGGCTCAGTCGGTTGAGTGTCCTACTTCTGCTCAGGTCACGATCTCATGGTTGGTGAGTTCGAGCCCCACTTCGGGCTCTCTGTTGTCATTTCGAAGCCCGCTTCTGGGTCCTTTTTACCCCCCTCCCTTTGCCCCTCCCCTGCTGGTGCTCTCTCTTTCTCTCAAAATAAATAAACATTAAGAAAGAAAGAAAGAAAGTGCAGGCTTTGATGCCTAACAGATATACATTTGTATACCTGGGTAAGCTGGTGACCTTTCCCGTTCTCTGAGTCCCGTCTGTCATGCAGGGCTCACCCCATCCATCTCACAGTGTTGCTGGAAAGACAAATGGAACAATTCGTTAAATGAGTTAGTACAAATCAGAGCTTCAAAAACCAAGAGTTTGTTTTTTTTTTGTTTTTGTTTTTGTTTTTTTTAACATTAAGGTCTTTGTGTGACAGGAAGCATGCTATTTTAGGCCGGGTACAAGCCAACTTCTGTTTCAAAGCTGAGGCTCAGAGAAGATCCTTTTGCTTACACATGAAAACAAAAACTCACCAGCTCCAAGAGAAACAAAAATGAACTTTGATGTTCTGCCTCACCACACTGAGTTCCATTCGGAGAGGAAGGGGGTGGATTGCTAGAACCGGAGGAGAACACGGGCTACAGTTGTCCAGGCATGGTGCGGCGGGCGTGGGCAGTAAGATGGGGTAGGCATTGTCCCGGAAGTCGGCTGAACCCAAGGAGCTGGGGCAGCCGTGTTTAAACACAGGAGGGGTGGCCAGCGTGGAAGGTGACATACATCCTCTTTGGTTAAACCTGGGGAGCGAGAGCTCTGTCGATGTCTATACTCTCTGTCCTCTTACGTAAGTTTGAAATATTTAAAAATAAAATGTAAAATTGGGGCACCTGGGTGGCTCAGTCGGTTGAGCGTCCGACTTCGGCTCAGGTCATGATCTCGTGGTTCGTGAGTTCGAGTCCCACGTCGGGCTCTGTGCTGACAGCTCAGAGCCTGGAGCCTGCTTCGGATTCTGTGTCTCTCTCTCTGCCCCTCCCCTGCTTGTGCTCTTTCTTTCTCAAAAATAAATAAATACACATTTAAAAAATTAGATGAATAAAATGTAAAATAAGAGTACAGGTAACAACGGGCTGAATGAGAATGATTAAACCCACGTTGTGAAATGAACCAGGCATGGTATAATTTATAGTACCCTAAACTCAAATTAATGCTTACCCACCATATGTTTGCATCAGTGAATTTATATACATGTGTGTGTTTATCTCTATGTATTTTTCACATAACACATATAACCACACATGAGTTTAACTGAATCTTCTTACCTGGCATCGGCCCCGGGGTAGTAAATGAGCAAATTCTTGGATCCTGTGTCTCCTTTACAAATGCCTGCTTCTCCCAGATTCCAGGACAGCCCTGTGCCCTCCCCGCTTCTCCCCCTTTGTCCTTTCCGGTTCTCTACATCTCTGAGCTGACACCAGAAGTCTTTTCATTTAACCTGTGAATCTAAAAATGTGTCCTGGCTTAGAAAGCATTCCTCATTTCTTACAACCATTATTGCTTTTTAATTTCCTTTCTTCGGTTACCAGTGAAGTTGAACATCTGTTCTGCTCTTCGTCAGTCATTCCCAGCCCCGCCCTGCCCCAGAGCCAGTGTGGTCCCAGATCTGCTCTCAGGAGTCCTGGGGGGTGGCAGGTGGCAGGGAGCCTGGAGGTGCTAGACAGGGAGGAAGATGTGGTAGGGGGATTTGGGGAGGTATGAGAACTGAGGTAGGTGGTTCTGTTATGCCCAGAATTCGTGATCCCCAAAGACCACTAGGGAGCCGAGTCCGATGCAAAAGCAAAAGAACCTTTATTCGAGCTAGCTCGAGCTCAATCCCCTACCTGCACCGACGCAGCGGTGAGATACCAGGGAGAGAGCGCGAGTTTCAAAAGCACAAAGGTTTTATAGGGGTCTAGGGGCAGTTGGTGAGGTAATGGCTGTGGCCTCAGCCGATTGGCTGGGGAAGGGTCGTGGCCTCAGCCGATTGGTTGGGGAAGGGTCGGAGTCCTGTTACGCAGGTCGCTGGGCGTGTTTTGATCAGAAAGTTTGAACGGGTGAGTGGGAGGTTACTCAAGGGGAGGAGGCGCAGTCTGAGGTTTCTGTGAATTTCCCGGAAAAGGGGTCTTGTCGGGGACATAGTCACTCAAGGTGGAGAACACAGAACAAGATGGAGTCAGCCGGCATAGGCCCGCCCTTTCATTCCCCCCTTGTCATGTAACTTACGGACCCAATCATGGGACCGGCTGCATTTATGGTGACAAGGGGAACAGAGTTTGGAAGTTTACGCCAAGTTCTGGGAAGCATGTGTCCCTGGGGTGGCTCTGGGAGGTCTAATTAAGTATTGTCCCTGAGCTGGTATCTATGATCTGCCAGGTGATGTTTTGGGGGGTGTGGGGACTCCCGGTAGCATGAGCAATGACAAGCAGAGTTAACAGAGTTACCAATATTAGGTGGGTCGAATGTGCTGTAGCTTGAGCTTGAGCTTGAGTGGGTTGTGTTGGTCCCGACTGATGGCCCATCGCGTGACGAAGTCCTTCCGGATCGAGGAGGGGTCCGCTGGCCGAACGTGGGTGTGATGGACCCAGGTCGCGATGCCGTCTACTTTGAGAGCGGTGGGGGTTGTCAGCACTACAATGTAGGGTCCCTTCCAGCGCGGCTCGAGAGTCTCTCGGTGGTGCCTCTTGACATAGACCCAGTCTCCCGGCTTGTACTGATGAGGTGTCGGGGTCGGGCCAGCCTCGTAGATGGCACGGAGGCGCGGCCAAATATCCTCATGCGCCCTCTGGAGCCCTCTCAAGGAAAGAAAAAGTTCTTGATCTTTAAACTCTGCAAGAAGTTCAGCTCGAAGGCTGGGAATAACAGGGGGTGGCCTGCCAAACATGATCTCGTAGGGAGTAAAACCCAGAGTGTAAGGAGTGTTTCTAACCCGGTAAAGGGCGTACGGTAGGAGAGTCACCCAGTCCCCGCCAGTCTCCATGGTTAATTTGGTAAGGGTCTCTTTTAGGGTTCTATTCATTCTTTCTACCTGTCCTGAGCTCTGGGGCCTATAAGCACAATGTAATTTCCAGTTTGCCCCCACCGCCTTGGCTACTGCCTGTGTTACCTGAGAGATAAAAGCTGGTCCATTGTCTGATCCTACCATGGCAGGAAAACCATACCTGGGTAAGATGTCTTCTAGTAGCTTCTTAGCCACCGTCTGAGCCGTTTCATGCTTGGTTGGGTATGCCTCCACCCAGCCAGAGAAGGTGTCTGTAAATACTAAAAGATATTTATAACCATACTTTCCTGGTTTGACTTCAGTGAAGTCGACTTCCCATTGGGCTCCCGGTCTGGTGCCTCTGAGCCTGGTTCCTTTTTTATTTGATGTGGCTTTCGCGTTGGTGAGTTGGCAGGTCTTGCAGGCAGATACAACTTGCTCTATTTTGGTGTCCTGTTGGTGAATCTTGATTCCGGCATGTCGGATTAAGTCTTTTAATTTTCGGGCCCCCATGTGAGTAGACCGATGCATGTGCTCTAATATTGAGACTCCGAGCCGGTCTGGCAGCACGAGCTCCTTGTTAGGTGTATACCACCATCCCTTTATCTCCTGGGCCATGGGGAGTTTCTTGATCCGCTGTAACTCCTCCTGGGAGTATTTGGGCTGGTCTGGTAAAACTGGGTCTCCCGGGTCTGGTAGTTGTATGGTCATGGTGGGGACTGGAGTAAGGGCTACTGCCTTGGCTGCCTGGTCAGCCTTTCGATTACCTCTAGCTACTGGGTTATCAGCTTTTTGGTGCCCTTGGCAGTGGATAATGGCTAGCTTGGCAGGAAGCCATAAGGCCGTAAGCAGGTTAAGTATCTCCTGCTTATTTTTTATAGTCCGTCCTTCTGCCGTCAGTAACCCCCTCTCTTGATAAATTGCCCCATGAATATGAGCTGTGGCAAATGCATAACGGCTGTCTGTGTAGATGTTAAGCCGTTTTCCAGCTCCCAGCATCAGCGCCTTGGTGAGGGCTATGAGCTCCGCTCGCTGGGCTGACGTTCCGGAGGGTAGAGCCTCCGCCCATACGGTGTCCATTTCGGTGACCACCGCTGCACCCGCATACCTGTGTCCATCTCGCACAAAGCTGCTGCCATCAGTGAACCAAGTAGCCTCGGCATCGGGGAGGGGCTGGTCGGTCAGGTCCATCCGGAATCCATGTACTTGTTCCAGGATTCCCGCACAGTCATGTAGTGGAGCACCTAGGTCAGGGTCGGGCAGCAGGGTTGCAGGATTGAGGGCTGCACTGGGGTGGAACCGCACTCGTGGAGGGTTGAGTAGGAGGCTCTGGTAATGAGTCACACGTGTATTGCTCATCCATCTATCAGGAGGCTGTTTCAGGACCCCTTCAATGGCGTGTGGGGTTGTGATCCAGATCTCCTGTCCTAGGGTCAGTTTGTCTGCATCCTTGACTAGGAGTGCTGTCGCCGCAATAATTCTTAGGCATGGCGGCCAGCCGGCAGCCACTGGGTCTAGTTTCTTAGACAGGTAAGCCACTGGGCGGTTCCAGGGGCCTAAGGCTTGAGTTAGAACCCCTTTTGCTATTCCCTTATGTTCGTCTACAAAGAGGTGGAAGGGTTTCATAATGTCTGGTAGGCCCAGGGCTGGGGCACTTAGGAGGACCTTTTTTAACTGATTAAAGGCAATTTCTTCTTTTTCAGTCCATTTAAATGTTTTCCCCTCTTTGGTAGCTTCATATAGGGGCCTGGCGATCTCAGCAAAACCTGGAACCCAGAGGCGGCAGTAGCCGGCTGATCCTAGGAATTCCCTCACTTCTCTTCGGGAGGTGGGAGTAGGGATCTTTAGGACAGTTTCTTTTCTGGCATCTGATAACCGCCGCTGTCCGCCCTCCAGGATATATCCCAGGTAACTTACCCTCTCCCTGCATATCTGAGCCTTCTTCGCGGATGCCCGGTACCCTAAAGCCCCCAGGGTAGCCAGCAGGTCCTGGGTCCCTCGCTCACAGTCTTTGGCCGTGTCAGCAGCAATCAGGATGTCATCTACGTACTGTAGGAGGGTGAGGCCAGGGTGCTCCCTTCTGTACTCACCCAGGTCCTCGTGTAGTGCCTCGTCGAAGATGGTGGGTGAATTTTTGAATCCCTGAGGTAGCCGTGTCCAGGTGAGTTGCCCACTGTAGCCCTCCTCCGGATCATGCCACTCGAAGGCGAACAGGGGTTGGCTCTGGGGTGCCAGCGGCAGACTGAAGAAGGCGTCCTTTAAATCTAGTACAGTATACCAGACCCTGGAGGGCGCCAAGGAGCTCAAGAGAGTATATGGGTTGGGAACAGTTGGGTGTATGTCCGCGACCCTCTTATTTACTTCCCGGAGGTCTTGTACCGGTCGGTAGTCATTTGTGTGAGGCTTTTTGACCGGCAGTAAGGGGGTGTTCCAGGCAGACTGGCAAGGAACTAGTACCCCTAGGCTTCGTAGTCTCCGGATGTGTGGCTGGATCCCCTTCCGGGCCTCCTGTGACATGGGGTATTGTTTGATCCTTACCGGACTCTCTCCTGGCTTGAGCTCTACCAGGACTGGGGTCCTATGAGTGGCTAGTCCCATCCCCCCCCCAGTCTCTGCCCAAACCGAGGGGAATTCTTGTAGCCATCTGTCTATATTATCCTCTCTCGGGAGCGCCTCCTGGTGGAGGAGGTATTCATCCTCCAGTTTCATGGTCAGGACCTGGATGGGGTGGCCCTTGCGATCGGTGACCTGAGGCCCCCTTGTCTGAAAGTTATCTGAGCTCCAATCTTGGTCAGTAAGTCCCGTCCTAACAGCGGGTAGGGGCATTCTGGTATTACCATAAAGGAGTGGGATACCCGGCCCGTTCCCAAATCTACTGTTCTTCGGGTAGTCCATGAATACTGGCTCATACCAGTTGCCCCTTGTACCCAGGACTTCTTGCTGGCTAGTTTTCCTTGTGGGGTGCGGAGGACCAAATGTTGTGCTCCGGTGTCGACAAGGAAGTCAACAGGGGTCCCCTCCACTTTAAGAGTTACCCTGGGTTCGGGGAGAGGGTCCGAACCCCGACTCCCCTAATCACTTAGTTCATCTAGCTCTAGGACTTTTACTCGATCAGTCTTGCTTCCTTTCCCGCCGGCCCTTTTCAGACAATCTCGGGCCCAATGCCCTATCTCCTTGCAGTATGCGCACTGATCCTTCTGCAGCCTCTGCTTCCCCCCCTTGGTGGTTCTTTTACCTTTTCTTGCGTCGTCTGCCAGCTGCCAGAGACGGCGGTCTCGTTCCTCAGGGGAGTCAGCAGTGGTAGCTAGTAGTATTCTCGCCAGGTCTCGAGTCTGCTTACTGCTGGCAGCCGCCATGGCGCGAGCCTGCTTGTCCTCAGGAAGCTCCCGGTTATTATATACCTTTTCGGCTACCACCAGTAAGTCCTGCAGACTTTTTTCTCCTAGTCTATCTATTTTCTGTAATTTTCTCCTAATGTCTATGGCCGATTGGTTTACAAAGGCCATGATAACAGCAGCCTTGCTTTCCGGAGCCTCTGGATCCATGGGGGTATAGGTACGGAATGCCTCCATGATCCGTTCTAAAAAGGCAGCCGGAGATTCATCTTTTCCCTGTTGTACATTTCCTACCTTGGCCAAATTGGTTGGCTTTCTAGCAGCCATTCGGAGACCCCCCATTAGAGTCTGGCGGTAGACCCGGAGCCTCTCCTTACCTTCTGCCGTGTTGAAATCCCACTGGGGCCGAGTTAAGGGGAAGGAGGCATCTATCTGAGCCTGGTTGGTGGTGGGATTCCCATCTGTGCCCGGAACTAGTTTTCGGGCCTCGTTGACGATTCTTTCTCTTTCTTCAGTCGTGAACAGGACCTGCAAAAGCTGCTGGCAATCGTCCCACGTGGGCTGATGGGTAAAAAGAACAGAGTCTAATAAATCAATAAGCCCTGCCGGTTTCTCGGAAAACTTAGGATTCTGAGCTTTCCAATTGTAGAGGTCACTAGTGGCGAAAGGCCAATAGTGATGGGGCTGGTTCCCCTCCGCGTCTGGGGGTCCGGTGGCTCGCAGGGGCAGAATAGTGGAGTCAGCAGCGGAGGCGGATTGCTCCCTCTGAGCCCTTTGTCTGGTGAAGGGCGGGCTTCCCACTGGAGCGTTTCCGCCTCCCGCTCTCGGAACAGCGTCTGCCTCCCCCGGAGGGGGAGGATGGTGTTCTTCCAGCATCCTAGAGGGGTTATACGAGGGAGGAAAAATTAATTCTTCTTCAGTACCCCCCTGTAAGACAGGGTAGAGGGGTGCTGAAGGCTGGATAAGACTTTTCTTCTTCTTTGTCCCCTGCAAAGCAAGAATGGGTTTTGGCTCCGGAGGGAGCGGGGCTAGGAAGGGTTTAAGCCAAGAGGGTGGGTCTTCCACAAGGTCCTGCCAAGTGATAATGTAAGGGAGCTGATCAAGATGGCCCGTCTTAGGCTGAGAGATGATACTCCTGACTCGGTGGATGGTAGGGAGGTCGAAGGTCCCCTCTGGTGGCCATCCGACATTGAAAGTTGGCCACTCGCTAGAACAAAAAAACTGCCACCGACCCTTTCGGACTTCCACACTGAGGTTGTTAGCTCTTCCCCTCACATCCTTAAAGTGATCAATCATAATACTTAGAGGAGTAGTCTGAGTCTGTCCCATAACGTCCGTCCAGTAAGTCCACAGAACAAAACAGAGAAACACAAAAACAGACAAACAGAGGGCCCCTAGAAAATCTTCCAACTCCATGGAAGCAAAACTGAAAGCTAGCTTAGACATTTGAGGGGATTCCACGTCCCTCCAAAACCGATGAGGGGATTCCACGTCCCTCCAAAGACGACGGCCTCACGCCGACCAGCGGGAGCGACCCGCCTCGTCTCAGACCTTTGAGGGGATTCCACGTCCCTCCAGAAGGGAGAATCGGAACGTCTTCCGAAACTCCCGGCCCGTGGTCCTCCAGTGCGTCCACTTAGACCGCGTCGGGCACTACCAGAACTCCAGAAGTGAGCTCACACAGAAAAGACAGAACAAACAAACAGACACTAATCGTGGCCAGTCAGGCTCTCCGGGTCGGGGGTCCCTCAGGGGTCTTGGGGATCCCGGGCCGAGCCCCCAAATGTTATGCCCAGAATTCGTGATCCCCAAAGACCACTAGGGAGCCGAGTCCGATGCAAAAGCAAAAGAACCTTTATTCGAGCTAGCTCGAGCTCAATCCCCTACCTGCACCGACGCAGCGGTGAGATACCAGGGAGAGAGCGCGAGTTTCAAAAGCACAAAGGTTTTATAGGGGTCTAGGGGCAGTTGGTGAGGTAATGGCTGTGGCCTCAGCCGATTGGCTGGGGAAGGGTCGTGGCCTCAGCCGATTGGTTGGGGAAGGGTCGGAGTCCTGTTACGCAGGTCGCTGGGCGTGTTTTGATCAGAAAGTTTGAACGGGTGAGTGGGAGGTTACTCAAGGGGAGGAGGCGCAGTCTGAGGTTTCTGTGAATTTCCCGGAAAAGGGGTCATGTCGGGGACATAGTCACTCAAGGTGGAGAACACAGAACAAGATGGAGTCGGCCGGCATAGGCCCGCCCTTTCAGTTCCTGATTCCATTTGTCAGCTCTTCCCTTAGGATTTGTTCATCTCTAGGGCTAAAATCTCCTTGCAACATTTCCCTTTATTCCTTCAGGACCTATCGTCCCCAGGGTAATTTATTTTAACCAGTACTTCGTTCTCAATTATACTGCCAACAGAAATGCCAACCAGAAGACAAGAACTTCAAAGCTGGACTCCGGCCCTCTTTTGGAGCAAGCAGCAGCATCTCAGGCAAAGTGAAGGGAGTGGCTTCAGTCTTGTTCCTGGGAGAAGACATGCCCTTCAGGTTAGTCACAGTCAAGGCGAGTTTCATGGAGAGACTCCTGATGTCACGTGTGGGTATAAGGAAACCCTGAGGGCCAGTACCAGGGCTGATAAGAACAAGGTTCCTTTGCATCCCCAGGTCCAAGGGAAAGAGGGACAGAGTGGCATATCGAACAGAAACAGAGAGGGCCTGACCAGTATGGAGAAAGCTGCCTGACATGAGACAGACCCAAAGAGGAAGGAGGTGGCCGTCTCCAGGTGTGACTCACAATAAACACCCCACCTCACACTCCTCCCTCTTCTGCTGGTGTTGATAATTAGCCAAAGCCTACAAGAAGCCGAATGGCAAGAGAACCCATTGATGGGTTCCTCCAGGCGGCCTCCTGGGGCACAGAGAAGAATGGAGAGTGGATCTGGGCCAGTCACTTGCACACGCCCAGCACAAAGGCCACGGGGACCACATGTCATCGAGTGTTCATACGGCAATCTAAGACTTTTTCAATTAAATGGCAAAGTACCGTACAACGATAATTACTTTGCTCTGATAATTCAGTCACTACTTTGAGTCACCCTGTAAGGGATTTATTATTATTAACTCCCCAGAAACCAAGGCAGACAGCGATTAATTACTGCTCCAATATAGCTAGAAAGACTTCTGAGAAAAAGTTTGTGAGACGCCCCTGTTCAGTCCTTGCTTATAACCGCTACACTCTACAAACTTATTCTACCCTCTCCTTGGGCACTTCCTCAGAGCCAGACGCTTCTTCAGCACCCTAAGGGGCCTTTATGACCTGGTTCTTTGACTTCCCCCTCCTCTCCAAAAGTTGTCTGAGTCACTGGTCACAGGATTCAGAAATCGGGTCCAGGCGCTAACAGGCAAGACCGGACCCGGTGAAGGCCCGCGGTCGAGCAGCTCGTGGTGGACAGACAGGGCCACAGAACAGTGACCAGGGAACCAGCAGAAAGGAACATAGAGACCAGATGCAGACTTTCACCTGCAGCCTGGAGGTCGGGCCCAGAGGAAAAGCAATAAGGAACATAAAGGTTATACGTGAGGTTGGCACAGCTCCTCAAGAAATGGGTGAAAGAGGAGAGTGACACATTGCTTTAGTGCAACCACGTCAGCCACTATATGTATAGTGCTTTAGTGGTTAAGACAGATTCCCAAATATTTCAGCAGCCGATAGTTTCCTTTACTAGACTGTGGGCTTCCTGAGGATGGTGGCTTGTCACTTTGGTGTCCCTACAACCCAGCAAGACGTCTGACACTTAGTAGCTACCATCTGCAAATCCATTGGTTAAATCAGTCTTTGGAAACAGAGCAAATAATGGAACCCTGAGGGTTTTGGTAGCCAATGACATCAGGAACATCATTCTGGTGCAATTGATCTTTGAGTGAAGTGAGAGTCCCCGGGGAGGCCATCGAGTCTTTGGGAGCCTGAGTGTGCTCACACATGAAAGGACAACTAAACGTCCCTACATTTGCAGGATTTCTGGGAAGTTGTACACACACACACACACACACACACGCGCGCACACTCAATACTGTTTTTGCATCTGGCAAGGTAACCATGATGATATGATGACAGTGACCATGATAACGAGGACGCAACCTCCCTTGGGGAAACGTTTCGCTACCTCCATTATTTGAACGCATTTGCTTCCAGACAGTCCCGTCTAAACAACAAACAGGTCTTAAGCTTCCCACTTGAGAAAAAAGCCGACGAAGAAAGCTGTGCAGGTAGCAAGGTGACCTCTGTTATTAAATCAACACAACAGAGCAGGCTTCTCACCCCACGTGTAAGGGTTACGAAGGAAGGTTTAAAAGCCACCCCTCCTCGTCCTCTCTGAGGTAAAAGCTCTTGCTGCAGGGGTTTGCTGAGCCTTCCTAAGCCCGGGGTGACACCAGGTCATGAGATGGTGCTTAAGTAGTTCATCTCTGGGTTAGTTGTGATTTTTTTTTCTTTATCTTTTTTGTTTTGTTTTGTTTTTCCGGTCAGCTTTCTCAGCCTGTAAAAGTTCGAGTCTTCTTGCCTTCATCATTCTCACCACGAGAGTCTCATACCTTGCTCTCGTTCCCATGCTTCCCACCCCTCATTCCACCAAAAGCAGTGTGTTTAGTGGTAAAGTCGGTGAAGACAGCATTTAACAGACAAAATGGCGGACATACTCCCCCTGGCTCTCTGTATCAGCTCCCTCGCTGACACCCACCTATGGTCTGACAAGGAGGGACTCTCTCTACAGGGACTGTCCCTGCTCCGTGTTCACTGTGTTTCTAACATGAGCTCATCAGTCTCCTCTGAATCCCGGGTGGTGGAGGAGGAGAGAGGATGCAGGAATCAGGGGCCACAAAATATGAGGCATTTGGCAGCTTTCTTTCAAGGCGTTATTAGCTAAACATTAAAACAAAATGTGCTCATTAAATCCAGCAGCCAAGGATGGTACTTGGTTCCTGTGCATGATGGCGATCCATATAACATGAATCACAGTCAGGAATGCAAGCTGGACTTGAAGCAAACTTCCCTGAACTGTGTAGCACTGGTAAACATTGCTGTTTGCTGAGTGAAAGTGCCTGGGGAAGGCTCAGTCGAGGACTTCCCGTAGGGCACATTTCAGTAGCGTTGATCCAAGAGACCTTGTCCTCTCTTCTCCTGCCCTACTTGGAAGGGGAACCATGTTGGATTCATCGATCCTCTGGTTCTCTTCCACTTGTATGAGTGCAGGAATCTCAGCCTGGAGTTTACTGATGTGCAAAGATCTATACATAGTGTTCATGAACCTTCTGATACTTAGACCAATTTTGTGTCTCTGTCTTCCATGGGCTTCTCTTTCTGAGAAAAATTTCCAAGTCTTTCAGGAGAATCCCATGGTTGTGCACATCCTCCAAAACATTAAGAACCACTAACGTGGAGGGTTAGTTGAAACATTCTGTAAACCGTACAAAGTATATTTTAGGCAAAAAAGAGAGGGGAAGAAACTCCCTTTTTCCTTGGCTTACAGCAGTCTTACTCTCGTCGCAAGACCCACGCACAGGGATGGTGGTGGGCATGGCGAAGGAGTAGTGGGAGTTGAAGCTCAGTTGTAGCCCCCACTCGGATACCAGCTGGCTTTCTGAATCTGTGTGGTCTCCAAAATACTAGCCATGAATAAATACTAGCCATGGTTAAAGATGGGCACTCACCCTCCGTGCCTGCCACACGGGTACAGCCAGGAAGGGATATGTTGATTACACAGAAGCTTTGATGGCTTTTGTGTATTGCCACAAATGTGCTCTTACGAGAACAGCCACTCGACATTCGCTGAGTGTACGAAACCAGGGAGTGAGTCTTCTCAAAGTCTCAAGGTCTGTGTCCTACATGTGAATTTTGACGAATTTCTTAATGCCCCAGCCTGCGTTTCGTCACCTGTTCAATCCAGGCAAGCCTGCTCACCTAACTCGCCTTTAAAGGATGTAATAGTTAAATGATAGATTTAGTGAATTACTAAAGGGAGGTGAAAAAGAAGCCGAAAAGAACATAGACACCTAGGTATTCTATTCTTAACAGAAAGAATTTGATTGTTCTGAAAGGGCAACCAGGTCCAAAAAGCAGGACAGGCTGCTTCCAGGAGGAAACTGGGATCCCCTAAAAACAGATCCCTGGAGCAAAGCTCACTGTGGGCAACCAGTCTTCTACGTCGACTGTTGGGATGTGACTACTTCGTGTGTTGTTCACTCGCACTGTAACATATACACTGGAATCTTAATACTGTTGCTTTTCACAAGTATGCACTGTTCCAGGCACGACTTCATGTCATTTCACTTATTTTTGACAAATACTCTGCACGGTAAATACAATAGGTTTGTTGGAAATAGGTTGGACCTGGTTGATAGTGTCAGGAAATAGCTTTCTTTTTCTCCCTATGGCCTTCACACTCATTTGCCTCTTCCTTCCCCTGATGGCATACTGGGGACAGTCTATAGCTTCCTGGTCACTTGTAAGTATTAAAATGTCCAGTCCAATTGAAATCAAAATTTAATCTCATATCCAGTTCAGAGCTTCTCCCTTCTTCCCGGCTCAGGTGTATTCAGATGCTCAGGTACCAGAAAAGACATAGCGCCTTTGATCTGTTCTTCAACAATCTTTGCTCCACCTCTTACCTGACTCGCCTAATTGCCGATGGATATTCCAAGGTTAGAGTGGTGAGAAGGATGAGAGATCTCGTGGCGGATGCTGTTCTTGGTGTCCTTTTAGCTGTTGAAGGCCCTACAAATAGTGGGATCCAAATGGTGGCTTTCATTCGAGACCCTGACTTGGCAAGGCACTCTACTAACCTCTTGTGACTTCTCTCAGTGTCTGTACCTCGTGGTACCCCAGTCCATTTGAGCAGATAAGTTAAGCTGGCTGCTTTCCATGGCATTCACCTGGCCCTAGTAAAATGCTCACATACCTGCTTTGCCATCGTGGGCAGCTTTCACGAGCCCCAGCCCCAGCCTTCTCCAAGCAAGCGCTAGGCACCAGTCTCTTAGCAACCAATGCCAACAGAACATATTTGAAGATCTCCCAAGAATTCCACTATGCTCCAAGACTGGACAGCTTGGGACCAGTCCCTGCATCTCCACATCCTACAAGCATCCAGCCTGCCCTCTTCCAATGAATCCTCTCTCTAAGATCAATTATCCTAGATGTCCTCATCTTGTTGTGGGTGAATGGAAGCAATGCCATACCCAATACTACGAGGCTCCTTGGAAGAATTCCTTTTCTCTAAGGAAGCTTCTAGCCTTCCTATAAACAAGCTATTGGGAATGTTGATTTGGATACAGACCAGGCATTCTTGTGGAGAGGGGTCGAGGTCCTGTCTTTAGGACACACGGCTACTTAGCTTTGTCCCCATCTTTGAGGTTTCAGCCAAAACTTCGTCTTAGTAAACATTGGCTATTATCCTTTTACCCACAAGGAACTGAACTGCAAAGAAATTTGTTGCCAAATGCCAGTAGTCACTCAACTTGTGAGAGCAGAAATCAGATCTGAACCCTGATCTGTCCTTCTCCCTGCTCAGTCTTCCCTGTACTCCAAAGCCTTCTCCTAACCGAAGTTGCCTAGGACCAAGAAGAAGAGATTACACTTAATCCTATTTTACAGATGAGCAAACAAAGTCTCCAGAAGTTTAAGAGTCCACCTTATAGACTAGTCAAAGTCCATCTTGTGTTTGAGTCCAAGTTCCAGCAGGAAACAGGTGGCTCACACAAAGGAAGCAGCTCGAAAACAGTTTAATAGAGAATCATTTAGAAAGATGTGGGCAGCATTAGGAAGACACAGGGGATAGTGCAGTTTTTCGGGACTAGTTAGCAGCAGGGCTGTTACCCCCAGGGCGAAAAGGAGGAGGGAAGGAGAAAACGGTCTTGAGGGCCACTTTGAGAGGAGCAGAGAGCTCAGGTTGTAGGAGCCAGCAGGTCCTAAGTCATGGCTCAGGAAGGAAGCCAGCCTGCCTGCCTCTACTCTCTGTCTCCAAGCTCCTCTGGGAGTCAAACCCAGTAAGGAGCCAGCAGGCACTACCTGTGCCTGTTAAAGCTGTCCCTATATATGGGTCTCCCAGAGCCATGAGCAAGGGGATTTGGGGTGGAGAGTGGATCTGACCCACTCAGCCAGTAATGGCGGAGCTGAGGTTTGAAACCGTGTCTGCCTACCCCAACCCCTATGTCACATTTGGTTGCCTCTGCCTTTATTTCATGATGCACCTGTGACAGTTTGACTGCAGTGGAAATCCTCTCGGGGCAGGGACTTTCTCTTACTGTGTTTATAATTGCTGCCATCCTGAGCACACACAGATATTCAGTAAGAGTTTTTTGACAGCATTAATGGGTGGAGGGGCAGGTTACAGATAAGCTTGAAACACAGGAGGACAGTATGAGCAAACGGAGAGAAATGATAAGCATTGCAGGAACTTAGTGTATAGGTATTTATGTGAGACAGTGTAAACAAAGTTATGTATACATACGATTTCACATTACTTAGTTCATAGACATTGTCTCTTTTGAAGCTCACCTCAGCTCTTGGATTATCATCCCTCGAAGAATCACACAAGCTTATTTGTGTAATGACTATAGCTGATAGGGATACGTGCTCAGGTCACCTCATAAAATCAGCACTCTTTCCAGTACCTCCCAAATGAGTATAACATGGTGAGATAACAGCATAATCATCGTTTGTTCTCAGTCTCTGTCTCTGTCTGTCTGTATGTTTGTCTTTCTTTTTTTTTTCCTCCTGCCATTGACTCCTTGAAGAAATCAAGTTATCTGTCTTTTACGATGTCCCCCATTCTGAATGTGTGTTTGTTTCCTTAGAGTTTTATTTAACTTGTTATCCTTTCTCGTGCCCCTTTCCTATAGATGAGCCCTTGAGGATTGATTTGATTCAGATTCAGAATCAGATTTTTGTTTTGTTTTGTTTTTGGCAAGAATACTTCATGAGGGCGCTTCGTGTGTGTCTCATACTAAGCACATCAAGCTAGACACAAAGTCTGACTACTCCACCTCTCCTGCGGCTCAGATGAATTGGTGGATTCGGGTGATTTACAGTTTTAATTATCATCATCAATGACCGGTATTGTAAAGTTAAGTATCAGCAAGGTAGCAGGCACTCAGCTTGGCATCACGTGTATGTTATCTTCTTGAACCCACACAAAAACTGCATAAAAAGGTCTCCTCATGCTCGTTTATTAACGAAGCGAAACAGGCTCAGAGGTTAAGTGGGTTGCCTGAAGTCATACAACTAGTGAGTGACAGAGGCAGGGTATGGAGTAAGGTCTGATGGACTCTGGAGTCTATGTTCTGAACAATTAGGTGACATCATCTGTAGTTTTATTTCTTTCCAGTGCATTCTCACAGACTTGCTCCTAGAGATTTCGATTCTTGTCCCTTGAGTGGATGGTCTGTGTCAGAGTAATTTAGACTTTTAACGTTAGAGCCAGTGTTGGGCAAAGGGCCAAAGAGGGAGGCCACTTCGGTACCAAGCAGTCCACAGGAGGAGGAAAGGAAAGATAACAGGTTATAGGGCAAGGTGCTTAGAACAGGTGGCATAGGCAGCGAAGTTCAGAAAAGCAATCTATTCAGATGCTTTTAATTGCACTTTATAAAATCACAATCCAAAAATAACTTAAGAAAAAAGGATCTTTGATTTAATCAGGTCACCAAACTATGGAAAGGCCAGAGATAGGCTGTCCCCAGGACAGTCCCCAAGTACTAGAGTTCCATTGAATGCTCTCTCCATCTCTCAGCTCAGCTTCTTCATGCATGCTGGTTTCCTGCTGTCAGGCTGGCTGTCTCCACATGGCAGAAGCAAAGCTACAAGCAGCTTATCCTTACGGCTAACTGCATGAACAGAGAGGAAAGAGAACTTTCTCTTCTTAACTTTAGTGGAAAAAATTCCAGGGAAAAACTCTGATTGGCTGAGCTTGGACCAATCACTATGGCCAGGGAAGGGGAGCCCTACCATTGGGTGACTTGGATCACATGTCCCTTCTATGACCAGTAAGGCAGGTCCATTACTGTAAGAAAGGAATGAATCACACAGATAATGGCACTACGAGGGGGATTGTGAGCTGGATTGTCACTCCAGTCTCCATTTTCCTCCTTCCTTCTTTTTTTTTCTTTTCTTTTTTCTTTTTTCTCTTTTTTATTCTCTATTTTCTTCTTTCTCTCTTTCTTTCTTTCTTTCTTTCTTTCTTTCTTTCTTTCTTTCTTTCTTTTCCTTTCTTCCTTGCTTTCTTCCTTTCATCCTTTCTCTCTCTTTCAGGTGTAATCGACATATAACATTATATTAGTTTCAAGTGTATGACACGATGATTTGATATTTGTGTACAATGCAAAATGATCACCAATGTCTAGTTGTCATCTGTCCCCATTCAAAGCTAGAATTTTTTTCCTTGTGATAAGCTCATTTTCCATATATTCTTATTAAGAAACAAATGACAACAGATGATACTTAGAGGCAGGCTCTTTTGACTAAAAAGAACAAATGTAAGGGGGAGATAACGGAAGTTAATTAAATACCCACATGTACTACGTAATATTCCAAATGCTACATTGTAGCTCGTTTAATCTTAAGCAACACTACCAGAAACTCAGCCTTTGATTCTCTCTCTTTCTCTTTGGTTTTTAAAGACTAAACTGAGGCTCACAGAAGTTAAGTGACTTGCCCAAGATCAAAGTTAGTAAATGTGAAGTCAAGATTTGAATCCAAGTTTTTATGATCCTAATGCCTATGCTCTTTCCTCTGGGTCAGACATCTTTCAGTGCCAGAGGGACTGAGGACAGAGGGATAATACTTAGCTACAGAAATTCTGCATGTAAAAGAGATGCTTCTTCCCCAAAATGAGGCAGACCTATTATAACCTATTATATATATATATATATATATATATATATATATATATATATATTATTATTATTATAACCTATTAATGTTATAGGTCATCTGGCCAAAGCAAAATCAAACTCATGGCAGATACATCATAGAATAAAAACCGTTTTTCATCACTTAAACCCAAATTGAGGGACATTCTACAAAATATCTGATCCATATTCCTCAAAGCTGGTCAAGGTCATCAAAAACAAGGAAAGGCTGAGATGCTGTCACAGACCAATGGAGATTAAAGAGGCATGGCAGCTAAATTCAATCCCGGATTGAGTCTTGGAACAGAAAAAGAAAAAGACATTAATGGAAAAATTGGTGAAATCCAAATAAAGTCTGGAGTTTCACTAAAAATAATGTACCCATGTCGGTTTCTTAGCTTTGACAAATATTACCATGATAATGTAAGATGTTAATGATAACGGACGCTGGGTGAAGGACATACAGGTGCTCTTCGCACTATCTTTACAGTTATTCTGTGAATTTAAAGTTATTCCAAAATTAAGTGTTTGTTAAAACAAAATTGTGTGTGTGTGTGTGTGTGTGTGTGTGTGTGTGTGTGTTCATTTTCCCCTGAGTAAACACATGATCAATTGTAGAGCCTGGGGCAAACCTGTAGTGGGGCGGGGGGAGCTCCTGACACAAGGTGATATAGACTGAATGTTGTATCCACCCCCAGATCCATATGTTGAAGACTTATTCCTCAATGTGCTGGTATCTGGAGGTGGTGCTTTGGGGAGGTAATTAGGTTTAGACAAGGTCATGAGGATGAGGCCCCTGTGATGAGATTAGTGTCCCGATAAAAAGAGGAAGAGATCCAGAGCTCACTTGCCCGCCAGCATGTGAGGACACAGAGAAAAGGCAGCCATCTGCAAGCTAGGAAGAGAGCTCTCACCAAGAACCGAATCCACTGGCACCTTGATCTTGGACTTCACAGCCTCTGGACCTGTAAGAAATCAGTGTTTGTTGTTCAAGCTACGCAGTCTGTGGTATGTTGTTATAGCGGCCCGGGAAAGACCAAGACAGAGGATGACATCCTTTGTTCAGGGTGGCAAGCTAAAGAAACGATACTTTAAAATGAAATTGCAGTAACGTGGGGGAATTGGTAATGGTTGATTTTGACTCGTACCTCACATTCCACCCAGGCAAACCTTTCTTCTATGGTTGTTCGCAGTGCAGACTAGGATGTCGCTAAAGCTCACTTTCTTCTGTGCCACGTTTGAGTCACCAATCCAGGGTTGGACCCCAAACGGTGTTGAAACATGTGCCGCCCCTCTAGAAGTTGTCCCAGCACCCCCCCCCCCTTCACCAGTGCTCCATATCTCAGCTTCTGTCCATGGCTTCATTAATTCTCCAGGTTTGCAAACAGCACAGACCAAAGAGAGACTTGCTAATTTCTAATGGTGCCTGATCTCAAATGTACCATTTGGATGGCTTACTAAAAATGAAGAATGTTCTCCCCATTAAAGTCTTCGCAGATGATAAAACTGCATGATCCACTGAGAATATTATGGCTCCTCATTCCTTCCAATGGTGTCTCATTTTTCACATGTTTTCCTTAACCAGCTATAGGAGGTGGGTTAAAAAGAGAAAATAGTGTGGGTGACTTGGCTCCAATTGAGAGAAGAGTTAGGATTCTAAGCATGCGCCCAGTTGACCCTCTTCTTTTTGGGGTAGGACAGAGGGTCTTGCGTAAAGTTTATAAATACACAGATTTCAGAGTTGAAAGTAGGGTGACTGACATTCCTGGTTTGTCCATGACGGAGGAGTTTCCAGGCATGTAAGACTTTCAGAGTGAAATTGGGACAGTTCCAGGCAAGCTGGGATGGTTGATCATCCAGATGGAAGGGACCATAAAGCAATCTTCTCAGACATAAGGCTCCAAAATATATTCTCTCCTCTGGGGGTTCTGACTAGATAAATATTCAAAGGGGTCTGTACACGGTAGATGTGCTGTCAGGAAACAATGGGTGTCATTGACAGAGATGGATTTGGGCTGGTCGTGGGGCGGTACGAAGCTGGTCTGGCAGAGTCACAGTCAGAACACCTGGGTGCAGGTACCAGCCCTATTGCAAAACAGCTGAGGACACTTGTATACGTGATTCGTCTGTGCTACTCCAGCTTCTTCATCTGCAAAGTGGGAATAGTATTTAGTACCTCCCTCATATGTTTGCCTTGAGATTGAAATTCAATAACTCAGGTAAAGTTCTTAAAATTCCGCTTCGCGTATACAACGTGCTGGCCAAATATCACCTTTTATTATTGCTGTTGGTACCATTAGCGGTCTGGATTTTTATTCCTAGCTCTGCCGGTTACCAGTCCCATGGCCCTGGTGATCGCAGCTTCCCCATCTGTAAATGGAGAAAATGAGACCACCTGACGAGGGATCAGGTGGATTTAGTGACAAAGCAAACGCACAGTCCTCGTATAGATCGTGGAGGCTGCTTTCTCCTCCCGAGGAGGTCCAAGTGGTCCAAGGCTCACGTCCTCTTGTCTCATTTTTAGCTCCGTTAGTGGAGTAGAGAGACAGCAGGATTTGTAGACTGGGTCTTAGTCTTGGCTATGCCATGACTAAAGTGTTCATTTAGTGACTTTTCCTTAAAGCAAACAAACAAAATGCTCTGCTTTTCTTGAAAGCCTGGAAATTGGCTGTGGAGGCAGTTACCCAAAAAGAGTGTCAGTCATGCTTTGATAGAGGGAATCATCATTGGAAGAAGCATGTAATCTCTGTAATTATTCATGCTATAACCCACATGTTACCTTTGTCCTCGTTCTTCAGTTCTCGTCCCTTTCCAGATATATCCACTCAGGCACAATCATGACTAAGCAGTGTCATACACTGATGATTCTTTTTTAAGGGACGGTGGAGTTGAGGCTGTAACTGTAACTATAACACAATTCACCACGATCTCCTTCTAGTTCTCCTTTGCCGTTTCCTTCTTCTCTCCTTTCTTTTTCCTTTTTCCTTCTTCATTGCCCCCATCTGCCCTTTCTCTGCCTTCTGTCTTGCCAGAACACTTCCTCATTCTTGATCCTCTCCGTCTCTCAGCCCTCGCAGTAGAGACTACCCTGTGTTCCTCAAAGGTGGTTTTCTCTTGCGCTTGGACCCATGGTGAGAGTGCATTTCCCAGGGTCCTTTGCAGTGAGGTGTAGCCATGTGACGGAGCTGATCCACTGACATATGAGTAAAAATGGGGAGCACCGCTTCCTGATGACCTGGCCCGTAAAAACCTCGCATGGACGGTCCACTCTCTCTTCCCAGCACTACCGGCTCAGTGTTGAAATCCAGGGACTGTTGATGGTGTTGAAGCCTCCAGCAACCTGTCTACATGTGGGGCTGAACTACTTCTAACTCTGGTCTACACCTCTACCCCTTGCCATCACAATCATCTCTTGGGGGCTTACGTGAGTGAGAAAGTTCTTGTAAATGAAAATTAAACTTTATGTCTAAATAGCCCGAGAAGACTCCTTTCCCACTGTTTCGGATCTTGTGCTTTTCCAAGTCACTCTCTTTCTCTTTTTGCCATTGGTCAATTTTATTAGGAAGTGGATATTACAGCAATATGAAAAGGGCTGTTACACAGGAAAAAAAGCCACAAAGGGCAAAATTCAATCTCTTGGAGGTTGGGGGGGCGGGGACAAAAATGGAAGGGACAACACTATTGCTTTGCTTTAGTGACACTTTATGAGCTAACCTCCCGGAGACCCGGGACCACAGCACTTTTGCTCTCTCTTTCATCTTTACTGCCTGGCACAGAGTAGGTGTTCAATAAAAATGTGTTCAGTGGGGGTGCCTGAGTGGCTCAGTCAGTTGAGTGTCTGATTCTTGATTTTAGCTCAGGTCATGAACCCAGGGTCATGGGATGGAGCCTCACATCTGGCTTTGTGCTGAGGGTGGAACCTGCTTAACATTCTCTCTTTCTCTCCCTCTCTCTCTCTCTCTCTGCCTCCTCCCCTTCTCTTTCTCTCTAAAATTATTTTAAAAATGTGTTCAGTGGATGTGCATGTATGGCCTCAGATCCTCTAGCTACCTGCTGGAAGAACGTTTCTCTTCTTCTTCTTTTCTTTTTTTTAAAGTTTTATTTAAATTCCATTTAGTTAACATACAGTGTAATATTAGTTTCAGGTGTGCAATACAGGGATTCAACACTTCCATACATCACCCAGTGCTCATCACAAGTGCACTCCTTAATCCTCATCACCTATTTAACCCATCCTCTCACCCACCTCCTTCTTTCTTTTTTTAAATCGTTTTATTTTATTTCACTTTTTTCTTCATGGTTAAGTATACTCTTTAACCCCCATTCCCTATTTTCCCATCCCCTCACCCACCTCCGCTCTGGCAACCATCAATCTGTTCTCTATAGTTAAGAGTCTGTCTCTTCGTTTGTCTCTCTCTGTTTTGTTTTCCTTTGCTTGTTTGTTTTGTTTCTTAAATTCCATATATGAGTGAAATCATGTGGTATTTGTCCTTCTCTGACTGACTTATTTTGCTTGGGATCGTCTTCTCTAGCTCTGTCCATGTCCTTGCAAATGGCAAGATTTCATTCTGTTTTATGGCTGAATAATACTCCAGTATGTACATATGTATATATATACACACCACATCTTCTTTATCCATTTACCTATCAGTGGGCACTTGAGCTAATTCCATAGCCTGGCTATTATAAATAATGCTGCTATAAACATAGGGGTATATGTATCCCTTTGAATTAGTGTTTTCATATTTTTTGATCAGAGTAGTTTTAATTTTTTGAGAAACCTCCATACGATTTCCCACAATGGCTGCACCAATCTGCATTCCTACTAACATTGCAAGAGGGTTCCTTTCTCTCCACATCCTCACCAACACCTGTTGTTTCTTGTGTGTGTGTGTGTGTGTGTGTGTGTGTGTGTGTGTGTGTGTGTAGCCATTCTGATTCTGACAGGAGTAAAGTGACATCTCACTGTAGTTTTGATTTGTGTTTCCCTGATGAAGAGTGATGTTGAACATCTTTTCATGTGTCTGTTGGCCATCTGCTTGTCTTCTTTGGAGGAATGTCTCTTCATGTCTTCTGCCTATTTTTTAATTGTGTTATTTGTTTTTTAGGTATTGCGTTGTATCTGTTCTTTATATATTTTGGATACTAACCCTTTATCAGATATATCATTTGCAAATATCTTCTCCCACTCAATAGGTTACCTTTTAGTTTTGTTGATTGGTTCCTTCACTGCACAGAAAGTTTTCATTTTGATATAGTCCCAAAGGTTTAGTTTTGCTTTTATTTCTATTGATTCAGGAGACCTATCTAGAAAAATGTTGCTACAGTTGATGTCAGAGAGATTACTGCCTGCACTCTTTTCAAGAATTTTTATGGTTTCAGGTCTCACATTTAGGGCTTTAATCTATTTTGAGTTTATTTTTGTGTATGGTGAGAAAAAGTGGTCCAGTTTCATTCTGTTGCATGTGGCCGTTCAGTTTTTCCAACACTATTTGTTGAATAGACTGTATTTTTCCCATTGTATATTCATTCCTCCTTTGTCAAAGTTAACTGACCATATAACTGTGGCTTATTTATGAGTCTCCTATTCTATTCTCATATCTATGTGTCCATTTTTATGCCAGCACCACACTGTTTTAAAAGCTACCACATTGTAATATAACTTGAACTCTGTAATGTATCTTGAAAACCTCCAGTTTTGTTTTTATTTTTCAAGATTGCTTTGGCTATATGAAGTCTTTCGTGGTTCTGTACAATCTTTTTAGGATTGTTTATTCTAGTTCTGTGAAAAATGCTGTTGGTATTTTGACAGAGATTAGGTCTATCGATTGCTTTGGGTAGTATGGACATTTTAACAATATTTGTTCTTCTCCAAGTCTCTCTTTTCTTGATTATGTAGATCTCAGGCAGCTGTTTCCATGCTGGCACCCTCACAATCCGTGCAGTGCTCAGCAAAGAAGCCTTCAATTACAAAGGAAGAGTACATTCAATAATATTTATTTTTGGTGATATACTACCTTACATTCAACATATAATCACAATACACTATGTTCTCTCCCATTCTCTAGAAACGAGATAGAGCAAGGAAAGTCAACAGCTGCCTTCAGTGTTCTAAAATGGATAATACAATATAGTTTGGAAGTCAGAGAGCCTTATGGAAGTCAAAGCAGGGATAACTAATTCAAAGTGGACCTGGGGTGCCTAGGTGACTCAGTCGGTTGGGTGTCTGCCTTTGACCCAGATCATGAGCTCCTGGTTTGTGAACTGAAGCCCCACATCGGGCTTTCTGCTGTCCACACAGAGCCCTCTTTGTAACCTCCGTGTCCCCCTGTCTCTGCCCCTCCCCTGCTTGCATCTCTCCCTCTCTCTTTCTCTCTCTCTCTCAAAAAAATTTTTTTAAAACAACACAAAACAAACACAAAAACAAAGTGGACCTAAGTCAGGCAAGTCTTCCTAAGGAAGGACCTGACTTGAATCTTAAAGAATGAGTAAGAACCAAGCAAAGGGTGAAGGAAGGGCGAGCTCACATGAGAATTATAAACAGGACGGCAGTGAGATGGCATGACTTCCCCAGAAACTTCATTTTACATCAGGCCAGAATGAAAGGTATAGATGACTTGGGTTTGGATGATAAACCTGGAGATCCCAGCTGGGACCGGATCCTGAAGGACATCACATTGAAGGTTAATGTGCATTTGACACCATCTGTTCTTGTCTCCTTATTAATATACCATGTCATGATTCCCCAGTCACCACATCGAGAATAATCCCTGTTCCCCATACATGGCTGCCCCTGTGTGCTAAGCACAGTCCCTGAGGTGGGAGAGATATCAGTGCAATGACCGAGCTTTTCCACAGTCGCTCTGAAATGTCACTGTCTTGGGTGATCTTAGGGTCAGCCTCACTCTGTGTGAATTTGCTGAGGAGCTTCCGTGAAGAAAAAACCGTGTGGCGTGGGAGAACGTGACACAGTACCTTAAAACTCTTCTTTGTGTGTGGGTCGTGAGCCTTTTCATCTTCAACCACAATATCATCACCGTTGCTGCATTTTGTCCTTTTTACTTATACAGCCCTTTACTGATGATAATGGTTTTACTTAAATTTGATCTTCCCTACTCTCCTCTACAATGTGCAAAATGGATTCTGTGATCTCATCGTGTAGGCCTGAGGTCTAGAGAATTGAGATATTTTGCCTCTCATCATTTGTAGGTGGTTGAGCCAGGATCAGAATTTCGATTCAACAAGTGTTTTCTAAGGCTTCACCTCCTTGAGACCAACCATCACATCTCTTAAAATATTGGCACCTTACCAGTGCTTTAAATAGCCACTTAACCTCGATTTGAGATTTAACTTAAAATAGTGATTCAGCACATGAGCTTTGAAACAGAGGCTAACCTGGATTCAGAACCTGGTTCTCGGCATATTTGGGTGAAACCTAACCCTAGCAGAGCAGCGGGTTCTTACGTGTAAGTGGGACTGTGAATGTTTTCCTCATAGGGCTGTTGTGAGAGTCAGATGCGGTATTTAGCATACTGCCTGGCACACAGAATTGCTTAGTTTATGCTATTGTCTCTTGGTCCCTGGGTCTCTATTTGCAGTCATTATCTTTACCTTACACGAAATTTTAAATGTATTCGAGTGTAGGCAGAGTTGCACAGTGACCACCCCATACCAGACACACAGCATCTACAGGGCTCAGCTCATGACCAGTTTGACCCCCGGTACCACCTTCTTTTCCCCGTTATTACTTTGAAGGAGATGTCAAGCATCCTATCCTTTCCTCTGTAAGTTATGCAACATGTACCCTTGAAAGATAAAGATTAAAAAGTAGTAATAACCATGGGGCACCTGGGTGGCTCAGTTGGTTAAGCATCCGACTCTTGATTTCAGCTCAGGTCACAATCTCACCGTTCGTGGGTTTGAGCCCTGCATGGAGCTCTGTGCTGACAGTGCGGAGCCTGCTTGGGATTCTCTCTGTTTTTCTCTCTCTCTGCCCCTCCCCTGCTCACACTTGCACTCTCTCTCTCTCAAAATAAATACATAAACTTAAAAAAATAGTCATAACTACAGTACAGTTATCACTTGGCCCTGAAAAACACAAAACCAAAGAAAACCAATAGTCGTAGCAGACTGAATAGTAACTCCCCAGAGATGTTCATGTCCTGATCCCTGAACCTGTGAATAAGTTATATGGCAGAGGAGAATTAAGGTTACATATGGGTTTACGATTGCTAATTGGCTGACCTTAAAATAGGGAGATTATCCTGGATTATCCAGGTGGGCCCAAGGAAATCGTAAGAGTCCTTAAAGGGAAGAGGAAAGCAGGGAGGGAGAACCATAGAGATGGCAGCAGAGGAAGAACATAGTTGTTTTTTTTTTTTAATTTTTTAATGTTTATTTATTTTTGAGAGACAGAGTATGAGCAGGGGAGGGACAGAGAGAGAGGGAGACACAGAATCTGATGCAGGCTCAGGCTCTGAGCTGTCAGCACAGAACCTGATGCGGGGCTTGAACTCACAAACTATGAGATCATGACCTGAGTCGAAGTTGGACACTTAACTGACTGAGCCACCCGGGCACCCGAAGAAGGACATAGTTTGGTACTGCTAGCCTTGAAGGTAGAGGAAGGGGGCCAAGGAATGGTGTGACCTATAGAAGTTGGAAAAGGTAAGGAAACAGTTTTTCCCTCAAAGCCTCTAGAAAGAATGAAATCATGTGGATACCTTTTATTAACTCAGTGAGACCCATTTCAGATTCCAGAACTATAAGATAATAACTTTGTGTGGCGTGAAAACCCCTAAATTTGTAGTAATTTGTTATAGGGCCGTAGGAAACGAATATAACAATAATTACTTAATATCATCAAATATTCAGTCAGTTTAGCTCAGTGTTTGAACTCATAGCTGAGAATTCTGGCCATTGTACTTCTCTGTTTGGACTAAATGTCTAAAATATTGCTCTCATAAAAATATTTCAGAAGGCTTTAAGTCTATTTTTGACCAGAGAATCCAAATGAAGTATGTTGCTTCTAAAATGAAAGATAATTCTTGATGAAGAATATTTTATTTTATGTTACTCATTTTTTTTCATTCTTCTTCTACTATGAGTTATCTATTTTGCTAACCCTTGGGAGGGTAGATATACTATGACCCACTCTTTCTCCTTCAAGGCTGTGGCAGCAAGGATAGCACAGAGATTAAAAACATAACTTCTGGGACCATACTTTCTGGTTAATTTCAGTTCTGCCACCGGCCAGCTGCATGATCTAAAGCAAGTTAACTACTTTCTCTGATCATCGGTTTCTTCACAGATAAAATGGGGATGGGGCGCCTGGATGGCTCAGTCGGTTAAGTGTCCGACTTCAGCTCAGGTCACGATCTCATGGTCCGTGAGTTCGAGCCCCGCGTCGGGCTCTGGGCTGATGGCTCAGAACCTGGAGCCTGCTTCTGATTCTGTGTCTCCCTCTCTCTCTGCCCCTCCCCTGTTCAAGCTCTGTCTCTCTCTGTCTCAAAAATAAATAAACGTTAAAAAAAATGGGGTTAATAGTGGTACCTACGTCATAGGAATGCTATGAAAATCAAATGAGTTCATTGTTATGTGTGGAATCCACAGAATGCTGCCTGAAACCTATTAAGCATTCCATAAATTTTTTTTGTTTATTATTATATTGTGCTTGGGTCAGACAGATCTTGTTCAAGTTCTGAATCCTTACCTTCAGGTCGCCACAATGGGATTAATAATGAAAACTTACTATATTTAACAAAATAACTGAAATATTTAGTATACAGCTCATAAAACACAGTGAGTAGTAGATGCATGTGATAATCATTTTTATTGTTCATTTAGTTGCTCACTTTACCTAGGAAATTCCGGGCTCAGTGATGTTCTATGAAATATTTACTGAAGTAAGGAAAGAAAAGCCAGGCAGTGCTCTTGCATCTGTTAGTTTCTTCCAGGTTGGTCATCCACTTTTGCTACTGTGCTCTGGTGGGAGGAAGCAGAAGAACAAGGCTGGGAAGGGGTTCAAAATTATTACAAGCATCATAGAAACACCCTAAACTAACTCCCAGTGAGGTCTCCCTTGTATAATCCCCTCCTCTGCAGTGTGGACAGGACCTGTGACTAGCTTCTAACCAACAGAATATGGCAAAGGATGTCAGTCCCTCGATTCGTTTCCGCTATATGGCAGAGCATCCCTGCTGTCTAAGACGTAAGCATAGAAGCATTTTCTAGGAAACTTCTAAGTTAGCTGGAAAGTCATTATCTGCTCTTACTATGTCACAATAATTTTCTGGCATTACCTGACTCTTCAGTGAAAAACTTGTTGTATTGTTGCAGTCTGCTGCATTTGACTGATGGGGCCGATCAGGAAGGGGGCCAGAAGAGACCAATTTCTCTATCCAATTTCATTCCAAGTTTTGGCACAAAATTTCTCTAGAGTGAGGATATCAGTCATAGCACAGAGACTCCCAAGCCGTGGGGCTGTGGAGAAGCTCCAAGTACTAAGTAAAGTGGCCCCAAGTCATACTCTCCACAATAGTAGAAATTAAAAGGCAGCCTGGAGAGAATAGGAAGGATTACTGAAGCACCTGCTTTTCAAAGCTTAATGACCACCCCCAAAAAGACTGAGAACCTGCTTGAGAGTCCAGGGAAACTGAGGCTGGGGCACCTCCTGTGTGATGTAGGTGCGTGCATGTGCACACACACACACACACACACACCCCTCCATAATCATAGAAGCTTGAACAAATAATCCAAGATTTGCAGTCAGAAAATCTTTTATTTTTTTTAATGGTTTATTTACTTCTGAGGGAGAGAATGTAAGCAGGGGAGGGACAGAGAGCGAGGCGGATAGAGGGTCTGAAGCAGGCTCCCAAATGACAGCAGCGAGCCTGATGTGGGGCTCGAACTGATGAACCGCGAGATCATGACTTGAGCTGTATTCAGCTGTTCAACCGACTGAACCGCCCAGGAGCCCAGAAGATCTTTTTTTGTTTGTTTGTTTGTTTTTTGTTTTTGTTGTTTGTTTATTTATTTTTGAGAGAGAGACAGAGAGACAGAGCTCGAGCAGGGGAGGGGCAGAGAGAGAGGGAGACACAGAATCTGAAGCAGGCTCCAGGGTCTGAGCTGTCAGCACAGGGCCCGACGTTCGGCTCGAACCCACGAACTGTGAGATCGTGACCCGAGCCGAAGTTGGTTGCTTAACCAACTGAGCCACCCCGGCGCCCCCAGAAAATCTTTTATTTTCAGCATACGTGTAACTTTTGTATTTTATCATTTACTAACGAGAATAAGGAACAGGCACTATGAACTTTTGTCCTTGAAGATCTATAAAGACCCTCCTTAGGGTACATACACCTATCAACACTTGGAGATGCTCACCTTCCATGGCTGCCTGCCCTTCTCTGGCAATGGCAAAGATACAGATTAAGACTCACTTCCTGCACTGCCAGCCGTAGCTGATCTCAACCTGGCTCCCCCTGGTCTCTATAGATACTCAGACCTGCTGATACTCTGAGCAGGAGGAATCTTGGGAACACCGGGTCGTCTCTACCATTGACAGCAGAGGTCACCAAGCCCCAGAAGAGTGAAGCCACGTATTCAAGGTCACACAACCACTCTGGTGCAGGGACAGGACCAGCAGCCAAAGCCTGGTCTTCTTTCCAGCTCTGCCCCATTGCTATTCTGCGTCTGCTGGAAGAAGGAGGCAGTGGATGTTCAGGGAATGCAAAGTCATGCTAGTGTTTGGATTTTAAAATTTAATATTGCAATTTTAGCCTAAAATAAAACCAAATTAAAAAGGTACATCTGCTGCAAAAAAAATATTAAATAATGCACTTTGGGCGCTAATACACACAATTGTGAATAATTTACCTTGTAGATTTATTCCTAGTAGTAGGGCGGGCAAAGGCCCCAGGGGCAGGAAGGCAGCAGGGCTTTGTGGGACGTCTTTCCTCCTGGGCATTGCCCCCTCTTCCCTATTCCCTTCCTATATGGTTTGAGGCCATATAGTGGCCTCAAACTTCCCTGTGTTCTTAGGGGTACCCCTTCCCGCATCACAATTGACATTTCTTATGTTCACCAGGCGGCCAGCTGTATTAGTTTGCTAGGGCTACTGTAACCAAGTATCACAGCCTGGGTGGCTTAACCAACAGAAATTTCTTGTCTCATCTCCTGGAGGCTGGAAGTCCCAGATCAAGGTGTTGGTTGGGACGGCTGGTTCTTTCTGAGGGCTCTGAGGGAGGGCTCTGTTCCAGGCCTCTCCCCTTGGCTTGGTTATCTTCATGTTCAATGGCATTCTCCCAGTATCTTCACCTGGTCACATCGTCTTCTGTCAGTACATGTCTGTGTCCCACTTACCCCTTCTTAGAATAAGCACAACAGTCATATTTGATTAGAGCCCACCAGAATGACCTTGCTTTATCTTGGTTGCCTCTGTAAACACCCAGTCTCCAAATCAAGCTATATTCTGAGGTACTAAGAGGTTAGGATTTCAACACGTGAATTTGAGCCAGGGATACGATTCAACCCTTAATGCCAACTGCACTGGTAGACCACGTGGCTGTGAGCTGGCCAGAAGATAGGACTTGTTTCTCCCGGCTCTGAGTTCCTTTCTCAGTCTCACCATCGTCTGCCTGAGAGAACATGAATAGGTCACCGCTTCTTTCTAAGCTTCTACTCCTGTGTTTTCAAATTAGACGAAATCACACCTGCTTCTCAGAGCTGTGATGACAAACAGGATAGCATCCATAAAAAGTTCTAGGACAACACCTGATACATCAGACCTTTTCAGTACCTGTTTATGTTCCTACTTTTGTCCACACCAAGAAAATACCCATACGTAAGTACTTACTCTGATCATTATTAAAGGAAACTGAGCAAAATACATCTACATATCTGCCCTTGGGAGCTTTCATTCAAAGAGAATGTCATATATAAAAACAAACAAAACCAATATATAAAATAAAGCACGGTAGTGGGAAGGATGGGACCAACCACCAAGGATCCTTCTTCTCCCCAATATTTACATATTCCCTGAGAACACTCAGGAGTAATTTCTTCCTTGTTTTTCGAGGTGTGCAGGGCAATGGCTTGGGTAGTTTTACTTTATATTTAAAAATAACAAGGGACACCTGGGTGGCTCAGTTGGTTAAGCGTCCGACTTCAGACAGGTCACGATCTCACAGCTTGTGAGTTCAAGCCCTACGTTGGGCTCTGTGCTGACAGCTCAGAGCCTGGAGCCTCCTTTGGATTCTGTGTCTCCGTCTCTCTCTCTGTCCCTCCCCTGCTCATCCTCGGGCTCTCTCTCTCTCTCTCTCAAAAGTAAATAAACATAAAAAAAATAGCAAATGGGATCTATGTATGGTTATGAAATGCAATAGAAAAGTTGAAAATATCATTACATACTTTTTCATAAAAATCTGTTTATTTGTTTTTGGTAAAAAATAAGACCGTATAATAAGTGTCGTTTGATAAATCTTCACATTCCCTGTGTTAACAACACCCCTTGAACATTGTTCTATGTTAATGCATGTCCTTCCCTAAATCATTTTCAATGGCTAAATAGCTTTTTGTTATATCGGTGAACCAAAAGTTGATGGGCATATAACTTTTGGCAAATTTTGAATTATTCTGATAATGAATATCATTTTTAGACCTTGTATATAGCTAATATTATCCAGTATTATTATTAGTAGTATTATTATTGACCAATGCTTTGATGAGATCCTTAATCTTTCTACATCTCCTTGCTCTTTCCACTGGGATGATCATTAATCTTCGCATATATAGACCCAAACCGAATAGCTGGGGTTGTGGAAGATGAAAAGGACATGTTATACACAGAGCTCTATTCACAAGAGTTTTAAAAATCTGACACAAGGATTTGTAAATATATCTGGAGAGACTTATTATGCTCGTGCTTCAAATAAATTAGTTATCAAACTGCTGCTGAAAAAAAAAAAAAAACCTCTTCCAGCAGGACATTTGAAAATAGTAGGGAGAGAGGATATAATAATTAGAATTCAGAAGAAGGTACTAATGAGTCATAGAGGAATCTGGAGAAAGGGTTTTGATTGGGAAGAAAAATGGCTGAGGGAACATACAGAAAGTGGAGCCTGGAAAGGAAGTAGCCCTTGTCCATAACGTAGCACAAAGGGGGAATCCCGCCCAGAAAGTGGTGCAAAAAATCAAAGATCTCGCCTGAAGTAAGGTACCCCTTTATGATTGCTGGGGCTTTTGTCTTTATGGAATTTTGTGAGAAAGTGCTGGGAGGATGTGGGTTCTGGAGTTGAAGCTCATTGTGTCGTGCAGACTTAAGCAAGTCAGTTACTATCGCTGGGCCCAGCTTTCTCAATCTGTAAACTAAGGACACTGGGTTAGAAAATGAATAAGGTCCCTTTTAGATACTATTTTTAAAAATCCTTAGTCTTTTAAGATTGCACAGATAGAAAACTAACAACTTAATGAGTAAAGAGGCTAGGAGGTTAAAAGTGCAAAGTCAGGGCTTCACCAAATGTTATTAAGCCTCGGATCCCACCTCTGCTAAAGCCCCATCACTCCTGCCCTCTCTTCTGGCTCCTGTCAATTTACTATTCAGATCAACTGACTAATTCTGTCTGAAAAGAGAATGGAAAATCTCCGTGTCATCGGATACACTTTCGCTTTGATGGATGAGGCTTAAGTTCCAAAGAGAGTGTTAGGCAGGAAAATCCGGCTCTTTCAAACTAATTACTGCATATCTGATTTATTTTCCTCCTTAATGCTGTTTATTTTGTTTTTATTCAAAATATAAAATTACTCCCAGAGTTGGGAGATTAATGGCTTTCTTCTCCTTTAGCAACAGATCATTTGTGGATCCAGGTTATAAATAGGAGGTTAGAATCCATGACTCATTGTTTTGTTTTGTTTTGTTTTGTTTTTTCCTTGTTCATACAGGATGTCCCTTGAGATTAACTGTGGCTTTTTTTTTTTTCCTGTCAAGTTAGAAACATTAACATCTAATTATTTGTGGGCTGCTGTGTGCAAGGTTTTTGTTTTTAGGAAAATGTAATGCTTTTTTTGTGTGTGCCATTCTCCTGGAAAATTTCATATTTTGATAAACTAGAATTTCAAACATCATTGAGCCACGGCCTGATTGATCACATTTTTGCTTGATTGATTCATCCATCCATTTAACAAATGTGTATTTATTGTACACTGACTCCATATAAGGAATGTGCATGTTCAGTGTTTCAAATACAGCGGGCTCTGATACTGAGGCTGGAAGGAACAGAGGTAGGGAATTGCTTCTTGGGTCAATTTGTTGTATGCTTGGAGTCTATTCATTTGTTTATTACGTGTTTCCTACTCATCCATCAAACATCTGCTACAGTCACCCATCCTGCTGGGGTTTTTGCACGAGTATGGTGCATTTGCCATTCGTCCGTTCATTTATTCAGCAGCAAAAGCAAGAACAAAATACAATCCCCTACCAGGTGTCACTCCCCAACTAGACTGTGAGATATCAGGAAAACCGTTTTGAAGGGCTTTGAATGACATATTTAAAGAACTTCGACTTAATTTAGTATCTGTTGTTGTTGTTGTTGTTGTTGTTGTTGTTGTTGTTTTCCCCTGCTTTATCCATGCTCTGCTGTACTCCCTGGCTGTTGAACTTGAGACAAGTTACTTAACCTCTCTGTGCCTCAGTTTCTCATACATTAAGTGGTGTACCCATCAGTATGCAGTCAAGAAAATAGAATGCACTGCAGATATTTCCAGCAGAGAAGGCTTCAGTGCAGGTGATTAGTTATAAGCCTTGGGAAGAGATCGAAGAATAAAGGGGAGAAGAGAACGACCAAGAGGGGAGTAGGCGCTTGCTTACCAGACTTGGCGGGAGCGCAGCCTGCGCGTGCTGTTCATCCGCTAGAGGCATGGTCGCTGCCACTGCTCTCAGGCAGTCCCCGCAGCTGTGAGGACCAGAAGGGGCACCCCCACTAACACCGCTACCACTGGGGCGGGGGAAACACCCGCGGCAGCAGGGAGCAAGCAAAACAAGACAAAGGCAAACTTCTCCCTTCCTCCAGCGTTCCAGTCTCTCCCAGTGCCTCCCACTGGCAAAGCCCAACCAGGAGGCAGCTGACCAGGGGGCCTGGGAACTGTAGTGTGCAGGCTCCCACGCGGTGTAAAGGAGAACAGCAGAGGGCAGGAATGGAGCTGGCAGTTGACAGGCAACCAGCACAAATGGGGACAAGGACCTTGTCTGCTTGCTGTGAGTTAATGAGTTAAAGTATGCAAGGCCCTTTAAAACAATACCTGGTGTTAGTAAGCGGTTGCTTTTAAGAATTATCACTATTATCTAGTGACTCAGGGAGTCAGGGAGGGTGTGTAAACAGAGTGGTAACAGAAGCAGATTTACATCTGAGAAAGTGCAGCTGGGGGCCATGGAAAAGGAAGAACATTAATGGGTCACATGAAACGCAGGGACCACTTAGGAGCGGGTTGGAATATCTGTGCAATAATGGGGATGGAAAAGAGGGAATTGATTATAGGGTTATTGAGGCAATAGAATTATCCAGACACAGTGATTGGTAGGAGGATGTAGAAGGATCCTGTTCCAAGATGGTTCCAAACTTTGGGTATGAATGACTGTGTGGAGAGGGGATGGTCTCATTACCCATCATTATGTCATCCAGACGAGGGTGGAGTGTGTCTTATTTTTTAAGTCTTTATTTATTTATTTTTGAGAGAGAGAGAGAGAGAGAGAGAGAGAGAGAGAGAACGAGTGGGGAAGGGGCAGAGAGAGGAGGACTGAGAATCCAAAGCAGGCTCTGCACTGACAGCAGCGAGCCAGATGCTGGGCGCAGACTCATGAACTGTGAGATCGTGATCTCAGCCAAAGTCACACTCAACCAACGGAGCCACCCGGGCGCCCCTGGAGTGTGTCTTATTGATCAATAACTCGTTGCAACAAGGAGAGCGCACAGTAGTCTTTGTGTTTGTGCCTGATTATTATTTATTGAGTGAATGAACCAATGAGTAAATTACTTAATGCCTTCACTTTATTAAAGATGAAATTGAAATATGGAGACAGTAGTTCACTTTCCCAGAGTTCTGTAACTAGTAACTAGCTAAGTCACAATTGTGAGTTTTCTTATGTCCATTGCCCTTTGCAGTGACCACACAGGGGACATAACACCACAAGCACATGAAACCACTGGTCCCTGTGCCAACTGTGGTTCTAGAATAACTAGAGACCAGATTCCTACTTTTAAGAGAGAAATTAGGATAGGCAACCTATATCCACACAAATAACCATGATGGCTGCTGACATTTGGACACTCTTCAGGAAAAAAATGGAGATCAGTTCCATTTATTTAAACAAGCATATGTAATCTGCCCAGGCTGTTTCTGTGTTAGGAGCTGGGGTATACCTTCAAATAGGATGCATCCCTTCTCTCAAGGGTCTTGCGACAAGGGATAGAATCTGAAAAATTATGTTGCAGGAGCTTTTCTGGATTTAGAAAGGTAGAACACTGGAAAAGAATATGAAAACTTACCCTGCGCACCATACCCATCTCGCAGTGGGTGCTGCCCCCCCTGGGATTTCTTTGCAAATAGCACAGACCAGAGTCAGAGCACCTGTGAGGCCAGCCTGGGTACCGAGACATCTCTACCACACCTCCCAAGGAAGACCTGGGAGATGATGTCCCATATCTGTGTAACCTAGAATATTCGTTAGAAGTGTAGGTTCTTGGGTCCCAACCAGACCTGCTGAATCAGAATCTTGTGGGCTAGGAGCTTCTGGCAAAAGTTCATGCCTGAGAAATGCTTCCTCTGGCCTCAAGCCAGGACCCTGCCCTGTTCATCTGTCACTGACTTGCTCCTTTCCTGAAAGGCAAAAGTAGTGTCTACTTCATTCAATCGCTTCTCTTTCACCAGAGCCCTCCTCATGTATTATGCATGCCTCTACATCTGTGTGCCTTCCCACTAGCCTTTCTTTGCTCTGTGATGACAAAAGTCACTGTCTAATTGCAATCCCCCAACTCCCCACAATGCATGGGACTAGGTTCAAGTTCCCGGATGTACTTTGCTTCCTCTTGACCTTAAGCATCTGCACAGCTAGTCCTCACTTGACCATCATCTCCATTTCTTTGTTTTGTTGTCTCTTAATCAACCACCCGAACAGCTCAAACATGTTCTCCCCCAGGAACCCATTCCATACTTCTCAGATTGCCACAGGTTCTTGGTGCTCCCCTTATCGGAGTCATTCTTTTTATTATTGTAGCTTTCTCTTTGTTTACCTGACACTTCTGTCTCTCATGCTTGACCGTGCACTTCTGTGAAGGGAGGGAATTGGGTCAGATTCTTGGGACCCCTAGATTCTGGTCTGTAAGGTTAGTCTCCACTGAGTTAAAGGACAGCAGAGTTGATGAGCTAACTACACATCCTAGCCTCTGGCACACGAGCTCTACCCTGGGTTCTGGGGAAAGAGAAAGAGAAAGTTTCCCTCCAGACCACGGTGTCAGCTTAACATCTACCACTTCTGGACAGTGTCCTATGGCTGGGTGAGCCTTGTATCTTTGTACCTTTGGGTGATTATCCCTGTTTGAAGAAGGTCTTGAGGGTAAAGGGGAAGTCCCCACCAGGGATCAAAGCCCTCTGCACATTCCGAGAAACTTGACCCGAGGAAGAGGTAACACTGCTTTTCCCTTCCCCCAGTCATTGCAGAGGGCAAGCTTCTCCACCCTTCAATCTCAGAAACAGAAGCCTGTCCCCAACACACCCAGTCATTTGTTTTCCAGGATTTGAAGCAGAATTAATTAGCTTGGAAAAGCATGGGGAGAATGCTAAACATTATTAATGGCATAATTAACAGTTCCTTCCTACAGGGGCTGGGTGGCTCCGGTGTCCCTTGGACAGCTCTTAAAGATGGACCCTGTTCTCCTCATTTTCACCCTAATAAACACTGCTGAGTGCCCTGGGACTCTGTTCCCAGCCACTCCCTGGCAAAGTTGTTACCAAGGACCCACCTGTACCAGGATGAGGTTGAGTCCCAGGCTGCTGCTCACTCTGTGGCAGAGGAAGTGGATGGACACCAGGCATAAGTTCTCAGCAAAGGAGGGAAAACCTAAGGGATGCAAAAGGGAAGCAGACAGAACGTGAATCAGCACTGTGTCCCAGGATCTATGCTTGATGCTTTATTCGCTCAATATAATCCTCATCACAGCCCCATAAGGTAGACACATTGCTATCTCCATTGTACAGGCACAGAAAGGGAGGCTCACAAAGGATACATGCATTGTCCAAGGACACTTTTCTAGTAATTATCAGAGGATTTACCAAAAACCTCTTTTGGTTTGGCTTTGAAATAACAAGTGTTCAACCAACATGTAGTATTGATAGATTCTCTACAAGGACCTAACACTTTACTACAGGTCCTGTGTATGGGGCTTTGTCCCCCTCCCCCACCCAGATGCCACCCCCCTCAATAAATCTCTCTGGGCTTAGCACTTGCCTTCACCACGGATCTATCCCATTTCCTTTCTTTCTTCTATTTGTCCACTAGTATTGCCGCCTTTTCTGGATTCCTATGGCAAATGAGAGATGATTCAAGTTAATGATTAAAGAGACCTGCCTTGGAGTCAGTGTGCATTACAACCAAATATCAGCTCTGTTAATTGATAACTTTGCACTTTGGGAGATGTATTTAACCGTTCTGTGCCTTTGTTTCCTCATCTCTAAACTGGGGATAATGATAGTTAATTCGATTATTGCTGACCCCTAGAATCCCCACTCTTTCCACATTCTCAGCTGAGTCAAGCCTTAGCTCCTCCAGGGAGCTTTATGTGGCCCGTTACATTGAGTTAAGGACCCCGCTCTGTCCTCTGATACTATCCTATATGCTTTCTTGGATGACTACCCCCACCACATTATTTTATAAATGCCTACTGCACTTGACTAGTACCATGTGCTGTACCATGAAATACCATGTGTTGTTCATCTTTGGATTCCCCAATAAACCAGGATGGGTCCTAGCAGATGATGGGTCCTAGCTAGGATGGGTCCTAGCATATGATGAATCTCCAACTAACACTTGTTGAAAAAGTGAATGAATAAATGAATGAATGAATGAGTGAAGTGATTATGAAGTTGACTTTTGAAAGATGAGTAGAGAGGTAAGCAGACAGGGAGGCAAGAGGTAGAAAGAAGGACAGCTTAAATAGAAGGAGCTATGTGAGCAGAGGCTTGGAGACATGGAGCCTTTGGGGATCTGTATGGGAACTGAGAGTAGCTGAGGACAACAGGGTTACAGGCTCCAAGTTAGGGGGACAGAGTGGCATTAAATCCAGGGTCCTTTTGCTTCTGGGATCAACACTTCAGAAGCCTTAAGTCTCAGGATCCATCGAGGCTTGAAAGGAACAAAATATTGGTTCAGCATGAAGGATGTTTTTGTTGTTTTGGTTTGTTCCAGTTGAATCACCAGATAATGCATTGATTTGGTCACACTTTGAACCCATCCAGTAGGCATATTTGTAGAAAAAACAAACAAAAAAGTACTTTTCATTCAAGTCACAGTTCAAGACAACAAAACAAAACAAAACATGTTTCTTTAATTAAAAGAAGCACTGAAACCATTTTGGCATTTCTGAAATTGTCATCCATCGTTCAAACTACCGTGTCTGCGTTGCCAGGGCAAGGGTCCTAGAATGGGCATTTTATCCCTGTACAAGGTATCAGAAAGGTGAGACTGGTTTTTCTCTCCAGCCCCATCACCAAATCCTCCATAAGGAAGGAAGAGTCATTTTTCTGATCGATGGGAGAAGATTTCTTCCACTAGTTCAGAATATTTTCAGACTGGAGTGGTGACTGATTAAAGGTTGAAATCAATAAAAGGTTGAGATTTACATCACATAAATATGGAGGATGTTGTAAATATAGTTTCCACAAGATTTATTTCGGGTTGGGTGTGCGCACACACATGTGTGGGATCATAACATAAAACATATCTTTATTTATGTATTTATGTATGTATGTATTATTGTATTGTATTTTAATTCCAGTTAGTTAACATACAGTGTGAGGTTAGTTTCTGGTGTACAATTTAGTGATTCAACACTTCCTTACATCACCCGGTGCTCATGACAAGTGCATTCCTTAATTCCCATCCACAATTTCACCCACCCCCCTGCCCACCTCCCCTCTGGTAACCATCAGTTTGTTTTCTATAGTTAAGAGTCTGTTTCTTGGTTTGTCTGTCTGTCTGTCTGTCTCTCTTTTTATTTTTGTTTTGCTTTGATCATTTGTTTTGTTTCTTAAACTACACACGAGTGAAATCATATGGTATTTGTCTTCCTCTGACTTATTCTGCTTAGCATTGTACTTTCTAGCTCCCTCCGTGTTGTTGTAAATGGCCAGGTTTCATTCTTTTTTTATGGCCGAGTACTGTCCCATTGTGTATATATACTATATCTTCTTTATCCATTTATCTATTGATGGACACTTGGCCTGCTTCCATAATTTGGCTATTGTAAATAACACTGGGTGCACAAACATAAGGGTACACAGGATGTGAGGGTGATCTGGCTGTGACACCCGTCACCCCATTGATCACTAGCGTTGAGTTGGCCGATCTGGCTGGCTGGGCTGAGGTCCCCTTCCTCCATCACTGCTCCTTGTACATCCCTCCCGAAACTGCACGATCGGTCTGTCGAAGAGGATGACCTTCCCCGATCGAGGAGGATCATTCTTCAGGCGAGGCTGTAGGAGTAGTTGCACTTGCCTCTAGAGTCTCCAAATAAGCTCTCAAGGTCCTTTCTCAGGAGAACACAGGGTAGTCAAGTTTCCAAGACTCCGGACACATCCAAAGGAGGTGCTGCATGACGCAGCCTGCCTTTCTTTTAAAACAACAACAACAAAAAACAACAACAAAAAACCCACAGAGGGGTGCATATATCTTTTTGAATTAGTATGTTCATATTCTTTGGGTAAATAGCCAGTAGTAAAATTACTTGATTGTATCGTAATTCTATTTTTAATTTTTTAATTTATTTATTTATTTTGAGAGAGAGAGAGAGAGAGCACATGAGCAGGGAAGGGGCAGAGAGAGAGAGAGAATCCCACGTTGACAGTGCAGAGCCTGATGTGGGGTTCGATCTCACAAACCGTGAGATCATGACTTGAGCTGGAATCATGAGTTGCATGCTTAACTGACTGAGCTACCCAGGTGCCCCTGTTTTTAACTTTTTGAGGAACATCCACACTGATTCCACAGTGGCTGCACCGGTTGGCACTCCCACCAGCGAAAACATATCTCTTCTTGTAGGTCTTGGTCAAAACCTTTTATGCTTCCTTACTAGTTGGTGTCCCTGGACTGAGATGGCTCATCACAGGCCATTACTCCCGCAGGGTCTGCCTGTCTTCACTTCCTCAGGTCACTTGGCCTGCTTCATGAGCACGATGTTTCCTTTGTTTGCTTCATGTCCAATGTAGTAAGGACATCTGGATCCAGGGCCTCTTCTGGAGGCAGGTTTAGAGGCCCACGGTTTCAGTGGTGGTCGGTTAGGGTCAGGAAGTTAGAGCCAGGCTGAGTTTCTCGGTGCTGCGGACTGAGGAGCACGTCCTTCCTTGGCAGAACAGCTGCAAGGAATGGAGTGGTGAGGGTACGAACAAAAGCATGGCCAGCCATGAGGACCAGCGGGGGCTAAGAGGCAGCCCTCGCTCTGTGTGCCAGGCCGTGCGCCCATGGGGCTGCTGTCGCCAGAAAGGGCCCCTTTTTCTGTCTCATCTGAAAGCTCCCCTGTGGGCCCTACGGCTTTGCAGACTCCACCCAGGAAAATGTACAACCCTTCCTCTTGGCAGCATATCCAAGCTGTAGTTGTCCAATCCAGTTTCGTCCACGACGAAGTTGAGATTTTTATTTCTGGACACCGGTATCTATCGTCAATGGGCTCCCAACTCAGAAGATGAAGGCTTGTAATTGTTACCTCCGAGAAACCACAACATCTATGTGCCCAGCTAATGAAGGGTTGGTTCCCTGCTCCCCACCCCTTCCGGAAGTCTGTTATTAAGTCAATGTGTATCTAACAGCCAGAAATGTAAGCCATGGCATTTGAGCTTGGCTCAGCCCCATGCATTGTTGGGGGGTTTTCCATTTTGGACTTGCTTTTTCCTCCTCTTCTCAGTTGGTGCCTCAACTGAGAGCTAGAGCCTCTGAGTTTGTGAGGGACTTTGTTCTGTCCTGTTTCTTTTTCCTTCCTTCCTTTAACGCCGTTCTTTTCTTCTTCCTCTCCTTTCCTTCCGCAGCTCCTTCAGATCTGTCTCTCCCATGCTCTAGTGTTTTCTGAGCACCAACTTTGGTTAACCGCTGCCGTTCTTCCGTGCAGGTCACACCCTCCCTTGTGATACACACACAGAAACAACAAAAATTGAATGCGAAGAAGGGCATGGCCCTGGTCTTTTGATTCTACTCCGCACCTCTTTCTATTTTGCTTATATTACATAGGGCATTTATTCTGATTACGGCAAGGAGACATGCTTAGAACCAGATACACATGCATTAAAATTTATTTTCTCCTATTAATTTCTCAGAAAGGCTTACCTTTCTGAGCCTCAGTTCTTTAAGCCTTATGTTGGGAATAAGTTGGAAAGACTCACTGAAGATCGATTGATTTTCTTCTCTCTTTCAAATGATGCTGCCCCCACACAGTTACCTGGTACTTTCAGGGTAGGCAGAGATACAATGTCACCTTCATGCTGATCTTTAGGGCGTTATGTTAGGCATGCGGGCGGATGTCAGATTGTCGCGGGATTTTTTACCTCAACACCTGGGGTTCGTCGTCTCACCGCTTTGAAGAACGAAGAGGTGGACACAAAATGAGCAGAAGGCAGAAGTTTATTAGAGTGTAAGATCAGAAAGGAAGAAGAGTAGAAAAACTCTCTTTACAGAGAGGGGGTGTTCGAAAGCGAATGCCCACTACAATAGGCAAGGGACTTTGTTTTATAAGGTTCTGATTGACTCTCCCCTGTTCTCTCCCCCCACGTTCCTTCTCAGGTCCTACCCTTACAGGCTTGATAGTTCTAGGTGCTGGGTTGTCCATTCCTGATTGGCTCAGTTCCATTGTATGAGGGGTGGCCTAAGGCCATATCATTCCTAGTGGGTCATACATTTTATGGTCCACTATTTGTTTTTAGTTAGGTCTTTTGTCAAATTCCTGAGGGAAACCTGAGGGGGAGCAAGTGGTATCTGTTACTTTCCTAAGAGGAACCTTAAGCCTAAGGGGGTTTGCTGTGGTCAGACACTCCCAGCATTGTTCCAAAATCTGTGTTCCTCCCCCCCCCCGCCCCCCCCTCCCACCCAGGGACCTCAGTCCTAATTTTTCCCTCCCTGCCGACTGAATCCTATCTTTTCCTATCATAAGATGGTCCCACCCAAGGAGAGGGTGAATCCAAAATTGTATTTCTGCTTAATTCCATTCCCTTTAGACAGCAGCCAACAGTCCATGACCTCCTTACCTCTGCTCCTTGTGGCCTGCAGAGCTCTGGGGAGTGGTGGGCCATTTTGTTCAAGGGACCCAGATGATATTCTGAGGAAGAAAAGACTGGTACCAAAGACTCCAAGTGGAAAGAGCTACTCAGAGGACAATGGGAACGTGACCTGCTCAGAGGTGGACAAAGGCAGAGGAGCCACCAAGTTCATGTTGGTATTATTTTCCCAGGGCCGCTGTTACCCTGGAAAATAAAGGGAGTTTTCAACCCACCCCAATCCCCCAACCCACACCCCAGGAGGCTGCAGGGTGGAAGACATAGGAGAGCAGGGCTGAAGGGAGGACCAACGCCCAGAGGTGATGCCAGGCTGAGACCTGAGGAGAACTAGGCCGACAATGTTCTTCCTTGGGGCTGGCCAAGGAAGTGTTGGGAGAGTGATAGCCGATACTCGCTTTAAGGGGTGCCTTTGTTCTTCATGGTAGTCACTTGACATTATTTTAATTAAGTAATTTTTAAAAGTTTTTAAAATGTTTATTTATTCATTTATTTTGAGAGAGAGAGAAAAAGAAAGACAGCAGAGCAGGGGCAGAGAGGGAGGGAAAGACAGAATCCCAAGCAGGCTCTGTGTTGTCCGCATGGAACCCGATGCAGGGCTCGATCTCATGAACACTGAGATCATGACCTGAGCCAAAAGCAAGAGTTGGACACTTAACTGACTGAGCCACCCAGGTGCCCTGACATTATTTTTAAAAACTAACTCATTAAAGACAAGAATGGCTTTATTATGTGGTACTTTGCAGAATCGTGAGAATCTTCAGACATCTTGGGAACATTTCGGACTTCTCTCAGTCTTGTAGAATGGGGACTTGAGATGATCTATTTAGGTATTCAAGGAAAGAGTGACATGAGAGAAGGCAGGGGAACTCAGGGACATTAAAACATTGTCTCTTCTAATCATCAAGAAGATAGGAAGTGATGTGTGTGTGTGTATGTGTGTGTGTGTGTGTGTGTGTGTGTGTGTGTGTGTTTAACTGCAGTGTCCGTCTTTGCTACCTGAGTTGTAGAGGATGTCTTCAAATCACTTCTCAGAGCATACAGTGGTATAGAAGGGAGTCCAAACATCTGGTCCTTCTCCTTCTAAGGAATCTCCACGTGCCTCATGTGGAGGGGAAGCTTGGCTCAAAAAGGTTATCTATTTCACGGAAGGTTAGGGAGTTTTCACATCTGGTAAATTCTTGAGTTGGTAGTAACTTCTGGAAAAAGTTTGAAGGTCAGTGAGAAAGGGCGAGCGAAATGTAGAAGAAGGAGGAGGAAACTACATAAGAAGAAAATTTCATGTTCTTGTTATCACAGAAACAGAGTAAGCCAAGAACACGTAATCCGATTAAGTAGAGATGGAGTGTCCATAAAGACTGTGTGTATGCATCATTCCTGGTTACCTTGGTAACTCCTTCTTGGGGATCAGGATGTTATAATGAGAAAAAAAAAAACAAAAAAAATACCTTATACCTGTGACCTAGCAAGAGCTCCCTGGAGGAAGGTCTGGGGAGAAGTGCGTTTGGCACAGTTTGGCCAAGAGGAAAATCTTGGGTACGGCAGACCACTGTGCCCTCTGCCAACTTGGATGCAGTCATTGTAAATGACAAACTAAATGCATGGGGATCCACAGTGCTTCTCCCGCCCCACTCCAGGCCCCCTGGCTGGCTGGTGGGGGACTTTGCAAACACTGAGCAGGGGTGGTAGAAACCGAGGCTCAGATGGCTATACCTCCCTTTATTATCTGCACAGCAGGATGGGCCTGCGGGAGTTCAGGCCAACAGCCTTTCATCTCTCACTGAAAGGTGGGCATGTCACCAGCCGCTATCTCAAAGGGGTTTATGAAGATTAAATGAGTTAATACACAGAAAGCACTTTGAACAATGCTTGGCATGTAGTAAGTTTTCTTAATATGGTAGCTGTTAATATTGTAGTTGTTCATAGTATGTGACAGACAAAGTTGGAAGAGAACCCAGAGTCAGCACTTCAGTCTCTATCTGAGCATGATGTCTGGGATGGCAAAGAACAGAAAGGGAGGAAAATGTTGGTTGCTAAATAGAAGATGGTCTGGGGCCAGGTCAAGTCCAAAATGCAGAGCTGGGTCAGAGTCCCTGGCTCCCAGAGAAGATCGTTCTTACACCAAGGACAGTGATTCCTGGGTCCACTTCCCAGGGTTATACTCTGTGACAGGGACCCCACACCCCAATGGGCTCAAACCTCAGGCATGATTGCTTCATTACTGGTTTGTTCAGCTCAGGCCCAGAAAAAAAAAAGCTGTTCTCAAGTATAAGCCAGATTCGGGAGGCACTGACCCCAGCATCTGTGACCTTACAGACCTGCCAACGTCACGTATCTTCTCATCTTCCGACTCGGTTGTCAGGGCCAGCCTGACTACCATGAAGAACAAAAGGCACCCCTTAAAGCGAGTATCGGCTATCACTCTCCCAACACTTCCTTGGCCAGCCCCAAGGACGAACATTGTCGGCCTAGTTCTCCTTAGGTCTCAGCCTGGCATCACCTCTGGGCATTGGTCCTCCCTTCAGCCCTGCCCTCCTATGTCTTCCACCCTGCAGCCTCCTGGGGTGTGGGTTGGGGGACTGGGGTGGATTGAAAACTCCCTTTATTTTCCAGGGTACTTTATCCCCCCTTTGGTTTCAACCTTCTCCTTATAAATCACAGTTGCGTCTTGTCTTTCCTAACCCCAAAGGACATAAGAATGTTTTCCTAAGTTAGTGAGCTATTTATCACATATCGTTAATCTTAGCAAGGCAGAAACTTTGAAAAAAAACTTTTTTTTTAATTCTCCTATCCCCTGTTCTTTCTTTTTTTAACGTTTTATTTATTTTTTTTGAGAGGGACAGAGAAGAGTGTGAGTGGGGGAGAGGCAGAGAGAGAGGGAGACACAGAATCCGAAGCAGGCTCCAGGCTCTGAGCTGTCGGTACAGAGCCCGACACAGGGCTTGAACCTATGAACCATGAGATCATGACCTGAGCTGAAGTCATACTTAACTGACTGAACCATCCAGGCGCCCCTCTCACCCCCGTTCTTAAAGAAAGTCCAAGATACTCTCTCCCTTTTAGCAGCATCTGCTGGTGGAAGGAGAGAGAGGCCATGAAAGAATGTCTTCACTGTTGTCCAGAGAAACTTCTAGTGGCTATGGGGCTTTTAGCTTTCTTTTTTTTTTTTTTTTCTTGCTATTTCAGGGAAAGCACATAGTAGATGATTGCAGTGAGTCAATAAACATTGGTCCTCCCCATGGCCTCCTCTTTACCCTTCTTCTTCTCCCTGAAAACAAGGGGAAGGCAGAATCAGACAGCCCTGGTGCTAAGGCTCTGTCCAATCATGACATTTACCAAACCTAGTGCGTTTCTGAGGATGGAACCCAGTTGTCTTGCCAGGAAATTTCACGGGAAACTTGGGCACTTTTACAACTGTCTGTGGTATCTGGCATCATGCTGACACTCGCTGCAGAAGTCAGAAATCTCACCCACAGTCTTTGGTGTCAGCATTTCTGTGAAGCTGGTGGTGGGAAATTTATGCTTCTCTCTGGCTACTGTGCCTTCTCAATCCCCAGCGCATCTTCTCGGTTTTTTTGTTTTTGTTTTTTTGAGACCATCGTTTCACTGCAAGAGTCTGGGTCATTTATCACTGTCTTCCAGATTCAGCAGGTTTTAAGGAGACTGGGAACCCAGTACACAGCCAAGGAAGGAGAGGATGTGGGAAGCCAACCCGAATTCACCTTAATATGGGTGGCCACCGAGTTGGTTGTGCTCTTCCAAAGAATAAACCTCCAGGATTTTTGCTGCAGTAAAGCAACTGACTCCTGACTGTGATTCATAGAGAAATCAATGTGGGGTTTCACTGCTTCTTAAGCCTATTTTAAAGGAATCCTTTTGTTGTTAGCCTCCAAGGTCCCCCTCTCCAGAGATACACAGTGCCACCAATTTCTGGTTCTCTGGGGACCCAGCATAAACCAGCTTGTACAACTGGCTTTCCCACTGAAGGCTTTGGATCAGCCCTTTGCAGTCACTGTCATATCAATCATCCATCTGCTTTGTAGCTTCTCAGATTATGCCGCTATTATGTCCTCTCCTGTTTTCTTTGTCCTTGAGGGTTTGTACTTAGAATTATCCTTTCACTCTCTTTCGACTGCGTTTGGGTAGCTGAAGAGAAAAATGAGTGCGTGTTTCCGTCTTTAACTTTATTTTGTTTTTCAGGACAAACAGTATGTAATTTTTCTCCCCATCTAATTGCAGAAATTCCTCAGCACAAATTAGAGAAGCAGCGTGGAATTGGAAAAGTAGCGAGGGTTGATCATGGCAGTAGCCCTTTTAGCCGCTAAGCACAATCTTTAGCCATGTGGGTTTCATGTAACTGTCAAATGGGGACCAGAGTAGCTCCCTCAAAGTTCAATGAGATCAGGTATATACGGTATCTGGATTGCAGGATATATATATGAAATTTAGCTCTTGGTTCCCTTTGAACCCACAAAGGAATGTGGTTTATAATTAAACGTGAAGAGGTCAAATAAAACACTTGAAGTAAGACTGTGGGTGGCATGCATATTATCTCCCTTTGTGGCTGTCGTCTCTTCTTTCTTTGGACACCAGCCAAGGGGAGATCAGCCTGCCAGAATGATCCCGGAGCCCCAGGTCCCCACCTTTGTTACCAGTGGAGCCCTGGTTTCTTGGCATTTCCTGCTTCCTTTTGTCTCTCGAAGCTCATTTGTTTTCATTCCTATTCTTGGCCTGGATTTCAGGCTAATAAGAGCCATAGCACACACATAAATCCACTATTGTCATAAACCCTGGTAGCTTTGCTTCTGTGATTTAACAGTGACTGTAGGAAGTGAGGAATAAATTACAGCTGGGTGGCTAAGTGGTATGCATTACTCGTTTATGACTTTACATTTAAGTTTGAGAGTGTGACATTCCTTGTGCTGTGCTTAACAAACTTTCTCAAGAAGACTTGCGTATTAGGCCCAGCTGACTTTGCCGTCTCATTTTTATGCGCTGTTGCTCTGTAACACTACGTTGCACCCCCAATTCCTCCACATTAGGGATACACACGTACGCACACACATTCACACACACATATACACACGCATTCATAGATACACATACACACACATGCACACCCATGTACACACACACATTCACGTACACACGTACACACATATGCACACACCCACATATACACACACGTTCACATATACACACACACACACACACATTCACACCCACCTTCTACCCCTCCACATTCACACAAACACATACACACATTCACACCCACATATACACACGCGTTCATATATACACATACACACACAAGCACACCCACGTATACACACACATTCACGTACATACGTACACACATACGCACACACCCACATATACACACACGTTCATATATACACATACACAAACACACACACACATACACACATTCACACCCACCTTCTACCCCTCCACATTCACACAAACACATACACACATACACACACATATACATACGGATTCATATATACACATACACACACATGCACACCCACGTATACATACACATTCACATACACACGTACACACATATGCACACACCCACATATACACACACGTTCACATATACACACACACATACACACATTCACACCCACCTTCTACCCCTCCACATTCACACAAACACATACACACATTCACACCCACATATACACACGCATTCATATATACACATACACACACAAGCACACCCACATATACACACACATTCACGTACACACATACACACATACACACACGCATTCACATACACACGTACACACCCACTCACATATACACACGCATTCACACATACACATACACAAACACACACACATACACACACATATATACATGCATTCACATACACACACACATAGATATCCACATATACACACGCATTCACATATACACGTACACAAACATACACATACGCATTCACATACACACACGTGCATACCCACATATACACATGTGTTCACATATACACGTACACACACATACACACATATTCATACACACACTCACACCGACCTCCTACCCCCTCCCCCACAACCACACAAACACATATACACATACACACATAACCTACACCAGCATCTCTCAAAGTTTGGTCTCTAGACCGTTAGCATCAGAAATACCAGGTTTACATATTAAAAATGGAGATTTTTGGAACTTACTCTGTAAGAAGTAATGGCACTTTTTTGTGCTCAGACCCCTCCCTTGGACTCCCTTCTCACAATGCACACAATTAAATACGTGGGACCTACAAGGGGAAATAATTATATAGTTTTCTATCTCTATAACTATATATCAATTTTCTGATGTGGTAATATATATGTTTATTTATTAACACATGAAATAAGATTTAACATCAAGTTTAATAGCTTCTGTTGTTTCAGCATAAACATTAATTTGCGGTATCTACAACAATAATAACATGACTTCAAAATATTTGGGGTGTCTGTTGGTGGCATCACAGATACTGATACTTCCCGAGTTTGTGGCCTACTTTCAAAATGCTAAACTTCACTTAAAGGTTAGTGAAAAGAGGCACCTGGGTGGCTCAGTCGGTTAAGCGTCCAACTTCGGCTCAGGTCGCTAACTCAGTTTGTGAGTTTGAGCCCCGTACCTGGCTCACTGCTGTCAGCACAGAGCCTGCTTCAGATCTTCTGTCCCCCTCTCTCTGTCCCTCCCCAACTTGCACGCCCTCTCTCTCTCTATCAAAAATAAATAAACATTAAAAATCATGTTACGAAAAATAAGGGTTAGTGAAAATAAAGATGTGAAATGTTTTCCATCCAAGGTCAGGGACCTCCTGAATTTGAGTTAGGTACACCAAGTTTTAAAAAAACAACAACCCTCCTCTAAACCTCAGAGAGTCAAGTCTCAGAGAGAAGGTCTAAGAATCCGCATTTCAGCAAGTTTCCAGAACAGGAGACCCTCTGCCTGAGCATTGTGTTCCAAACAGCTATACTTTCAAGGCTCCTTCTGCTTGCAGGGCTTGCCCCAACATTGCCACATTTTCCCTGATAATTGTCTTCATTCTACACCCTATCCTCAGGCAGATTTCCTTTCTCTTTTATCTGGGCTCCATAGCACTTCTGGAATGTGCTCATTGTTCTGTTCTCTGTCCCACCCCACCATGGAAGACAAGGATAGAACAGTCTGTCAGAAAATGTTAAGATCAGCAGAAAACACATAAAGAGCACATGAAATCCTGGATAAGATATTTCGCTTTTCTGTTGAGTGAGAATCTATAAAATAACGGGCATTTGGGAATGGCCTTTTTAGATCATCTGCCTTTCCCTGAGCTCCATATCATCATGGGTTTGGGGTTTTGTCCTTGGATTTCCAAGCAGGTTCCTGGGCCACCTTCGTCACCTGCAGGGTGTGACCCTTGGGACCCTTCCCACGTACCTTCTTTCCTCCCAAATCAACACCCTGAGCCCTTTAACCCTGTCACCCACTCTGTCCTACCTTCAAAGTCCACTCTTCCACGTTAAGTATCCTTTTATGTTTGTTTCTGCAGCTACTAGAGGCCTAGCAGGGGTTTGGGGTTTGGGGATAGAAGTGGGAAAGAGAAGCAGTGGGTTTCACAGTTCACTGGTCTGCCAGAGGGTGATTATATGAAGAAAAAAAATCCACAAAGGTCTTATTCCACAAAACCCAGCTCCTATAGACACATCTTCTATACCATATTATATCCTGTATCTTATGCTGAAGAGGGTCTGTCTCCTTCCCCAGTTTGAGTGATGTTGTCAAAGTCACCAGCTCCAGGAAAGATAGGGGTGGGAGGAGTGTTGGGGGAGAAAACTGGATCAAACCGCATAGAGGTGTTTCTGAGCTCTGTTGTTAGACTGAATTCCACCCCCCCCCCACCCGCCCCGAGCAGGACCCACTATTTAAAACCCAGTGATTTATTTATTTTTATTTTTATTTTTTTTACTGTTGAGAAAGTTAACCTCTTTAGGCTGAAATTCTCTGAGTCAGTTATAATAATACGTTCCAGGGTTGTGTTATATAAAGCACTTCACTCCGTATCGCATACATACTAAGTGTTTGATAAAGGAGCTTTATTACTATTTGTCTTTTATTTCCAACACCCAGCAGAGTGCTGGCACATAATAGGTGCTCAGTAAACTCTTAAGCACTTGAAGTGCAAGAAAGAACTATAAGAGCTGAGAATCAGGAAACGTAGGTCCAAGTCTTACCTCTGCCACTGACTTGCCTTTGACCTTGGTTGCCCAAGGTCCCTTATTCTTTCTAGCCAATGACCTAATCTGTCAATTGCAAGGATTAGACGATCTAATTTCAAAAGCAGGGGTTCCAGTGTTTCAGGATTAAGTGGAGATCTAGCTACCGATTCCACTACGACAAAACAGTAGTATTTCGGACCCCCATCCTAGAATTTCACAAGGAAATCGATATTTTAACTTTTGAGTGTGATTTTGATCACTAATCAGGTTGAGAGCTACTATTCCAAGGCTCTTTTATCTTGAGGCCTCAAAGATTATAGTTTAGGACAGTACAAGGAATTACACAAATAGCCTTTGCAGGAAAATAGAACCTGGAATCTTTCCAATACACAGACTTTTTATATGATGAGAGCATTTTTTATTCCTATGGGCCCTACCCCCTCATTTATTCAATAAATAACTGAGCCGTTATGTACCAGGAGCTGTGGAAAGACTTGGAGTCCCATAGGGAACAGCACATCGTCCTTTCTTTGGAGGAGCTCAGAAGCTGGGGGAGGAGGAGAGACCAGAAAACCAGGGATCTCAATACAACCGCCCCTGTGAGGGTACAGGGAGACGGGAGGCAATGGCCCCAGGAGGAGCTCAAGACTCAGTCCTGGGTGTTTAGAAGTGACCTTCTGAAGGAAGTCACATTGAGCTGCCTTCTCTCTTCCTTTTCCAAACACAAAGGGAAGCCTTCCTTGATGAATCAAGGCTTCTTCACAGCCAACACAGCATGCTGAGGCACAACCTACAGATTGATTAAATGTCCCAAACTCTCCTCTGTGAAATGGCAAAACAATTAAAACGTCCACGCTATTAAATTAGAGGGGGGAAAAAAGACGGCTGCTTCATTCTTCTTCCCCTTCCTTCCTTCCCTCCTTCGTTCCTTCCTCCCTCCCTCCCTCCCCCCACCTCTTTCTCTTTCTTCTAAATAGCAGCTGAATTGAATTCTTAAGCATCCACTAAGTGCTCATTACATACTCAAGCCAAACTCTGCTTTGCCTTCCAGAGGAATGGGAGTTTGCTTTAGACTGGGCAGCTTGGAGTAGGCTAGGGGTCTTTTTCCTAGCCGCATCATTAAAATTTCCCTAGTGTGGACAGAGCAGTTACTAACTGGCCAATGAAAAATACTTAAATATCATTAAAAAGTTTCGACTCTTCGTAATTCTCCTTAATGGTGCAAAAATCAGCTCCAGACTCCAGTTCTGAGATTGCATTTTCAAAAGACCTTGCGCTAAAGTCTCAAATTACCTAATTACCATATTTATTGCCAGATTCTGTTTTCTAATCCCTGGTGACTCCGTCAGTTAAATTTATGTGCTGATCCTTTTTTTCTTTGACCATGGGTACTGAGTGGGGCTTGTTGTGGCCTGAATGGGAAAGCCTTTTGGTTATGGCCAATAGAAAGAAGCCTGGGCAGGAGGGGCTCTGAAAGGCACACCCGGCCAGAGCCTGACGGAGGGAAAGGGAAACCTTGGCTGGCTTCCAAGCCATCATTACCGGCATCAGACTCACCATATTGTAATTGTAATGGATATAAATTAAGCTACGCAAATAATCTGGCTCCTCTCCCATTTAGAAGACCCAAGCCAGGAGCCCCCTTGAATTCTGCTTAGATCCAGAGAGGCGTGGTTTCTCTTCATTCTTCCTTAATTGGAACTTTGTTGCAACAAAGTTTATCATCACCAAGAGGGAGAAAACAAATTAAATGGTAATTATATTTAGGTATCCTGTGGTTCTATCCAAGGGAGAGAATGGCTATGACTCTGAAGGTTTTTAAAAGAACCATGGCTTTCTTCATGGATGCCAAATTTCAGTTTCATACAGGTCAGTGGGCAGAGTGGTTTTGTTTTTGTTTTTGTTTTTAAGGAGGTTGGGCATGAGTAAGAAAAACAAAATCCCATTTTAGTTTATTTTGAATATTCTGGAGGTACCCCGATTCTCTGAAAAACAAAAAACAAAACAAACCTCTGATGGGCTAAAATGAACATAACTTGACTTAGCAATTCCTACTCTATTTTCTTTTGCTTCTTCTCATTAAGTAAAGATAAAAGGAAGTACTATACACACACAGCTAAACAGAATAAAAAAGAAAATCAAACCTGGAAAGTGCTTTCTCTTTTAATGAGCAAATATAATATCTGGAAAGGCTTTGTGTTTATACACTGCTTGTGGCTGGGTAGTTTTAGTATCTGCTTTTGAATTATGATATTCCTAGCAATTTTTTTTCTGCAAACTATTTTATCTGCATACTAGAGAGATATCCCCTCTCCCCCCTTTTAAAGGTTAAAAAATTTTCTTCCTTTAATGGCTGAGTGGGTTTCATATATCATTTAAAATTGAGATATTCTTACCCACTTTCTCCCTAAATTATTGCAATATGCTGATGTTTCCCCCTTCTAGGTTAAAGACTATCTTCTTTTATATATACCCTGTATTTTTTCAAGGACCCCACTTGTCATCCCAAATAGATGCTACACTTAACACTCAACCATCCTTGGCAAGGAGGCTCTTTGCTTATAACATGAGAATAGAGATTTGCTCCCTGGAATACATTGCAATACCGCAATAAAATAAGACACATAACAGCTAAAAGCACAGACAAAAACTGAGCTGAGGACTTCTTAAAAGTGTCCAATTACTACAGTAAAGCAACATATAAATGATAATGACGTCATAAACCCCAGAGGCAAAATGGGAGCCTTTGTATTTAGCAAATGAATGGAGGAAACTTAGCGTTTACTCAACAGGGACCCAGACTAGGAACTGTGCTCCCTCTTCCCTCCAGTTTCCTTCCTTATTTGCAAGAATCCTGAAAGGTCGGCCTTATTAGCCTAACTAGCTATTTATTTGTGTATTCATTCATGCCTTATTTATACATATAGACTCCCACAAACTCATCCACTTACTCACTGGATGCCTGCTACAGGCCAGACACTCTACCGGGTTCTGTTGTGCAAGGTGAGTCGAACCTGCCTTTGAGGTGCATCCAGTTTAATAGGGTAGGAGAAGGCCAGGGGGAGAAAGCAGCAAAAAGATAAATCCTGCAATGTTGAGTACCACTACAGAGATATGAATAAAATGTTGATGAAGCTAAGAGCAAAACCTGGAGTCATTGAGAGATCAAGAGCTTTCTCTCGCCTTCTTTCCTTAGATAGAAACTACAGAGAACAAGGGCCTTTGGCTAAGAATTTAATTGAATCCTTGCTAGGACAGCGATTGCACTGATTTTCTTCCAGTAATGAAGGAAGCGGCTCTTGCCATGGGGTCTGTTCTTTTTCCCTGCAAGCTCCAAGTGGCCCAATTTAGAAGGGGGGAAGGTTAAGTAAAAAGGGCTTCACTCTACTCTGCAGGATAATGTGATTTACAGATGCTATGGGTAGAGATGAACTTTTCAAATTATGAAGCACTTCCAAAATTAGTTCTTTCGTTCTTGTGGTTGAGAAGATTCTTTCCCCAGAGTTGTCCTGGGGAGGTTGTACCTTGGGAGTGTTTTGCCTAACAAGTGTGTCTGCACTCCCATTAGTGGGTGGTTGGGAAGGAATGAGAACTGGAGAACCCGGGAATGCTTGGACCATGCTGGGGAAATCTCTTCCCCTGTTCTATGAACTGTCACCGGCAGTCATGAAGGGTGTTGTGTGGTGTTTTCTGACCCCACTTCGGATATCAAATGTGTGTCATTCTCCCATCCCAGCTCTCTAATTCCCCAATCCCAACTGGGTATCCAGCAATGCAATGCAATTCTGACACTACCCACCCGGAGGTAACACAGACCCCAGAAGACTGCCCCTACCTCAGAGGCCAGCTACGGATGGAATGGCCAGGCCACCCACACTCCTGGCCAGCTCACTCCAGATTTGGAGGCTCCCATGACTCCCTTCATCAGGTTCTATAATCTACTAAAATGACTCACAGAACTCGGAAAAACACCTATTTACATTTATGGTAAAACCCCGAGTTATGAGTAACTTGATCTGCGAGTGTTCTGCAAGATGAGCAAACATTTCTAATAAATTTTAATTTGATAAATGAGTGACGTCTTGCAATATGAGTAGTACGTGACACTGAATGTCACACGATCACAACTGAGCCAATGGTTTTTTCTCTCTCTCTCTGTCTCCAAGATTGTGGGTGATCATCTCCCATGCTTGGATGCTCCGTCTCAGACGGCGGTGTTTGGCAGAAATCAGTGATTTTTCAGAATGTCGGAAGGTGCCTACAGCTGGCAGTAGTGTATTTTGTCTCTTCAAAGTGCCTATGAACAGTCCTTTGCTTTTCCAGACACGAGTAAGCTTAGGAATGCTTTGCTTCACTCTAGGTCAGGCTGCCTGTAGATATAGACCCTTTCCTCTGCTGCCTTATCGCTAGTTGCATTAAATACAGTAGATGACAAGAGTTTATTAATATTGTACTATAGTCAACATCCGTGCGAGCACATAAAATGGCTCCCATGCAGAAAAAGATTGAAAAGAAATGCAGTAAGAAAAAGGAGATGATTACAGTGGAAGTTAAGAAGGAAATCATCGAGAAGTATGAACGAGGTATGCGAGCCGTCGAAATTGCAAGATTTCACAAGAAGTCTACATCTACCTCTCATCCGCAGAGGAGGAGGAGAGAAAGGTGGAGGAATCCCTCACTTCAAATGAGATTAGGGAGATGTGTAAAATTTGGGAACCTGCAAAATTTTGTGGAAAAGCACCACCTGAATAAGGCTGTAGCAGGGCAAGCGATGAATCTGTTTAACGATAACGTGATGTCACATTTCTACAAAGTCCTCAAAAGGAGGCAAAAGCAAGTGTCACTGGACAGTTTCCTTGTTAAAGTTGAACGAAGAGAAAAGGATTCCATCGAGCCAATAGATAGCAGTGATTCCGTTAGTGATAGTGAAAATTGTCCTACACAATAACCCTCCTCTCTCTTGTCTCCTTCACACCCGCACAAAGGTTTTCAAAGGTAAGTGCAAGTTAATTTGTTTACTTTTCTTTCCATTTTCTTTACATTTTTCTTTATTATTTTGTAGAGTATTACAGTGTCGTCATCCTTTTTTAAATGAATATTTTTAGATCGTGGAACAAATCATCTGAGTTTCCATTATTTCTTATGGGGAAATTTGCTTTGATATGTAAGTGCTTTGGATTACAAGTATGCTTCCAGAATGACTTATGCTCGCAAACCAAGGTTTTCCTGTACCAGTTTTGCATAAAGACTAGAACTCAGAAACAGACAAATGGAAGAGATGTATAAGGCAAGGTATATGGTGCATGGAGTGGGGGAATGTGAGGAGCCCGTTGGGGTGCACCACTCTCCAAGCACATTGATGTGTTCTTCAACTCAGAAGCTCTCTAAATTTCGTTGTTCAAGAGTATTTATAAGTGAATCTACAGCCCCCCCCCCTTCCCTCCCTTGACATTAGGGTGGGGTGGATGGCTGGAGGGGCTGAAAGTTCTTACCTACTGATCACAGGTTGGGTTTTTCCCATCCTGATGCTATCTGGGACCTTTACCCTGTAACACTTCATTAGCATAAACTCAAATATAATCAAAAGGGGCCTTGTTATGAGTAATAAAAGACACACCTATCACTCAGGAAACCCCAGGGTTTTTAGGAGCCCTGTGCCAGGAACTGGGGACAAAGACCAAATAAATGTTTTATTGTACTTTGCTGTACAACGGGTAGTAGAGGAGTTGGATTTTAACCTAGTTATCTGATTCCTGAGTCCTTCTTAGTGTTGTTCTTTTATTTTTATGGCTTGTTACTTTATTATTATTTCCCCTACCTATCGTTGGCGTTACATCTATCATACCTTTAAAGATTCAGAACTCAGTAGTGTAAAAACACAGGTGAAGTAAAAGCCCCAAAGGGTCACAACTGGCATCTTGTGATTCATAGTCTAAGACTCCAGGATAGAGATGTGAACAGATATGCAGCTGGCCAAAGCTGCCATGCATAGTGCTTTAGACTGTTCACTGTACAAGGCCATCCAACCAAGGGCAAGTAGAGACCAGTAAAGACTGAAATCTAGTCTGTGCTCTGCTTATCCAACAGTGGGACTGCCTTGGCTTGGGAAAAGGACAGTTTAATTCCCTCAAAGTTACCATTCGGGTTAGCTGTGTCCGGCCTGCAACTAACCGATGGGTACGAAGGCTATAAAATAACACAGAAAAATGTTTTCACCAAGCAGGTGAAAACTGCGCTGTGTGACTTTGTTGAATGATACGAATATACCTAAAAAATGAGTACAATTCTGAAAAAGCATATGCTCAGGAAAAGTAAGGTCTGAAGTGGGATATTGGCTTTTTTCTCTTTTATTTCCTTGTTTCCCCAAATTTCAATAATACGGTAATATGGCATTTATAATGAAAATAAATATTTAAAAACAAAACAATACAATGCTATTTTTATATATATCAGGCTTTCGTAAAGACAAATTAAAGTGTGTGTGTAGGTGATGCAAATGTGTATTGGGCTGGAGGAGGCAGAGGGAGGGTTATTGAATCATCCTAAATGGGACTGGTGAGAAGTATGTAAGGTGACATTGACAAGGGACTAAGGGCGGACTGGTTCCTGTGCACAAAAATTAGGTAAGTATTCTTTTTCTACCATCATTGACAAATTTCCCTTCTCCATCATATACTTATTTCAACAACTAAAGATTTATTTGGTGAAATAAGTAACTCTGTTAATACAAAAATGCCTCCTCTGTGAGGGTTAAGCCTTGTAGACTCTCTAATGTGCATAAACTTAATTAGATCAGCATCTCAGTGAGAGCCCAGTATACAGGTTCCCTGTTATCGGAACTTCAGACTGAGGAGCCTGAAAGGGAGTTTTACATGCTTTCCTGTTATCAGCTTCTCCCCGTAATCACCGTTTCAGTAGAGGACCCACTTTAGAGAGATTTCGAGTTTCTGAACTGAACTTCAGAAGAATCACTTTAATAATAAATGACAAAGATAACAGGGATGATGATGTAGACACTGATAAAAACCAACACTTACTGAGTGCTTGTTATGTGCCAGGCACACGCTTGAGTGCCTTACGTGTATCTTCCCTTTTAATCCTCATTGATATTCTTACAGGGCAAGTGCTATTTTCTCCCATTTAATTGACAAGCAAATTTGCGAGGGGTATGTAACTTGCCCCCAAATCACCCAGCTTTGAAGCCCCACAGATGGGGATTCCATCCAAGTCAGCTTGCTAAGACATGAGTTTCTAACTATGACATTACAGTTTTTCTCCATAACAGGGGAAAACAAATCTTTAATGTAAAGAGCTAGGTAGTAAATATTTTAGGCTTTGTAGGCCAAGAGGCAAAATTGAGATGATTATATAGGTACTTATATAAAAAAAGCAAAAACTAATTTTTACAAATTTTTAATCAATGAAATTCAAAACTTTATGCATGTTGAAATTTGAATTTCATGTGCATGTGCTTTTCATATGTCAAGAGATACTATTATCCTTTTGATTTATTTTCAACTATTCAAGAATGCAGAAACCATTCTCAGCTTGGAGGCCATACAAAAAAATCTGAGTAGGGGCTGCAGTGGTCTGATGGCCACTGTTGCAGCTGGGATGTCCTTGGGTTGGCAGCTGTGGATGGGAATGGACAGGATATTTAACCAACAGTTAGGGGGAATCGGTGATCTGAGAGTTTGTGCTGGAAAACAACAATGATGCAGAATGCCAGGAAAGAAGACTCTACCCATGTTGTCAGTCAGCTGGAGCTTCTCTGGCACAGCTACAAGGACTGCCCACCTTTCCTAGGAGTGGTGAGGTTCCCATTTTGAGTGTAGCATTGTGAGAAATTCTTCAGGGAGAGTGAACAGAATCGTTGAAATTGGAACTCATCTAGAAAATCTAGCATATGTTTGTTTAGCTGTAGGTTAAGTTTAGATGTTATAATTAGTTTGGCACTGTGCCCACTTCCCTCTCTCTTACTGTAACCCACTTGTCAAGCAGAAGGAGGGGGAGGGAAGAGGAAAGAGCAAAGGAGGACAAAGAAGGGGTGAGAGAAGGGCTGTACATATGGCCCAGGTTTTCTTCATTCTGTCTTCAGCAACTCCAATATTTTATCATACTCCATAGAGAATGTATGTACTACCTCGTGTTCTGGAAGTCAGCCAATTCTAGTGGAGCCCAAGTGATGGAGAGGAAGGGCATGGTGAGGAGCTTCAGGACATGGTCTCATCCCCTTCTGGCTGGTTGGCCTTCAGCACATAAATCACTTCTCTGGATCTCTGCATCATCCCGTATGAAGCAAAGGATGAGCTCCAAATGTAGTGATCTTTATGAACAGACATCCTTGATTGTAATCCAAATTAGGACTAGCAATTGCTTCCAAATATATACATATATATATATATATATATATATATATATATATATATCACAAACTGAGAGTGCAAATAATGTGAATGATCACATTTGGGCCTCCAACATTAGGTACACTCTTAAATTCACTTTCAAAGAGACAAACCTGGAAGTCCCTTGGGCACCCTGCATCAAATTTTAGGAGAGAACATGAAGCTCTTACAATTAAGGTTCAACTACATTACATTAAAACACTGTAATCAAGACCCAAATAGTAGCCGCTGAACCTAGAAGAAGAGGCAAGACAGCACAAAAACCACCTCTAGCTACTAAGGAATTTGCACACATCACCAGGTCATTTCAAATTCTTGAGATATTAGCACTGAAGTTGACATGAAGGACACAGTCCTTACTTCCTAACTTCGAGGAAGTTATCTAATATCTCCAAGCCTCAGTTTCCCCATCTGAAAAATGAAAATAATATCTACTGGACAATGTTGTAAGGCTCTGGTTTATTCATTCTCTCACCTATTCAGTGAACATTTCTCAACTTTCCTCTATGCACTCTTATACCCTAAGGATGAGAATATATAATACATGGCCATGTTATTCAAGAAGCTCACAGATGAGAGGGAGGTGGTAGAAAGTAAGCACATATAAATCAGCATGCCAAATGGTGCAAACTGGGCACTGTGGGAACAAACGTAGGGATACCCTGCCCTGCCTCTCTAGGCAATGAGGGTCCCAGAAAAAGTAAGTATCGGCAAGACTGAATATGGACGGATGAGCAGGGATTAGCCAAGGCAGAAGGAGAGTGAGTTCTAGGCAGACACAGCAGCATGAACAAAGAACTAGCAGGATGAAGAATGCGATACGCTTTGCAAATTGCCTGTCTTCTGTACCCCCGGGAAGTGTAGTGAGAGAAGTTTTGGCAACGGAAGTGATTTACACATGGTTAAAAAGTTTTGCCATTTTGATTTAGTCCATGTCTCAGCCAGGCGATCAGGGTTATCATCAGCAATAAGTCATGTTGATCACAAGAACCTTCGAAATATGACGGGAATGGCATGTTAGCTCTGCAGGCTTCCTCTCCAAAACCCATGACCCCAGTCTAACTGTGAAAAAGATAAGAGACAAGCGCAGAGTGAAGGCCAATGTATGGACTCTCCGACCAGGAGTCCTCAAAACTGTCAAGGTCATCAAAAACAAAAGCAATCCGAAGGAATCGTTATAGGTCAAAGAAGTATAGGAGACGGGATGACTTAATGGAACATGGTTTCCTGCATGGGACTCTGGAACAGAAAAAGGGCATTAGGGCAAAATTAGTGAAATCCAAATGAAGTGTAGAGTTCAGTTGGTTATAATGACCAGCCTTGGTTCCTTAGCGGTGACAAATGTCCCACGGTATTGTAAGGTGTAGGTGATAGAGGATACTGGGTGAGGGATATGTGGGAGCTTTCTGTATTATCTTTGCAACCAAAATTAAGCCCCAAAATATTCTAAAATAAATACTTAAATAATATTCAATATTGCATCCCTTTGACTATTGGTTAAGAAATGTAAAATGCAAAGAACTATCCAAGTCATATTACTATCCCCGAGCACACTTCACAACCTTACCATTCTAAATCTCTTCCCAATATAATCTGTGCTGAGAAAAAGTGGCTATTTCTGAGATCAGCTCCCATTAAGCTTTATTTAAAGTGCAGGAGTTCAAAGAGAAAGAGAGTGAGATGGAAAGGAGCTCTTGGATTGAAGATTCCCTGGAGCTCTTTTCATCTGACACTTAATTTGATGTGACAGTGTTGCAATCTTTCCTCTGATATCTTGGAATCTGGGAGAAGGCCAATAGAATTTCACGCTTTCCAGTTATCTCCATAAATCTCAATCCTATAATTGGGCGGAATGTTCTCTCACAAAATTAAAGACGAAAACTAATCTGCAACGAGCAAAAGATAAGGCAGTATGGTGGGAGGCAAGTGCCCCAACATGAAAGGGACAGGACAGGTTCTGGGCACAGCCTGGGCAAGCAGTACCCTGCCTCCTTCTCTATATGATCAGATGAGGACTTTGGGGCAGTTTCTCTTTTTCTTCTACCTCTAATATTTTAGAGAACCGTATTGTAGACAGTTGAAAATATTTTCAGGGGCATGGCATCTCTTTTCACAAGACTGAATATTTGCAGAGCCAAGAGGAATTTCTAAACACTGATGTAACACAACTATATTTTGAAAGGCAATTTAGTTTCCAAACTAATGAGTCTGGATGGTTCAGCCTAATGGGGCACATTTTTCACAGAATTAAGCAATCTACTCACCTCTTCTTTTGGTTTTGCTTATATCAGCTGGGCTAGTTCTAGGGAAAGTTTGTTTCTTTTTTTCCTTTCCAGAGTTTCCCTTTCAAAGTGTACATTTCTTGGAGTCCCCCTGTTGCCTGGATGAAGACCACAGACAACAAGGTCTCCCCTGCTTCTCCCTTCTCTTTGGGATGTAACTACAGGTCTAATGGAAAGATGAGTCTCTAGATCTGGATCTCTCAAGAAACCGGGAATTTGGCCCTTACTCCCACTAATTTCCAGTGAGACCCTTGGAAGTGACTCCTCTTCTGTATCCACTTCCTTATCCGTATAGTCAAGGATGGACTATATCCTGCCCATTGTTCCTTCTAGGTATAGGTACCTGCTTCACTCTGGAGGATCCTAAGACAGGAAAAGCTTTCCTCATTTATTCATTCTGTCAATCATTTCCTTAGTTGCTTATTGATTTCTTTCTTCACACATTTAAATATGTAGAGGGAACTAATCTGGTAATGAATGAATACTCAGTGAGATCTGAAAGCTTCCTGGAGGAGATAGGTGGTTAATTCCATTGTACAATTGAAAGCATTGAACAGGAGTAACCAAGGCAGAAGCACAGTAAGAACAAGAATGCTAGGTAGAAGAAATAGACGAGCAGAACCCTGTAAGGACGGGGGAGCTTGGATTTTTCCCCAAACAGCAACTACACTGGTGTGGCTGAAGCTTAGGCAGGATGGCAACAGGAGTTGTTAAAAGATAAACTGAGGCACATGAAAACTTTCAAGAGTTTATTTGAGCATACATTGATTTGAGTTAGGTGCTGCTAAACCAAAGGTGGTTGGGAACCACCCCCCCACCTCCATAAACAGGAGCTTAGGGTTAAGTCCTTATAGAGATGTGGAAGCAAAGCAAGGAAATTTTTTGGTTGGCTATAGCCGTAAGCAGTTGACTTATTTGGGGAAGTCTGGTTGGCTGTCTCGGATAATTGTTTTCCGGTTTCATTTTCTCAAATTTCAATGCATTGAGCCTGGCTTGGGTTTTGCTTTGCTCACAGGCTATCAAGGCATTAGAGTCACCCCAGCCTCATGGCCTCCTTGTTTCATTACTTCGATGGAGTGGTCAGCCATGAGGCTGGGGATGTCACAGGCTCTATCTCACGTGACTGTGTGTGCTCAGCAAGGAAGGGGGTTGCTGGGAAATGACGAGGAGGAGCCTTTGAAAGAACCCAGTTAGGGAAGAAGTAGGATTCACTCATCTTCTCAAACCTTATTACAGCTCTTTCTTCAAATCCCCAACCACTGCAACACCCTTCTGTTGACATGGTCTGCACTGTGGTCTTTCAAACCTTTTTGACTATGACTCACAGTCAGAAGTAGATTAAACGTGAAGTCTCAGTTCATAGATAGATTGACACATGATTGACTGATTGATAGATGATAGATAGATAGATCATCCTGACCACATGCAATACGCTTTCTATTCTATTCTATAATTATTTCATTCCATTTCATCCCCTTCTATTCTAATTAATTTCTAAAAATTTTGGTTGTACTCACTAAACTGATTTCTCTACCCACTGTTTCCAAACACACTTGTGGCTGGGTCACGACATAAATATCTTTTTTACTGAAGATTGCATTTTAAAAAGTCTGAGCAATCCTGCTTTACAAGCCAAGGCCCAGGCCCAGACATTCTGCATCAGAGAGCATACCCCAGGCAAATGGCCTTTGACTTGAGATCACTCAGATCCCACGCTGGGGAAATTCTGTGATGAAGAGCCGGGAGGCTAGTTAATGGCCCTTGCCGTCAGCAGCTAGGGCTCCAGGAGTGGGCTGCCTTCGGACAGTGCCATTCTGAGCCAATAGCAGTTGCCTTTCAAGGCATAGTTGTATTAAATGAGTTCTTAAAATGACCTGATTCCAGGCAGGGAGCCCCAGGGGATGTATGTGATGCGTGTGTGTGTGTGTGTGTGTGTGTGTGCGTGTGTGTGTAGATCATCATTGTTGATATCAGTTGTCTCAGCAAAAGGCATTTAGCAGACTTGCGTTTGTCTGGCGTGGTTGCAGTCTGCCTGGTTTATGGATTGTTGATTACAACTTGCAAGAGGGAAGGCAGGTATTTGAAATAAATCCTGGCCTAAAGCAACCTTCCAGGTCACCTTTAGGGAGGGAGAAGGCAGTGTACTGATGGGAAAGAGCCTAGCATTAGGGGTTTGAAGATGTGGAATTAAGTATAAAACTGTCTCCCTGCTTGTCATCAAATCTCTTTAGACTCAATTTCCTTACAAATCAAACAGGTGTAACAATACCCTCCCTTGGCTTCGCAGAGGCATTTTAGGGATAAAAACAATAGTGTGTGTAAAAGTGCTTTACAATGTCTCAAACTCTTATACAAACGATGACAGTTTCTATTGAATTTGAAGGATAGTAATTAATAAGTGCCTTCCAAACAGTAATAAAACTTAGAAGATGAGGGAACGCAGGCCCCAGAGAGATTAAAAGCTAGATAAATGAAACAGAGCAGTAAGTGATGAAGCCAGAATTGAAACCCAAGGCATTCTTGTTTTAAAGTCCTTGCTGTGAAGCAGTATGTTGTAAAGCAGGCTTTTCAGAGAACGTGAGATGAGCTCCAAGGCTGTGTGCTCCTTGATGAAGAGGCTGGTACAGAGAACAGAGAACATGCTCCGTCTGTGTTCGTTGAAAATAAATATCCTCTCTTGTCCTCCTCTTCCTGTTTCTTTTTGGGGCTCTTAAATTATTGTTGTGATTTTTTTGGGTAGAAAATTACTCTGTCACCCCGCATAGCTCACTGTCGCATTTGGAGTAGCGAAAAACAAGCTGGGCTGGATTCAGGAATAAAATTTGTTCAGATTTAAAAATATGTAATTAACCAAATGCCTGTTTTGTTCATTTTCAAATATGGGCACGAACAAGGCACAAATGCCATTAGGAAGTCATACGGAAAAGGCTCACACTACAATCGCTCCAGGGCTGCTAAAATGAACCTGAAGGCTGAGACCAGTGTCCAGCATGGTTGACTCATGTCTGACTCCATTTGGGACAAGCTCATTTGGAGTTTCTTGCCCTTTCTGTGAGGGCTGTGACTTGGCTCAAGCAAGGCAGAGATCATAGCTTCCTAATGGAGAGTTTTCCCTGTATTTATTATGTACCCACTGCCCAGAAAGTCACTATTTGAGTCTTGTAAGGGCTTCCATAATGAAGGGCCACAGGCTGAAGGCCAGAAGTTTATTTTCTCATGATTTTAGACCAAGGTGAAAGCGTCTGCATTCTGTAGGGTATTTTTTTCTTTTTTCTATCTTTTTTTTTAATGTGTTTTTTTTTCTTTACTCTTCGGAGACAGAGAGAGACAGAGAGCAAGTAAGAGAGGGACAGAGAGAGAGAAGGAGACACAGAATCCAAAGCAGGCTCCAGGTTCCATCTGTCAGCACAGAGCTGGATGCCGGCCTCAAACCCATGAATCATGAGATCATGACCTGAGCCGAAGTTGAACGCTTAACCGACTAAGCCACCCTGGTGCCCCATGTTGTTTTTTTTCTTAAACACCTTTCTTATTGGCTTGCAGGTGGCCATTTTCTCTTTGTGCCTTCACAAAGTTTTATCTCCGTGTGTGTCTGTGCCCAAATCTCCTCTACTAATAAGGACATGGGTCAGATTTGAATAGGGTCCACACTAATGACCTCATTCAACCCTAGTCATCTCTTCAAAGACCCTATCTCCGATAATAGTCCCATCCTGAGGTAGCAGGGGTCAGGACTTCAACATACACATTTGTAGGGGATACAGTTCAGCCCGTAACAAAGTAGTAAAAAATGAAACAAAAATGATGACAGTTGGGTCTACAAGTGACACTTCTGAGCTTTAATAAAATCTTAGGTCCTAGAAGTAAAAGGGAGACACAATTCTTTAGTTTTGTGTATTTTTTACTTTGTGCGAAGAAATTTATTTTAATTCCTTTTTAGGCCTCTGTCGTTCACCAAAAAAATGTCTCTTTTGCTTCGAGAAGAGCAGGTTATTTCCCAAGGAAAGCAGCTATAACCACCCCATGAACTTGTACGTGTACTTTCCCACAGGAGCCATGGAGAAGGAGGAGAAATGTTTCTTCATCAAAGGGAAAGCTACTAGAGGTCAGATTGATTCTGTGTTCTTCTAGAGCCTGCCGGATGGAGAGTGAGGACAGGACTTCGTGGTGGTTTTAGATGTGGCTTGTGCTTTCATTAGGGCCTCTACCCAACTTGATGTAAAACCCATAACTCTGTCTAGACTTCATTGCCTGAGAACCTTCTTTGGGCTTGTCATCTGAGCACTCTCTATGTTGAATTTTGCTGTTTCAGACTCTGCCTGGATTTTTGGTTCCCAAATAGTGGCCACTTTTCATTTTTTCTTCATCTTTCTTTCTTCAGGTTTTTTTTTTAATGTTAATTTATTCTTGAGAGCGAGAGAGAGACAGAGAGACAGAGAGACAGAGCATGAGCAGGGGAGGGCCAGAGAGAGAGGGAGACACAGAATCCAAAGCAGGCTCCAGGCTCCAGCTGTCAGCACAGAGCATGAAGCAGGACTCGAACTCATGGACTGGGAGATCATGATCTGAGCCAAAGTCAGACATTCAAATGACTGAGCCACTGAGGCACCCCCTTTTTATTCAGGTTTTTAAAGATATAATTTACATGTGGTAAAATTCACCCTTTATTTTAGGTGTATAGTTTGAAGAGTTTTAAAAGATGTACACATTATGGAACTTGTACCGTAACTAAGATTACAGATTATTTCTGCTCAAGCCCCCAAAGATCTCTACTACTCCTTTGCATTCTTTCTTACATGTTAAATCTAGAGCTCAAAAATGAGAGCATTAGAATCAATTTGTAAGGATGTAACTTGAAATTCAACTTTTTAGACAGATATAAGACTATTCAAATTATCTAATTCTTCTTTAGTCAGCTTTGGTAGTTTGTGTCTTTCAAAGAATGTGTCCATGTATCATCAAATTTATTGGCATAAAGTTGTTTAAAATATTTCCTTACTATCCTTTGCACGCTTGTTGGCACTGTAATGATACTCCCTCTTTCATTTCTATTATGGATCATTTATGTCTTCTCTTTTTTTAACTTGATCTGTCTGGTTAGTGGTTTACCAGTTTTGTTGATAAAGTCTGCACTGAACAAATAAGATATTACATGTGGGAGCAGACATGACCATTTTTAACAGTTTACCTCCTAATCCCAGGATGCTCTTCAACTGAACTGTTACTGAAGTGTGAAAAAACACTGGTAAGAAATTTGACTTCAAAGATGAACCACCAGCCATGACAATGATGATGCTTATTATTATTATAAAAATAAATAAGACTTTGTGTGTAGTATAGTTAGTCCCTGTGATTAGTGGCTTCATGGGTTATGTAACAACTACTTTAATTTGATATTGTAAATATAAAAATGAGACAAGAAGTACCCCAAACTTACACTAAGTACAAAAGCTACCTAAATGTTGTATATGCTTTTACTCACTCTCATTCTTTTGACATGTGAGGTACAAGCAGGGAGCACAGATTGGGTGGGGTGCATAACAGTGGTATTGCTGTACCCCTAGGTAACATCCTACTGAGGCCTCAAAAAAATAACAAGTGAGCAGAAAACCAGTTACTGGTCCACAATCCATCTTCTGAAACTGTGTGGTCACATGTGTTTTGAAAATCAGAATTTTCATAAGGCAATAAGGCACATGTCTTCTCCTTTGTAACACCTTCAGCAGGGTCTGGGGCAGCATCTCATAATCACACACACGGGGAAACCAATGACCATGAATAACCTCACAGAATTTGCTGCCATATGAGTTATTCCCAAATGCTATTTTTCAAAGACTTTTTGCATTTTGAGACTGTAGATAAAAAAAGAACTATAAACATACATGGTCAAATTTGGCCATGAAAAATACCCTAAATCTCCCATAAAAGATGGTATATCAGTTTTGTGTAGAGTGTCCCATTTTTCCGCTAAGTCTAATACAGCCAATTGTTCCTCCAGGGTGGAACAGATTGCTGTTGCTTAGTTGAGCACCAGATGAAGTAATTGGCTTGCATTTAGGGGCCCATGTTGAATGAAAATTATGCTTTTTCTCTTTATTTTTTTGGCCAAGCTTGTAGAGTTGAATTTGGGCAGATTAAATCAATGTATGTTTGATACAACTCTACCATGGAATACTTGCTTGAACAGTTTTACATGAGCCGACAGGAATAGACAAGAATAAAAATAAACACCAGTGCCAAACTATAGCCTTCCGAATCAGTAACACATTTATAAGAAGTTAAAATATATGCAGAGATGGCAGAAGATGATGTATTCTGAGGTCTGCACAAAACAATTTAACGTGGCAACACAAGTTAATGAATTGGTGGTAACCAATGTGTTAACGCTTCTCAGTGTGAGGCTTTGTGCTGCAGTTTTTAAAATAATTCACATATATTTAAAAAATGAAGTCTGTACCAAGTCCTAGGGCTCCACATAACACAGTTTGGTTGCCTCCATAGTTTATTCTAGATGTAGACAGCAAGGCAATAATAATAATAAAAATAACACATTCATCAAATGTAACATTTTTTGAGTTCTTACTACGTGCCAAACAGTGTTCTATGTACTTAAGACATTAACTCATTTAACATTGATTTATTCTTTCAATAAACATGTATTGAGCATTTGCTTTGCATTAGGCATTGCTTTAGATCAGTGATACTCAACTGGAAGATATTTTGCTTTCCAGGGGGTGTTTGGCAATATTTGGAGACTAGTTGTAACTGGGGAAAAGCATCTGATGGGCAGAGGCCAGGGACACTGCTAAATAGCCTTCAATACACAAGATAGCCCTCTGCTATAAAGGATTATCCTGCCCAAAATGTCAGTAGTGCTGAGGTTGAGAAACCCTATTCTGGGCAACAGAGATACAACAGTGAACAAAACAGACAAAATTTCTGCCCTCCTGAAATTTGTATTTTAGGGAGGAGAGACAAACTACTTAAAAAATAAATATTTGTCAATTATATTGTAAGGCAATAAAAGTTTTATACTGTGAAGGGAAAAATAAAACTAGGGAGGAAGGATAAGGAGTACATTTGTGTGCTTGGCTGGAGGGTTGGTGGTTGGAAATTTAAACAGAATGTTCAAGAAAGACCTAGCTGAAGAGGTGACTTTGGAAGAAAGCCTTAAAGGAGTGGGGGGCATGTATGTGGATACCAAGGGGAAGAGTTACTTCCAGCCAGAGGGAAAAGCAAAAGGAAAGGCCCCAGAGAAAAGCATGAATAGCAAGAGTTTTTCAAGGAATATAGCAAGAAGACCATTGTGACCTAAGGAGAGAGAATGTGAGAGGGGACACAAACTTAGAGGGAAATGGGGGAGGGACAGTGTGTAGGGTTTGAATTTATTCTGTGTGTGAGAAAAAGCCATTGCAGGGTTCTGGGCTGAGTGTCATAAGCTGATTTCTATTTTTAAAGGATTCTTCTGGTCACTGCTTTGAGAATTGACTATTGAGGGCCAAGGATGGAAATAAGGAGACCATTAAGTAGTCATGGCAACAATCCAGTGACAGATTATAGTGATTGAACAAGGGTTCTAGCAGGTAAATATGTGAGAGGTGGTTGGATTCTGGGTAATTTTCAAGGTTGGCATGACAGACTTCTGTTAATGCATATGGCAGGGGTTGTGGGGGAGAGAATCCAGAAAATTTATTTTTTGTTGGCTTGTTTTTAGACTGAGACCCTTGAAAAACAGAACTGCCATTTATTGAAATGGAGAAGGCTGGGTAGGAGTAGTTTGGGGATGAAAATCAGAATCATCATATTTAATTTGGGTATGTTTGGATGTATCTCATTCAAACATTCAAATGGTGCTGTCTCAACACTTGTAACAACTCTGTGAAATAGGACTCCTCTTAGCCCCATTTTGCAGATGAGGAACAGGGAAGAAAGACATTATTTAACTTGTCTAAAATCACCCCAGGAGGATTCTGACAACAGAAAGTGACATCTTGCTAAGAGTTCATCAGCCCTTCTCCTGAGATGGCACGTTCTGATCCCCATTTCTATGGACGACCTTGACCAGCTCAGGAAGAAGTCATGTCTTGAGATAGAGTCTTTTATGCAGTTGGTACCTGAAAGTCAAGTTGCTATCTCTGCCCACTTTTTCTTTTATCAGTTGTGCTAAAGCCAGCCATACTGTAAAGCCTAGAAGAAGAGGAAGATTCTTCAGCTGCAAGCAGCTTAGAAAATGATCATTTATTGAACATCTCCATTAGAATAACTGCTGATTTGGGGGTCCCACAGACCTGAAAAACACAGCCGCCATCACTCACTAGACACAGTATCCTGAGGCCAAAACTTAACTTTTCTGAGTCTGTGTTGGCTAAATAATGTGAGACCATTTTCTCTATGATATGTCTAGATGTCCCAGTGGCTTCTTCACCCCAAGGGTCAGGTTTGTATCTGATCAGCCCAGTGAGGAGGTCCACTCTCCACTGCTTTAGCACCTATAGAATCTGTATAGTTCTGCCGCATTTTTGTTTATTGTCTAGTCCTCACTTTAGAAGGCAAGTTTTCTGAGGGCAGGAGCTTGTCCATTCCTCTTATTGTTCAGGACAGTGCCTGGCACAGAGCAGATGCTCGCTGAATATCTTTCGAATGGAGAAATGAATAATCCTCACATTAATTATCCCTTGGAGGTTGCCTCTATTTTTATCCTTATTTTACAGATGTGGGAACTGGGGCTTAGAGAAATGGAGCCAAGAACTGGGAGCCAACCAGCAGCAGGAGGCAGCACCTGGTCACATGGTAACAAAGTGGTTGTGAAGCCCGGACAGCCCACCGCTGAGTATACTAGCGGTAGCAGAGTCTAATAATTAAGTCTTCTTGAATTTGATACCCAGCTCTTCTGTCTGCCCTCCTGGCTCAGAGGTCCATCTGTAAATGGGAGTTGATACTAGTAATACACCCACATCATAGAGTTTCTGTGAGGATGAAATGAATTAATACAAATACAGTGCTTAGAATAGTGTAGCAAGTGCTATCATAAATATTAGATAATAGTAATGTATTTTGTTCTTGAACTTGTGACATATATATACTTTACTCCCATCTTCCCCCTCCACCATAGTGTAAATATTTTGCATTTTCCAAGTGTATCCAAACCTTAGCAAGGTATTTGTTTACACATATATTTGGCTAATTTGTGTGCCTCCGTGTGTGTATGTGTGTGTGTGTGTGTGTGTTAAATTACCTATTATGTAAATGGTTTGGTTTAGGAAGCAGAATATGCTGGGATACGGTTTAGTGGAAAATTGTTTTGTGCAACTTGGAAAACAGAAGAATCATAAAAGAATCCTCCAGAGAGACAGTCTGATGAAGGTGTAGCCAATACATTTGCGAGTTTTTATTTTTAAGTAATAACCAGCCACTAATGCAGTAATGGCTCAGAGCAGAACATTGATTTATCCACAGCGAAGTGGGTTGTGTTTCCCCGCTACACTGCCAGCTGTCGTTTCTTGATATTAAGCTGCGTTGCTTCAATCCAATATCTGTCAATCCAGCTTTCAAAGAGGAAGCTTTGCACAGTGTGGAGGCTTTGTTATTTTCGTGGATGGGTAATGGAAGTATTTTTGTGCCTCGTTTGGTAGGAGCCATTCACTCTTTAGCTGAGCTAGAATCTAGTTTGTTATGATGCTCCGTGAAGTCAAATTCCTTAGCAAAATGGTAAGGCTCTCAAATTCTTTCTGAGAAGGCTCTTGGAGTTGGTCCTTGTTCAGGTGCTGTCCGATGCCTCAGGCAGAACTCTCCTTTGATCTATGTAAATCTCCTTCTTGTCTGGAAATACTGTTCTCTGTGCGGACGGGGAACAGTATTATTCTGTGCAAGTAGATCATAGTGGAACAAATCCCTGAAGAAACTTTTATAAAAAGTGTCTAAAAAGTCAAAACAAAATCGGGGCACCTGTGTGGCTCAGTGGGTTAACCATGCAACTCTTGATCTCCGCTCGGGTCATGATCTCACGGTTTGTGGGTTTGAGCCCCGTGTCGGGCTCTGGCTTGCAGTTCTCTCTCTCCCTCTGTCTCAGCCTCTCTCTCTCTCAGAATAAATAAGTCAATAAATAAACATGTATAAAAAATTTAAAAAGGCAAGATAAAATCTTACTGTTGAGGTTTCCCCAATCTCTTCTTTTCCAAAAAAATTTAAAAAAATAAAAACAAGACTAAAAAACTTATCATATCAAAATATGATATCACAAGAGATCATCAGTTGAGCCTAAGTGGAAAATTCTTCCATTCATTCATTCACTTATTCATTCAGCATGATTTATTTGGGCTCACTATATGTTGGGTGTTTTGCTAGGTGGCAGAGGGGTGAGGTGGGTACAGTACAATTATTAGCAAGATGTACAATAATTAGCAATTATTAGCACTTTCTTTCCTTATTTTCTTTATGAAGCAGAGATTTCAAGGAAGATGTCCCTAAAGAAGCCTCATGTCTCTGTTTAATAAACTCACATTAGGGGCACTGAGGTGGCTCAGTTAAGCCACCGACTTTGGCTCAGGTCATGATCTCACAGTCCGTGGGTTCGGGCCCTGCATCGGGCTCTGTGCTGACAGCCGGAGCCTGGAGCCTGCATTGTATTCTGGGTCTCTCTCTCTCTGACTCTCCCCTACTCATGCTCTCTCTCTCTCTCTCTCAAAAATAAATAAGCATAAAAAAAATTTTTTTAAGTGAACAAAAATAAAAAAATAAACTCACACTAAATACTTGCCGTGTATAAGTAAGTATACAGGCACCAAGAGTATATGAATGGGATCTTGTACAGATTCAAAGCTATGCTCCAAGGGGTTCCTAATCTGTGGTGGGCAGAATTTTAAGATATCCCCTTACCCAGATATCCAACCCTAATCCCCAGGAGTGTAAATGCGATGAGATATTGTACTCATGATTACATTACATTTCCTGGCAAAAGGGATTTTTTAGGTGTAGTTAAGGTTTCTAATCAGTTGACTTTAAGTTAATCAAAATAATGACTGTTTCTGGCAGACCTAATCTAATCACTGTAGAAGCAGAGTTTTCTGGGGCACTTGGGTGGCTCAGCCGGTTAAGCAACCACTTCAGCTCAGGTCATGATCTCATGGGTCATGAGTTCAAGCCCCACGTCAGGCTGTGTGCTGGCAGCTCACATCCTGTAGCCTACTCTGGATCCTGTGTCTCCCTTTCTCTCTGCCCACCGCCCCCCCCCCCCGCCCCCCGGCTTGTGCTCTGTCTCTATCTCTCCCTCAAAAATAAAATAAACATTTAAAAAATATTTTTAAAGCAGAGTTTTCTTTGGGGCACATGGGTGGCTCAGTCAGTTAAGTGTCAGACTCTTGGTCTCAGCTCAGGTCATGATCTCATGGTTCGTGGGTTCCAGCCCTGTGTCAGGCACTGCACTGACAGCACGGAGCCTGTTTGGGATTCTCTCTTTCCCTCTCTCTCTGCCCCTTCCCCACTTAAGCTCTATCTCTTTCTCTCTCAAAATAAATAAATAAACATTAAAAAAAAAAAGAGTTTTTATGGGACACCTGGGTGGCCTAGTCGGTTAAGCGTCCAACTTAGGCTCAGGTCATGATCTCACAGTTCGTGAGTTCAAGCCCCACGTCGGGTTCTGTGCTGACAGCTCAGAGCCTGGAGCCTGCATCAGATGCTGTGTTTCCCTCTCTCTGCCCCTTCCCCGCTCATGCTCTGTCTCTCTCTATCTCTCAAAAATGAGTAAACATTAAAAAAAATTAAAAACAATAAAAAACATTTTAAAAAAAGAGTTTTATCTTGCTGGCTGTAGAACAGGAAGTCAGAGGGAGAGATTATGATGCAAGGAAGGCTGTTGAGATGGAGGAGGCCACAGGGCAAGGTCCTAAGAGCAGTCTCAAGATGCTGACTGTGGTATCTTACTGAGAGTAAGCAAGAAAATAGGGACCTCAGTCCTATAACCTGGGAATTGAATTTGAGCAACCATATGAATGAGCTCTAGAGCTGTTCTTCCTAAGAGTTACCAGATAAGAACCCAATCCAGTTGTCACCTTTGACTTCAGATTTGTGAGGCCCCAAGCAAAAACCCAGGTGAGCCTGCCTGGACTTCAGACCTCCAGTACTGTAATATTATACATGGGTGCTGTGTTAAGTAGCTAAGTTTGTGCTCATTCATTGCACAGCAACAACAACAAAAAAGAATATATCATTCCTGGTTATTCTGCATTTTTTATAGATAGACTGTAGTTATGATGTTTTAACACTTGAGCAGATGCTGAGTGACTTATGTAGATCTTTATGATTGTAAATCAGATTACCTCCTTATGTTTGTACAAACCCTTTTCCAGAATGCTTTCACATATAGTTTTCTCTCTTGATTTTTCACAGTTTGCGATGAATCATCACCTCCATGTTAAAGGTGAAGAAAGTGACATGGGACATGATGGGACTGGCCAACTAATCATCCTAAGTGGTAAGAGCGGGCTTTGAGTCCCTAGTGCTCCCATCTTCCTTATGCTTACTCATCAGATAATTGGTAGGTTACCCCACATAGGTTATTGGCCCATCTTGTTTTTCTCTTCTTTACTCCACGGTCAGCATCATTGCTGTCATTCTCCTCCTCCTGCTGCTTGTTCACTCAATGCTCATTAACTAAATAATGACTGCTAAAACATTTTTTTTTTTAAAGCCAAAACATTTATTGAGTATCTTTTATGTATCATGTCACTTCCTGTCTAGCATGGCAAACGAAATGACAAGTGTCCTCTTGTTTAAAAAAAAATTTTTTTTTTACGTTTATTTATTTTTGAGACAGAGAGAGACAGAGCATGAACGGGGGAGGGGCAGAGAGAGAGGGAGACACAGAATCGGAAGCAGGATCCAGGCTCCGAGCCGTCAGCCCAGAGCCCAACGCGGGGCTCGAACTCACGGACCACGAGATCGTGACCTGAGCCAAAGTCGGACGCTCAACCGACTGAGCCACCCAGGCGCCCCAATGTCCTCTTGTTTATATACATGGTATTGAGTATGGGAAATAGAGTCACCAAGAGGACATGCTTCCGTTGTGTGTGAAATATCTAAAAGGTAGAAACAGACTTCTTTTTCTAGAGCTAGCTCACAAAATAAATAAACCCAGGAATAGTTTCTGCCCCTCTGTAAAATTTTGTCCAGTTTTATTGAGCTATCATTGACATGTAAAACTGCATTAGCTTAAGGTGTACAAAATAATGATTGGATATGGATCTATTGGGAAACGATTGCCACAATAAGTTTGGTTAACATTCATAGCATATATATAACAATTGCGGCATAGTTCAAATTTTTTCTTGTGATGAGAGATTATGATTTTTTATGATGAGAAACTGTAACATTTTGTGATGAGAATTATAACAGTAATTTTTTTTTTCTTGTGATGAGAACTTTTGAGATCTTAGGAACTTTCTAATATGCAATGCAGTATTGTGATCTATAGTCAACATGCTCTACATTCGACCCCAGAATGTATTAGTTTCATAACTGGAAGTTTGTATATTTTCATCACCTTCACCTATTTCCTCCAGTCCCCATCTGGCAATCACCAACCTGTTCTCTGTTTCTGAGTTTGGTTTGTGTGTGTGTGTGTGTGTGTGTGTGTGTGTGTGTGTGTGGGTTTGTTTGTTTTGGTTTGGTTTGGTTTTTAGACTCTGCATATAAGAGAGATCATACAGTGTTTGTCATTCTCTGACTTCTCTAAGCATGATACTCTGAAGGTCCATCTATGTTGTCCCAAACGGCAGGATTTCCTTCTCTATGGCTGAATAATGTATGCCACAATACGTATATTACATTTTTCTTTATCTTTTCATCCACCAGTGGATGCTTATGTTGTTTCCGAGTCTTGGCTGTTGTGGATAATGATGCAGTGAACATGAGGGTGCAGATATCTCTTGAAGATCATGATTTTGGGTTTTTACTGTTGCTGTTGTTAACAAAATATTGCTGTATGATCTTGTTTTTTTTTTCCTCTGCAAAAATGGTTTTTGGAGAGATGTTCCTATTTCCATATTTTTCTTTCAGAAAAATGGTTAGGGCAATTTAATTTGTGCTGGGGAGACTGGCCTCTGGGTGTTAAGACTGACTGGAGAGACCGACTCCAGGCTGTAAGATGGGACTCCAGGCTGCCATCCTACCAGTTCCATAAACGTAAACCTTCCCAGCCCTCCTGCCACCCCAACAGCCCCTTGAGAACGGTGGGACAGTGAGCAGGGCTTGGGAAAGTCAACGAAACCTGCACACCCACTCGCACGCAAGACGCCTTTGTTTCTTTGAATCAATCCAACAACCCCGGGGAGCTGTCTAATTGAGACTAACGGCCAGACTGCTCTCGGCTTTGGGCAGAACATCCACGACCCCAGACGACCCCAAGTGGCAGTCTCTTGTGTGTTCTTCCCTGTCTCTTGTAACGTTTTTCTTTCCTGAACGATGTGTTTGGGTGGGAAGAAATTAAAGCCCAAGAGCAAATTAGGTTTGAAATGTGGCTTAAGCAGCTATCCAGTTGTACCTGTTATCATCTAATCAAACAGTTTGGAGTTAATATAGTGGGGCCTAACCTGTCTCACAGTATCTACTGCAATCTGCCCCTGTAACAGCTGTTGTTATGGGAATGGAATCATGGGGGAGTGGACATCCCCGCACCAAAGAGCATTCCATGCTTAGATCATGCTCAAAGGATCTGTTGGCAGTCATTGGGAGGGCTTGAAGAAGACATTCTGCAACCAGGGTTGGCTCTGGAAGACCTGTTTAGGACGGGCTAATGGGCTGCAGTCTGTGGAGACTTGTCTTGAAGCCAATTTCTCATGGCTTGCCCACAGGTTTGCTTGGATTGGAGCAATATCTGGGGTAGGTGAGGCTAACTGCCCCTCATGTCCCCTGTTCAGCCATCACTTTGTAGATCATTAATGACAAGCCACTATCTCACTGCCTGTAAGTCTGAGGACGCTCTGGGTGTGCAGCTCCCACAACTTCTCTGTTGAGCCAGATGGAAGGGACACGGGGGCCAGTAACCTTCATCTTGGCTGGTTGATGAGAAAAGAAAGGCCCGGTCCACCAGAGACTCCCTGTTATAGAAGGGATCAATGACAAACAAGGAGAAAGAACCAAAGGACTCTCAGTCTCAGATATGCATGTGAGGAAGAAAAAAGAAAAAGGAAAGAAAAACCCTCCGAATCAAGAAAAAAAATCCATTGTGCTTATTTCTCTTCTATCGAGAACAGATTAAAAAAAAATCAAAGTCCCATCTGTTCTGTGTCAACATTAGAGATCGTACATTGTGTTTCATCAAAGGCAGGTTTGCCACGGCGGTGGGGGTTATATTTTTGGAACATGCTTAGAAACCCAGAAACCCAGAGTAACTGAACAGAACCTGGCCCTCCGGGCCCTCTCCTGCTGCCTGCGTTTGTGTTCCTCCAGTAGATGATGCTTTTAATTGATTTATCTGAGCAGGAGGACCCCGGAAGAAGGCAAGCAGGTGAAGGCCGCCGCCCGGGCCTCTGGAACAAAGACAGGGAAGGCAAACGGCTCCCGGCACAACAACACACTTTGCCTACGCGAACTTGTCCTCTGAATTCACAGCAGCAGGCTCGCCAGCCCTGGCGAACCTCAAGGGTTCACATTTGAGGACCACGGGCTCGATCAGGCCATGAGTCACACTGACGTAGAAACTCCATCCTGGAGCCTTTCTTTGGCTGGCTGTCGTCTCCTCCCTGGGGTCACCCTCTGCGGGTCAGCCGCTCACACAAGCAAGCTGTGCTCTAACTGCCGGGCTTCCAGGCCAGAGGAGAAAAAGTGGACGAGGCCATGTACAATCGCTCTGCTGTTGTGGCTTTGCCTCCCTGCCCCGACCAGTTTGTCCAAAGTGGAGTCCATGCCCCTTGGGTTTCGCTGTGTTCTGGTGAAAGGCAAACAGCTGCCACCCCACACATGCCCTCTGGCACGTGTACGTGCTGCCTCCAGGGTGGAGATGATGAGGGAGATCCTGAAAAAGAGGCCAGACTCTTCTTGAACTGGATGCAGTGGTGAAAGTCCTGAAGGAGATCTCCGTTCAAAGGAGAGGCTTTGATGACTCTTTGGGTGGCACAGACTCGGAATGAATAGGCGTCCGTGAGGAGGAGGGGTAACCGAAGGCACGCCCTTGATGAAGGTGTCCATCGCTGAGACCCCTGGTATGCAAAACTGATCCCCGAGGAGGAAGAGGGGGACCAGCTTGCATTAATTGTCCAAGGACAGAAAGAAGCCAGGAAAATGTGAAGCTAGGAAGATGGGCCACGAGGGACCAGGGTGGTCCAACTGAAGCCCAATGAAGGAGACGATCAAAAACGTCTCCAACAGAGGTAGCCTAGGTAGGTGGCCCAGGTTCATGGAAGCACTCCGCGTGGAGAGGGATAAGGGGCAGCTGGGTTTGGCCAAGTAGTGGCTGAAACCGGACCCGGGCACCCTGGTTAAGCCCTGGGGTCAAGTGGCCAGTCTTGTGGTCCAACCTGGGGATTCTCTGTTCTCTGGTCGATGACCTGGGTCAACAAGGTCATGGGCCAGTCTGATAGTGGCACAGTGTGGCAGCAAGAAGTGATAGTTGGCAGACTGGATATGTGTTCTCTCTGCTCTCGCTATTTAGAAACAGAATCAACCCCCACCCCTTCCTTACCCTTTAGATGGGGTGAATATGGCGATGGACTCCTCCAGCAACTGCTAGGGAAGGCTCAAGGTTTGGCCTTTCTGCTAATAGGCGGGATGGGTATTCTGGTGATTACTTGGAAACATGAAAGAACTATGACCATATTTGGAAGTCACGTTGTTGAAGCAGGCATATTTTATAGTTTTACCTCGCACACTCTGAGCTACATAGTGGAATTTATAGCTGAATTTTAAGAGTTATTTTAAGAATAAAACGCCATCGTTAGCATTTTCTAATTGTAATCTCATGGGTTCTATCCTCCAAACATTGGAGAACGGGTCTTCTGAGATGAGTCTGGCCCCAGAGGGAGTAGGTGTGGAAAGTTTGACTACATCCCTCCTTCATCAACGTTACCGTGAGGACTGGCTGAAAACCTCTAGCCGATACTGAAGAGCGTGCTGACCGCTGCTGGGCTCCGAGAAGGCTGAGAGACTCCTGCTGGAGACCTGGCATCAGAGAGCACAGTTCTCATGGCAGAGGCACCACCCGGTCTACTGAGAAGAAACCTCTAAGGGGTCCCACTTGACCCTACATTTAGTGGAAGCAGGGGGGTTTGAGGTTATATTAAATCAGGCCACCAAAATAGATGAACTGCAGGAAAGGGAAGGAAAAATACGATAAAAACAGAGAGGGAAGCAAACCGTAAGAGACCCTTGAACACGGAGAACAAACTCAGGGTTGCCAGAGGTGGGGGTGGGTGCGGGGATGGGCTAAATGGGTGATGGGCATTAAGGGGGGGCCCTTGTTGGGATGAGCCCTGGGTGTTACGTGTAAGACGTGAATCACTGGGTTCTGCTCTTGAAACCAATGCTACAGGGTACGTTAACTAACTTGCGTTTAAATACATAAAGTAAAAAAGAAAAGGCTGTAATGTAAATCAATCAATCCGGGACGACTACCAGTGGGACTGGAATGGAATGGCCCTCTTCACGGGTGGGGGGCAGAGGAGGTGGGAGGGGCCCTGGAGAGCGAAAGAGTCCTCGATTCAGCTGGTACCTGGAGGGCTCTTGGTGCGTTCATATTGGAACAAAGGCTGGGGGCTTGAAGCAGGTTGGAAGGTGTTTTCTCTGGACTGTAACTGGTTCTTGAGGAGAACAACGTCTTTGTATTATTATCGTTATTATTTCCAATCTCTAACACTTAATGTTAAGTGTTTATTGAATAAAGAAAAGAATGAATATTGATTATACAGTCAGGAGGCCGTATAATTATTGATTATACGGTCAGGAGGTCAGATTTTAATCCAATCTCCACCATATTGATTTTTAGTCACCCGATGCCATCGCTCTGATCAAGTGCACCTCATACTTTTTATCTTCCTAAATGTTAATGATCTAATTTACATGTCAGTTTCCTCAAACTAGCCTGAGAGCTCTTTAAGGAGAAGGGGGCGTGTGTGTCTCACAAGCTCATTCTTTAGCAGGAGGTTGTGTTTATTAGAGCTTACTAGTAAGAACATGGGGCTCTGGAGCCAGACTGCTTGCGTTCACATCCTGACTCCTCCACTTCCTAGCTGTGCTGCCTCGGGCAAATTGCTTAATGTCTCTGTGGCTTAGAATACAACTAGGTAACAACTATCAACAACTTCACAGAGTTGTGTGAAAATTGAATGACAAATATTCTTAAAATGCTTGGGACTGTGATAGATGCTCAGCAAATATGAACAGCTACCACTTTCCTTATTTTCATTGCTGACAATATATATGTGTCAATAAAAACAATACCACTCTATCTCACTGAAACTGCTTTCTTATCTATATTATAGGGACTGTAATCTAGTAATAACAATAATAATTTGAAGGTTCTCGAGAGGGACAAGTGAGACAATGGCCAAGAGCCAAAACGTCTTTTTGAAAAACCATGAAGTATTTTGAAACTCTCTGGCCCCATTATTTCCAATATTAACTGCAACACAGCTAGAAGAAATGATTTGCTCAAAATTCCACAGTATGAGTGAGGCAGACAGAGCTGGGCCGGAACGTTCCTGGTGCTTCCCTGAATTGCCAAAATACTGCTGAGCTGTGATGCATGCTGCTGAAGCCTCTGGGATTACTGTGCCTTTCTAGTATTTACTCTAAGATATAGCCACAGGTCTTTCAGCAAAGCACCATGTTTTAATCAAATCTGTCCTGGCTCTGCTGTGTTCATCCTTAGTGCCCTTGCTCAAAGGTCTGGTAACTCTCAGAGCTGCCCTTGATTTCTGAGACACCACATATCAACAGCCAACTCTTTAAGTGCACACTGGATGCCCTACGCATAGATTGTGCTAGGAGCTATCGAGAATCCAGAAGAGGGAGGAAAAAAAGCTTACACTAGGAGTTGGAACACATGAGGTGGAGGTGTAATATTTACCCCTAACAAACCGTGGGGCCCTGGACAAGCCCGTGGGATTGTTTGCATTCAGATTCCATATCTATAAAACAAAAGCAATTAGATTATTCCCGAGACCCTTGCGGAGGAAACGCCGTTGGAGCCACACATCCTATGTTCTACTTGTTACTGCTGTCATTCACTTGCACAGCGACATTGGTCAAGTTGCGGTCTCTCTTCAGTCTGTAGTGTCCTCACTTCCAGGCTTTTTTCTTGAAACATACAATTTTTGTGCTTCTCATGTCAGTCACTGCACCAGGCAATGAAAATGCACATGTACACACTCACACAGGTATATACACGTGCTAATAAGTGTCAGTGCTTATTGTGTGTAAGGAATTATGGTTTAGTGATTCACGTGCATTATTTACTGTAAACTTTGTAGCAAATCTATGAGGAAGGTATTCTTGTCCTCATTTTACGGGTGGGTGAACTGAATCTAGGAGTAACCAACTTACCCAACGGCACACTGCTAGTGAGTGGTACAAGCTAACATTTGAACCCTGTGAGTATAACTCCACCTAATCATGATGTTACATGGTCACCTGTAAAAGATAAGGAGAACATCATATCTTCCCTGGACTAACCTCATTTACTTTTTAGTAAGATTAGTCAACTAGTGGGCATGTGGGGATGTTGATTCATCGGGTGCCTAGGTTTTCAACTGAGCTATAACACATGACTTAGCTGGATTCATAGACAAAGAGAACTCCTGTTCAGTGGGGATACTGTCTCTGAATCCAACAGAAGCCTGAAGGGTTCTGTCCTTTTCTTTCTTTTTAAAAAAAAATTTTTTATGTGTATTTATTTTTGAGAGAGACAGAGACAGAGACAGAGCTCAAGCCGGGGAGGGGCAGAGAGAGAGAGGGAGACACAGAATCCTAAGCAGGGTCCAGGCTCTGAGCTGCCAGCACAGAGCCCGACACACGTCTCGAACTCAAGAACTGTGAGATCATGACCTGAACCGAAATCACACCCTTAACCGACTGAGCCACCCAGGCTCAGTCCTTTTCTTTGTTAAGATTTTAAATAGTGGTATGGATGAGGGCATGAGCTGGGCAAATTCACTGTGACATACATTTGGAAGGACTGGCAAATCAACTAAGTGACAGATTCATAATGAGAAATGATGTGCCTTGCTAAACGTTATACGCATTATCGTGTTTGTTTATTATTATTATTTTAATTAAAAAAAATTTTTAACATCTATTCATTTTTGAGAGACAGAGAGAGACAGAGTATGAGCGGGAAAGGGGCAGAGAGAGAGGGAGACACAGAATCTGAGGCAGGCTCCAGGCTCCAAGCTGTCAGCACAGAGCCCGACGCGGGCTCAAAAATAAATAAACCCTCAATAGGGCTGTTCTTATCTCCATTTTATTGACGAGGAGACCCAAGCTTAGGGCGTTGCTAGTCCAAAGATGATACAGCCCGCGAGTCGACTTTTTTCCCCAAACTAAACTTTCTATTTTGGAATAATTCTATATTTATGGAAAATGTGCAAAGATAGTGCAGAGAATTCTGGTATATACCTTATTGTCGATATCTTATGGTAGTGCACTTGCCAGATTAAGAAACCTATGTCAGCACTTTATTATTAAACTAAAATCCAGCCTATATCTGGATCCCGCCATTATTTTTTCCAATAATGTTCTTACATTAGTGTTCTGGGGCTACCATAACATAGGACCTAGGTGGCTTACACAATAGAAATGTATTCTCTCACAGTTCTGGAAACTAGAAGTTCAAAAGCATTGTGTCTAGAGTATGATGGTCTCTCTAAAGACTCTAGAGAGGAAACCTTCTAGCATCTGATGGTTGCGGGCAATCCTGAGCTCCCTGGTGCTGTGGTCTGAATGTTTGTATCTCCACGAAGTTGGTAAGTCAAAATGTTAATGTGGAATGTGATGGTATTCGGAAGTGGGGTCCTAGGCAAGGAAATGAATGTCCTTATCAAAAGAGGTCCATGAGACTTCTCCTGCCCCTTCTGTCATGCGAGACTATGGCAAGAAGTCTGTGACCCAATTAAGGAGGTCACTTGTTGGGATGAGCATTGGGTGTTATATGTAAGTGATGAGTCACTAAATTCGATTCCTGAAATCATTATTATACTATACGTTAACGAATGGATTTACATTAAAAAAGAAAGAAAGAGAGAAAGAAAGAAATCTGTGATCCAGAAGGGGGCCCTCATCTGCCAGGGCTGGCACCCTGATCTTGACTCCCAGCTTCCAGAACTGTGAAAAATAAACTTCTTTTGCTTAAAAGCCACTCGGTCTGTTGTATTTTGTTATAGCAGCCGAAATAGACCAAGACACTTGGCTTGTAGACATATCGCTTCAGTCTCTGCCTCTGTTTTCGCATGGCCTTCTCCCCTTCGGTCTATGTCTCTGTGTACAACCTTTCCTCCTTTCCCAAGGACACCAATCATACTGACTTTATGGCCATCCTAATCAAGTATGACCTCCTCTTAACTTGATTACATCTGCAAAAAACCTATTCCCACATGAGGTCCAGTTCTCAGGTACTGGGTAAACATAAACTTTGGAGGAAATGGGTGCACTATTCAATCCAGTATTGTTCTCTTTCTATTTCAGCATCCAATTAGGGTACCACATCGCAGTTAGCTGTTATGTCCCCTCATCCTCTTCTGGTCTCTTGCAGTTTCTGTCTTTCCTTGTTTTTCATGACCTTGACAGTCTTCTTGAGGAGTACTGTCCAGGTATCCTGCAGAATGTCTGGGTTTGTCTGATCTTTTTCTCATAATTAGCATGATGGTTGTGGAGAAGAATACCATGGACATGACATGCCCTTGTGAGTCAGCCCTTAAATTCATTCCAGAGATGAAGTTTGTGTTACAAAACCTGTAACTAGAAAGACAAAACATTCCTGAGAATCTGCTGTTGGCTTACTCTCTGGCCTCTCTTTTGAGGGGCTTGCATAGCACTGGACTTATAACTGGGGGCTCGTTAAGTACCCAATCAATTGACTGATGCAGGATCTGCTGTTCCCCCACCCCCACCCCTTCTCAAGTACCTTTCCCCAAATATGGAACTCAGCATTCCTGCTCACATATACCTGACAAACCTATCCACATTGCTTAATGTTAATTTCTGCTTTTTTGCGATCCACCAACGTATCAAGTGCTACTGCAAACACGGAGGTGGGCATGACCCCTGCCTGGTAGCCTTAATAATCCAAATGGCAGGAAAGCAGAGGTCACCTACAAGAGTTGAGCTGTGAACAAAGATTCCTTAGCTTGTCGTGGCCCAGATGAATTGATAGGAGAGAACACGAGAACTCGTTCTCCTCTTGCAAAAGGTAGATTGTGTGGATTCAGACCCTCTCTTGAATATTAATGATAACCAAACAAAAAAAGCTCTCTTATTAAGCATACCTCAGCCTTCACTTCAATTTAGTAGTGAAGAGAGAGTTTATATTTATTAGTGGATTAAAATTCCAGAATTCTTGCTTTGTCATGTACCTGTTTGCTTACTTATTTATTTATGGATTTACTCGTATATTCATTTGCTGACCCTGGAACTGGGCAACCTGATGCACTATGGGGTAGCTAGAAAGAGCACATCATTTAGAATTAGCAGAACTTCTTATAAATCCCGCATCTCTTAAATCACCAGCTGCACCTAAAGCTAAGACTCAGTTTCCCCAACTATAACATGACAATGAGGCCTTCCATTGTGGTGCTGTTTCTGCCTATTCATCATTTACTCCCCCTCCCCTGGTGACAGCATCTTGATCTGTCTCCAAGGCACTACCCACCCACCCCTACTTGATGCAGCCTTATTCCAGGCATCCTGGACCCCTTAAGCTCTAAGGAATAGATGCGTGCCTCAAGCCAGCTTCATTGTATTCCATCTTGGAAATCTGAGTCTCAAAGGGAGTGCTATAAGGGAAGAAGTGACTAGAGTGAATTCATTTTGGAAGGGACATTTGGAAGGGGCTCTCCATGGGTTTCTGCCACCCAGACCCCTTGGAATGTTTTTATTTTATTTTATTTTATTTTATTTTATTTTATTTTATTTTTTATTTATTTATTTTATTTTATTATTTATTTTATTTTTATTTTATTTTTTATGCTTTTCTCACACCAACTTCATCCTTTTCTTGCATTCTGTAAATCTTCTATTCTTCCCACTATATATATTTTATTAATCTGCTTATGGAAGCCAGAGTTGGTCTCTGTTGGCCACGGCCAAGAGCCCTGAGGGGCATTCCTTTATCTTCTTCACAGCCCTGCCCCATTCCAGGAGCTGGAGGTAATTCCTTCCTCTTTTCAACTCCCACATTAATTTGTTTATCCATTCCTGAGAGCTTACATAGCTTCTTCCCTCACATTCCCATTATTTTTGTATCAATCTTGTCTAGCCATGAAAGAGACAGTCTTAGCTACTGGATGTGGAGGGGCTGAATTGTCTTCTCCAAAACTTCACATGTTGAAGTCCTAATCCCCATTACCTCAGAATGTGAAGGTATTAAAAGGTAAGGTCTTTAAAGAGATCGTTAAGGTAAAATGAGGTCATTCAGATGGGCCTTAGTCCAATATCTCTGATGTCCTTATAAGAAGAGATTAGGACACAGACACGCACAGAGGGAAAACCATGTGAGGACACAGGGAGAAGATGGTCATCTATAGGCCAAGGAGAGAGGCCTTAGAAGAAACCAACCCTGCTGACATCTTGATCTCAGACTTACAGCTTCTAGAACTGTGAGGAAATATATTTCTATTCTTTAAGCCAACCAGCCTTTGGTGTTTCATTATGGCACCCCTCACAAACTAACGCAGTGGTCAAGGACAGAGACTCTGGGGTGAAGCCACCTGGCTTCAAACCTATAGGTAACCATGGACGCATTACTTAGCCATGTGGTGGCAATGCTTTCAGTGGTGATGTGTGGGCAAGGGAGGCCATGGAGGAGGACAGCAGGTGTGCTTTGAGACTAGGTCAAGTCTCAGGAGGCAGGGAAAGAAAAGGACTAGGTGTGCAGTTTCTCCTTTCAAACTGCTAGTCACCTCGAGTCACTCTTCTGTGTCTAGAAGGAGTAGAGAGGTTGGTCATGTTTTGTTCCTTGAGTTCCCTACACAGGAAGGATGATATATAAGGAATGGGAAAGAGGTTCCCGTCCTGACAAGGTGATGATTAAAGAATAAGAGAAAAGATGTTGAGAACAAAAGAGGAATCCTATTTGTGTGCTTGGACAAGTCACCTCAGCTCCCAAAACCCATTTCCTAATCTCTAGAATGGGGATAACGATACCCTGCATCTCATAGCATTGTTGGGAGCAACGCACAGGAGAAATGCAACCAGTCTATAGAAAGTTCTCTGTCAGTCTAAAAATTCCTTGAGGGTAGGCACTATAGTTATATTATTCACCCTTTTATTCTCACCTTACACTTCGGAGTAGATATGTGGTAGGCATTCTGCTTCTATTTTCGGATGACTAAGTGACAGCTGTTACTAAGGGGGAGAGTAAACAGAGGGACAGCTACTCCAAGCTGGAGGTGCTGTCTGTGGGTTTTATGTGCTAGCCCCAGGCTAGTGTGCGGGATGGCAGAGGATGATTTAAGGGTCGGGATGGAGCAAAATAATGACAAAGAAAAAAGATATCTGGTTTTCTAAATCTGGACTTCTTGCTTAGATGTTCAACTCTAGAGTGGGTGGGAATTTGTAAACTCATTACAGTGAACGAGCCGTGAACAGAGGAGTGTGTCTATGGGATTGGAGTTGGGGGAGCACGAATGAAATCACCTCCCTACCTGGCCTCCCCCAACCCCCCAACACACGCACACACAGCAAGCAGCCCGTCTGCCACACCATAGTAGATGTGAAGGTATAGCTCTGTGTGAGTAGTTCCTACTGTCCCCCTACTTCCTATGGGGAGAAAGTAAAGTCCTTATGCCCGCACACAAAACCTTATGTCAGGCTCCCTGCCCATTTGTTTGTCTTACCTCCTCCCCTGCCTCTTGCCCCCAGAAATAGTACTATTTTCTCAGTCTCCTCCCCCGTTGCAGGATTCATATTCTGCCCGCCTTTCTCTTTTCCCATGTGTCCATCTGGCAAATGCCCGTTCAGCTCTAGCATCACCTGCTTAGATGCGGTGGGGCCATTGCAGACCATGTCGGCCCCCTCGGGCGAAGCCCCACTGCTCCAGAGTATCATTGGCGGTGTCTACACTGGCCTCCCACACTGAGCCTTGAGCTTTTCCAGAGCAGAGTCTGTTCCCTTCATCTCGATGCCCATAAGTTTCGGCAAATCTGATGCAAAAGTGAATGACTGTTTCTCAGCTTCCATTAACTGAGGTCTTACTACGTGCCAGGCACCCTGCCTGACAATTTATGCTCATAATCCCATTCGGCCTCCTGATATGAGGAGAGGAAAACTGAGAGAGACTAACTCCCCTCAAAGCTCCCAGCAAAGCAGCGGGAGGCGGGCACTCGGGTTCAAGACTCTGCCCCTGACTTGGTCATGTGTTTACTGAGCATTTAACTAATGAGCACCTACTATGTAATAAGCGTCTACTGTTTTCAGAATTAGTCACTGTAAACTTTGTTGGTTCTAGCACAATTTTTTTCAAGTTTATTTATTTATTTTGAGAGAGAGAGAGAGCGAGCACAAGCGGGTGAGGGGCAGAAAGGAGAGACAGGATCCCCAGCAGGCTGTGCCATCAGCGCAGAGCCTGGTGCGGGGCTCGAAGTCACAAACTGAGATGATGACCTGAGCTGAGATCCAGAGTCAGACACTTAGCTGACTGAGCCACCCATGCAACCCCTAGCACAAAAATTTTTTAAACATCTTTTAAATAGCAGGACCTGTGGAGGAGGGGTGATATCTTTTATTCAGAAAAGTCAGAAGCCCAAGTCAAAGGCAGCAAAGAGGAAGGAGAGAGAGAGAGAGACTGTCCTGATAGGCACTCCTGATAAGAAGGCTTCTCTGCATTCATTCCCATAGATGGGAAAGAAGTGGACCTAACATTCTCAGAATGGCTCTGAGTACTTAAAAAAGGAAGTACTTTGATCCGGAAGTCTGGAATGTGTCCATGAGGTGAGCTGCTGTGTGTATCTGATGCTAAGTGCCCACTTTTCCAGGTTCCAGAACCCAGATTTTATCAGCCAGTGGGAAATTTTGTTCTTTCTTTTTCTTTGTCAAAAGAATTTATTTAAATACTGAACCATAATTTTAAAAATTAAAAAAGAGAGAGAAATTTTCCATGTCAATAATGTTAGAAAGCAGACATTATAATGTAGTCAAAAATACGAATTGGGTATTCTTTTTTAAAATAATAATTTCAGGAATAGAATTTAGTGATTCATCACTTATGCAAAACACCCAGTGCACATCCCAGCGAGTGTCCTCCTTAATGCCCCTCACTCCTTCAGCCCTTCCCCCCACCTGGGAATTTTATCTTAACATGCTTCCCACCTACAAATACATTTTTGACCATAGCAACCAATGCATAGTAGTGCTGTTATCCCAAATTCACTCCCACCCGACTCTTTACTAACAGAGCACGGCCCTTGTCTGGCCCCCTCCCCCTCCCCCTAACTAACTGCTTGAGTCTCTGAACAGTGTTGTGTTTTGCAACTAACGCTGTTTCATTGCTGATGAAGCATCTTCACATCCTTGGTATTTAGGGCATCGTTTGGTAGCACCTTCTTTTTTTACTGGCAAAAACTAATGGTGTATCTTACAGTGCAGGTTCAGTCCGGCGTATACCCAGGTCCTGTAGGGAAAGTGAAGGAAACATCTGGAATACCCACCTCTCCGCAAGTCACATTCCTGCGGCTAACAGAGCTGTGGGAATGGAAGTTGATATCACAACCCGGCAAGAGGCAAAGTGCCAGGCCACCGCCTGGCTGTTTCGTGTACCAAAGATGAGATGTCCCTCTCGGACCCTTCCCTGGCCTGTTCTGTATAGATTTAGGAATGACTCCTAGGTGCCCTGAGAAAAGATCACCAACAGCAAAAGGCTGATCTTGAGGCATCAAGAAAAGGTTACCTTATGTTTTGTATTCTCGGTTTAAAACCTAAAGGAAGAATGCTTCTGGTTTTTTTTTGTGTTTGTTTGTTTTGTTTTGTTTTGTTTTGGTGGCCCGTACAGGGAGAATGCTTCTGTTTTTGAAAAATATCCTCAAAATTAGCATTTCCAACAGATAGGTCTGTCTGTAACCTGGGACAGTTTTCATTTATTTATGGATACCTCCCCACACTTAAAAACTGCTGACTAGGAGTTAAATCATGGTGTGTACATCATTGGTTTCTTCTTTCAAGGAATTTCTCTCTCTTTTTTTTTAATGTTTATTTATTTTTGAGAGAGACAGAGACAGAATGTGAGTGGGCTAGGGGCAGAGAGAGAGGGAGACACAGAATGCGAAGCAGGCTCCAGGTTCTGAGCTGTCAGCACAGAGCCTGGCGCGGGGCTCGAACTCACCAACTGTGAGATCATGACCTGAGCTGAAGTCCGACGCGCTGCTCAACAGACGGAGCCACTCAGACGCCCCTCAAGGAATTTCTTAAATCTTTGGAGGAAAACATGCAGGACAGTTGCCCACTCGCTGAAACCTCTCATTCCCGATGGTCCCTGATCACTTTCGCCTCTGGGAGCACAGGAACCTGTGTGCGCATGCGCACGCCATTTGTCCGGGGCTACGAGTCAATGAGTCCATGCTTACGTGTACTTTAAGGCTTCTCCATCCAGTCCTTGAACCTACAAACAAGGGACTATGCTGGACACAGAGTCTCCCGTTTTACATCTGTGAAATCTGGAGGATACCTTGCCCTCTTGCCAATGCAGGGCTATCACCAGGACTAGATGCCGAAACCTTGTGAAGATGATAAAGAATGTCAGACACAAGGCATTTTAACAAAGAACAAAGCTTTAAACACACATAAAAACTCTGTTTCACAACATCAAAAACTAAACTGTGCTGCACGACCAGTTAACAACACTGGACCAATTCTGACAGGTGATGCAATTATCCCCCCCCTCCCCCCCCCCCCCCAATTTGTCCATTTTGCTGTCATTAGAATCATTTCCCTTTTAAGGCAAAAGCCTATAATGGACTCCACTTTGCCTATTTGAGTCAATTCTCACAATGACAAAAACTGCCCCTGGTCGTTAATGAGACCCTCCTTTGTACCTGGCACTGTGCTGGGCGCCTTAGCTCAAAGTATAGTGACGTTCTTTTGGTACAATCTCAACCAAGTTACTTAATCTCTGTGAGCCTCAGTTTTCTCATCTGTCCAATGGGGATAGCAATCATATCTGCAGGCTTGCTTCATGCAGATATGCAAGCTGTGCGGTGCACAAAGGCACCAGATCTAAGGGAACCCCAGTCACCTCATCAACATGAAAGGCTGGTATATTTCTTGCTGGAGTTTCCCAGCAGATGCCAAAAGAATGTCCTATTCTGACAGAATCGTTTACTATGACAATTTTCCAAAAGATGGAAGTAAAGTAAAGGGGGCTTTTACTGCTTTATACATAAGCTCCAGAGAGGCAAGGAGCAACCCCGAGTACCTAACTCGAGGGTTGTTATGAGCATTGGTTGCATAAATAGATAAAAAGCACAGAGAACGGTGCTAGGAAAACATAAGAATCCATAAGTGGCAGTAATTATAATTCTTCTGTGTCCTCTGGAGTAATCGCCTTTATTCCTTAATCACAACCTCAGAAGGAAATACTATTTTAAACGCTGTTTGACAGAGAGAATTAGTGAAGGGTGGAGAGATCAAATAATATCTTAAATTTCAGCAAGGGAGTGAGCAGTCGAGCTTGAGCCACTAACTACAGCATGGACTTATTCCATGTGTGCTAGGGTGAATCTGTCCCCCACTATCTGCCTGAGCTGTGGCCCCTCCCATGGTGTCCTCATCTGTAAACATCACGTGGAAGACAGTGCAGCCAGGGTCATCCTCACTGCCCCGGGCTTCAGCCTAATTTGTCCTCCCCCCCAGTGACCTAGCCTGGGTGTTAAGGCTTATTATTAAACTGCCTCATTAACCTGTATTAAGGTTACTGCTCTGCTCAAAACCCTGCCATGGCTCCCCGTTTCACAGAATTAAATTCAAAGTTTGATCATGGTTTTCAAATCCTTACAGGGTCTGACATCTCACTACCTTGTTAATCCAATCCCTTCTCTGTTTCTTTTCCTTGCTGTTTTTCTCGTCTTCACGCTAATTAGGCTATGATACTCATGTATTTGTTTATTGTCCATCTCCTTCCCATCAGCGTGTATGTTCTATGAGTGTGGAGACCTCATCTGTTTGCTCGCTGCCCTCTTGCTCATGCTTGGAATAGTGTGCCTGCCTGTAGAGTCTGCTAGAGCGTCCACAGCAAAATATCACCGACCGGGTGGCTTAAACAATAGAAATTTATTTTCTCACAGTTCTGTAGGCTAGACGTCCAAGACCAAGGGGCTGGCAGTTCAGGGTTGATGTCTGGTAGAGCCGCTCTTTCTGATTTGTAGACATCGCTTTTTGGATATGTCCTCACCTGTCTCCACGGACAGAGGAAGAGATTGGGAGATCTCTGGTGTCTCCTCTTCTTGGAAAGACACCAGCCCTAGTGGATTAAGACTCCACCCTTACGATCTCACTTAACCTTGATTACCTCATTATACGCCCTATTTCCAAATAGAGTCACACTGAAGGTTAGGGCTTCAGTATCCGAATTTGGGGGGAAGAAACAATTCAGCCCATAACACTGGCACGTAGGGGGTTCTCAATAATCGTGGAGCTGGATTGCATTCTTTTCAGCCTCTTCCTTGTTCCACCTTCTGTACCATTTTTAAACACTTTGCTGTCATTCAGAAATCTCTACAGATTGATTTAAGGGTTTCTTCTGCTCTATAGTACAATGGAATTATTGAAATACTGAGGCGTCTTCATTCCAGGTATCTTTTCATCAGCAGCCATAGGCTTCTGAGGCACTGGAGGAGGAAGGTCACCTTTCCAAAGTATATGCTGAGACATTAATGTGCAACTGGCTACTAGAAATGTGTACTGTCACCAGAAATGTTGAGCATGAGGGAGATGAAAACACCATGCAATTCATCTACATAATACTTCATAGAAGGGGCAGTTGGGAGGTTTTGTGTTGGCCAAGAGAGCATGCATTTGGGACTAGGTGTGTATTTTGGGGCAGAAGTGGGAGAATACATAGGTTGAAAATACATGATATCAAATTACTTTTTTGGAGGTTAAAAAAAAACCCCACGTAATATGGGCAATTTCATATGGCTCAATCTGATGTGTAAGGTTGGACACGTGTAGGCAGTATAAGTGTGGGTATGTGGATTTCTGTGTGGAGGAGTGGGCACGTGCTGGGAGTGTGGGTTGTACGGATGGAATGCATATCTAACCTGTGCGGGGAAGAGGGTGTGCATGTGAATGGTAGGGTAGAGGTGTATGTGGTAGGAGAATCAAGGAGGGCTTCCTGGAAGAGTTGACGTCGATACTTGAAGTGAAAGGACAAACGGAGTTAGCCAGGCACACTGGTAGAAAGAGTGGAGAGGGTGAGCCCACCAAGAGAACTGGGACCCCACCAATGGCCAGGGATAGATGCATACATTATCATGACTAGATTAGAAAGAGATGGGAAGCTGGCCTCAGAGGAGAAAATTAGCAGAAGATGGAGTGTCCTGTGAACCCCAGCAAGGAGCTTTGTCCAAAAGGAGAGAAGACCAGGAGTCATTCACAGGTTTTGCAGGAAGTTTACTTTTAGCAGTTTTGTTTGATGCCGAATAAAGACTGTAAAATGGGAGCAGGAAAAGGTTGTGAAATTGTATCGAGTTTCAAGAGAATGTTTGCCCTGGGCTACCAGTAGCCTTCATCTTCCCTTGATAGTGTCCCTGGAGCCCTTGATCCAAAGCAGGAACTGTCCAAGTGGAGAGAAGCAGGAGCCAGAGATTACTGTCGAATCTGATGATCCCGAGGGGGTTCTTTTGAGGTGTGGAGGAACAGAGCCCCCCATTTGAGGGGTCTGCACAATCCCCACGGTGAGGTCTGTGGGTTTTGTACTCAAAGCTCCTCTTTCCCACCAAACCACTGTGTTAAGTGCATGTCCTGTGCTTACAGAGGGAGTGGAAAGAGAGTTTCCCATTCTGTTTCTGATAATCGTTGTCCGTTTGTTCCTTGTTAGTAACAGAAAAATGAGTTGAACAGAGTCCCAGCAGCTGGAGCACATCAAAGAGGCAGAATGAGAGGAGGAAGGGAGAAAAAGGTGGGTGGGGGCTGGAGAAGGATGAAGGGAAGAAGCAGTGGGAGTGAGGGCGATAGATGGAGGGTCAGAGGTGGAGGGAGAGTGGAGGGAGAGAAGGGCTGCGTGCCAGAAATCAGGTGGATTCATGCAACCAGAGGACAGAGGAGACCTGGGAAGAAGTCAAGAGGGAGGGTCTATGTGAGGGAACTCATGTCGATTGGGTTTGTCTACTCAGACCAGTCAGGACAGTCCCTAAGAAACTTATACTCAAGCCAGTTCAAAGGGAGTTGATTTTCCTTCCATTTTGTCCTGAGCGATAGCCCTAGGGCATCACCTGCCCCCCATGGGAACAGCAGCCTGATTCACAGCCCCTGGGCCTGCAGTGTGGTGGCTTTGGTACTTTTTTCATGGACTTTCCATGTGCTCCAACCATCACATATCCAATTTCATATTCGGCGTAAAGTAAATCAATTTCAAGAAATACCTTGTCATCATCCACATCAAAATGACACATGTAAAATGTTCAGTGCCAACTACAAATTGTCAGAAGGGGTTGAAGAAATAGGAAAAGAGTTGTGCTCTAGACAGGAGGGGTGAAGAGTCCATATACTAATGTGACACAGTGGCTCTGCCGTGTCTAAATCATTCACATGAAGCTGGAAATTTGTTGTTGTTGTTGTGGTTGTTGTTGTTGTTGTTTAAAGCTTGGCCAATCTGTTCTGCTACTAACAGTTTTCCCCCAGCGCCCAACCCCTCTGTTCTGGAAGCTTCGAACAGCGGGGACTACTTCGGAGTGTGAGCAAGTCCACTGATTTTGAGTATCTGAAAAAGTGAACCCTGTTTGGCCACAATTACTTGGCCTGTTCCAGGAGCTCTGCTAGGATCTCGGGAGACAGGATGCCCTCTCTATAACCTTGGAGCTTTCCATCATCAGTTCTTTGTGAAGTAAGCCCACAGCTCTCTGTGGAGGCGGCCTTACCACTCATAAAAGAAGGTCTAGAAGTGGGAACTGGTGGTCGTCAGCATCCAGTCTCTTCACACACATCTATGCTTCCTCCTGAGCTGCCTTAAATGCCCTTAGTTTCATTTATGGAATTATGTAAAGCTTTAGAGACACGATTGTCTGGGTGAGAGTCTATATTAGCAAGTTGCCAAATAAAGCACTTGTCCTTTTCTGTGGTGTACCACTGGAAGAGGAACTGGCAAGTTTTGAAGATAAATGAAAGGGTTAAAAAGAAGGAAGATAAATACTATGGAGAGCCCTGAGGACATTTGACTCCATTCCTTTATGGTGGCCACTACCATTGCCTTTGAATTGCTTCCCTCTTGATCACTTAGTGAATTCACTCAAGCTCTAGAATATTCAAAGCCATATTCCCAGAAAGTCCAGACTGTGGTTGGTGCTCGGTAGGTGCTCGATAAAAGCCTGCTGAAAGAATGAACGCACGAAGCAAACATTCCTTGTTTGTCTTACTTTTGCCAACTCTCCGCAGCACCACCCTAAGGTTAAGATTATCACTTCGCATTGATTCACTTTTGTATATCTCACCCTCCTTTATTATGATAAAACAATCCTTTATCATGTGAATTCCTTAAATGTAAAAATTCTGTTTTGTTTATTTTTGTTTATTTATTTATTTTTTTGTCTGAGCATTGTGAGAAGTAAGGGAGATGATTCAGTTTCAGAAATACCAAATAAGAGCTGGGCTGTCTGGTTAACAATAGGTTTATGACCTACTGGAAATATGCACCAGCCCCCGCCCCGCAATGGAGTCCCAAACCCTCAGACACTTCACTTCCTGGTTCCTCCCCTCTCCATTTCACAGACTTATTTTTCGCAAGCTTTGCAAGGAGCGTGCCCCCAAAGACCTGAAGTCTCTGCCTCACCTCAAAGAGCATACATTTGTTCCAATCAGACTACTGTTTGCCTTACATGGGCATAGGCTACCACTGGGGAAGGCTGTAACCCCTGTAAGTACTCAGCCAATGAGGAATCAGGGGAGGGGCTTGCACGCTAGGAGATAAATTGCCTGCTGTAACTGCCCTGAGTGTGCCTGTCCATCAGACACCCTCTCTTGCAGGAACGTTGATTTAAGCCTCATTTCACTGTGCTCCCAGTCTCCGCGTCCCTCCTTTGTTTGGGTCAGGGGGGTTATTTCTCACAGCACTTGGCACAGCGTCAGCATCCGGCAGATGTTCAACAGATGTTGGGTCAATTGTGAACGAATGAATGAATAATATTTGAGCAATTAGGTGTAGTATGAGGATGCCAGATCTCAGTGATAAGGGATTAGATCAGTCTAAGAAACCGGAAGTTCTCCAAAATTCCTATCTCTCCTCAGCATACCCAAAGAACTGGAAATGAGGTGCAGAGTAACCCCCAAGCAAGCCTCGGCAGGACCAGTGAGCACTACTGGGGGTTTCTTGACCTTCTCACTCACCAGAGCTCTGGAGCTACCAGGCTCTAGGCATAGACAGTTGGAGGTTTCATGCTGGGTATGCGGACAGATTTCTTAGGTGATCTGACGGAGGGACACCGGAGTCTGCTCCTGTTCAAAAATCCTTCCCCACTCAGCACTTGCAGGAGGAAAATGCCCACGGAGTCTCTCTCATGTGGGAGAAACAGTTTCACATTTTGGTGCTTTTAACAGCTACCCTCATGACCACTGGCGTTATTGATTAGGCTCTCAGCAGCCAGTAGGGTGGCCATTTCCAATGAAGGGAGGGTCCAAAGCCCTAGAACTCAGAGTTCATTTGAACCATTGATTCATTAAATGACTCATTTAAAAGCTCGCTGAGTGTCATCTGAGTGCCAAACACTGTAGGAAGGGCTTGGAATATGTTTGTAATCAAAACAAATATGGTCCCACTCCTCTAGGATTATAGGCAAGAAGCTTAGGGTGAAAACCGCAGATTTTAGTGGGTATAAATCACTTGGAGAGTTTGTTAAAATAAAGATACCAAAGTCTCACGCCTCTCCTCTAAATTTTTTTTTTCTCATCTTATAAACCTGGGCATCTGCATTTCTAACAAGCTTCCCAGCTGATTGTGATTGGGTGGTCCAGGATCACATGCTTAAAAATACTGATACAGAGGGGAAGACTTTTTGTAAAATGGAAGTTGGGGAAAGAAAAACAAAGGAGAACGTAGCCCCAAGGCTTACCTAGAAATGAAGTTTAGTCTGAGCATTTCTGCAGTTACTTATTGAAACCCCATCATTATGTAGATGTGAGGTCTTAAGATGGGGCATTATTTTCCCAAAGCCACAAAGATGAGGGAGTGAGGAGCAGACCTTTAGCCTTCGGCTCTTTCTGTTATACTTTCCTCCTCCCCTTCCCCTGTTTCTTAAGTGTGTTCACAACAAGCACTAAGGAAAGTTGTTGGAGAGACCATTGTGATGTGTGGATAGATACACAAATTTCTATGGAGCTTACGAAGGCCATAGAACCAGACATAAAGGGTTTCACTAGAGTCTACTTTAGGAAAAATATGAAAAAGATACAATCTCTCAAAATTTCAGTCAACACAGCTCAGCGTTTCACTTGATTCTTACAACCTCCGGCCATGAAGTGTCACTTGAATGATGAGGAGAGAGATTGCTTAATGGTAGAGATGGTCCTCGGGTCCTAGTCTTCTCATTCCAAGGCCAGTGCTTACCTCAGAAGTCCAGAAGACTTCAGGATCTTAACGAAGAGGGGTCGTTGGCAGTCTGCCTGTAGGCATCAGCATGCCAGGCTACTGGTAAGTAACGTTACCAGGCCAAGCTGGGAGAAATAGGGTTATGGGGTGTCCACTGCACATGAGGGGACACAGAGAGAAGCAAAAACACTTGTGAAAGATCATCCTCAGGGTGTGGGATTTTGTCTGGATCAAGCCCTTTCTTTTGACTTTCCTTTGAGCACTGAAAAATAAAATGTTAGGATTTGAAAATGACAGAGACTATCCTCCCAATGTGTATTTTTGAGGGCCTATTGAGTCTAGAGTGTTAAAACACAGCCGTTCTCATCCACTCAAGTGTTGTCTATGTCTACGTTCACACTCTAAGCCCCAAACTGAGTCAGTGCAACAGATACCGTATGGCTCTTGAAGCCTAAAGTATTTGCTGTCTGAGCCCTTGCAGAAAAGTTTTCCTGACTCCTGTGCTAGAGAGTTCCAGGTAGCATATCAATTTGTCTTTTTTTTTTTTTAATTTTTTTTTAACGTTTATTTATATTTGAGACAGAAAGAGACAGAGCCTGAACGGGGGAGGGACAGAGAGAGAGGGAGACACAGAATCCGGAGCAGGCTCCAGGTTCTGAGCTGTCAGCACAGGGCCCGACGCAGGGCTCTAACTCACGGACCACGAGATCATGACCTGAGCTGATGTCCGACGCTAAACTGACAGAGCCACTCAGGCACCCCTGGTTGTTAATTTTTTTCAATAAAAAGTGTTTAATACTGTTATCTTTTTAGTGCTGCTCCGTGATAATTATTCTAACCAAGAATGCGGTGAAAGGGAGGCAAGAATTTATCTTTCCAGCTCATGATAGATTAGAATATTACAAGAATTTAGTCTAGTACCGCTTATCTCTGCAGGAACTATCCAGGATGGCAAGGCCTTTCTGTAAGCAGAGAGCTCTTAGTGCCTTTCTTACCATGTCTTTCTCTCCATTTCACTGTTGTAGCTTATTTTTTTAAAGTTTATTTATTAATTTTAGAGAGAGAGAGAAAGAGAGAGAGATGGAGGGGCAGAGAGAGAGAGAGAATCCCAAGCAGCCTCCTCACTGTCAGCACAGAGCCCAGTACAGAGCTGGAACTCAGGAACCATGAGATCATGACCTGAGCCGAAGTCTAGAGTCGGACACTTAACCGACCGAGCCACCCAGGCACCCCTGTGGTACCTTCGTTTAAACCGTCGCCTTCTCTCACTTAGACCATACAGTAGCTTCCCATTTCACTCATCAGCTTTGGCCTCTACTTTTCATTTTCATACCGATGCCAGAATGATCTATCCAGAGCACAAATCTGATTGTAACAGTCTCTTGCTCGAACACACTGAGTAGATGCTAACTGGCCTGAGAATCTGGGTGCAGTTTTTAGTGGGGCACACAGGTTTTCCACACTTTGTTGCTGTCCCCCTCTGTAACCTCGTCTCCTCCCTCTGTTCCTCTACCCACCCGCACCCCCCATCTTTCCTTTCCTCTTTATTTATGTAGCACTGGATTATTCTCAGCCCTATTGTAGTTATTTCTGCTATGGAAAGGAGAGAGTGTTTTTCCTGCCTTATCCGACATGATAACTCTTAGCGTTTATATGTCAAATTAGCATTAATGATAGTGGAAAAAAAATAATAATAGCATCTATTGAGCCTTTTTGATATGACAGTACACCTTGAAGAATACCTAGGATATTTAGATTGTCACCATATCACAATAAAATAATCTTGACAGATACTCTCCCATTTTATAGATGGGAAATGTGAGTTTCAGAGAAGTTGTATGATGTGCCCAAAGCCACAGAATTGGTAAATGACAGAGCCGGAAGAGAACTTAAGTTTCTCTGACTTTGAAATTCAAGCCTTTGCCCTAAATCCCTATCCTCTCCACCAAATGAGGAGATGTCCTGCTTGCCTTGGAGGGCTGGCAAATGTTCAACAATGGCTGTCGCTTTAGCAGAGTAGACTGTACACGTGGGGTGGGTGGGGGGGGGGGGGAAGCCCTGATCTGTGGTAGTTTCCAATTTTGTGGAAAGAAATACTACCATGGCCAATTCCAAGCTACAAATGTCATGTCACTAAACGCAAAGCTGGGGAGAGATGCAGGTTCTCCGTCACACAGAGGCAGTCGATGCAAATAAACCCAAGAACACAGAGAGTAACCAAATATAGTACAATAATTAGGAAGTGATGTTTGGAAAATTTATTAAACCTTTATGTTTTATATAATTGATTAAATTTTAGGCTTATGTAATTCAAAATGGCTGTATTTATCAGTCGGCTCACAAAATTACTGAAGGTTTAGCAATCAGCTTTCCTGAGCTGGTACAAGCCATCTCCAGCTTCCATGGGAGGGAAAATTGCAGACATGTAAAATGACTTCTGCTATTACAATTACAAAATGAAATGTGAATATTCTCTGACAAGTCTGGAGATTAGGAACAAAAGAAGACCGAGTTACATTTTCAATAGCTTCTGCCCATATAAAACGAGTTTAGGGTCAGTTCAACAATGGGATTCTTTGGTATTTTTAAGAGGGTTTGAAAAAGTCTCTAAAGCTCTGTCTCTCTCTTTTTTTTTTTTTTTTTTTTTTTTTTTGAGATATAACTGACATACAGCACTGTATAACTTTAAGGTGTACAACATAATAATGTGACTTACATATATTGTGAAATGATTACCACAATGAGTTCAGTTAGCATCCATCACATCATATAGATACAGAAAAGGAAGAAGAGAAAAAAAATGCTTTCTTTTTCCCCTGTGATGAGAACTCTTAGGATCTACTCTCTCAACAACTTTCAAATACACCACACAGACATGTTAACCATAGCTATTATGTTGTATGTTATGTCTCTGGTGGTTCTTTATCTTATAATTGGAAGTTTGTACCTTTGGACCACCCATCCTATTCCCCCTTTCCCTCTAAATTTTAACACAACCTTAAGTCCCTGGACTTTTCCTTGTCTCCATCTCCTTTCTTGGGAACTCAGGAATAGTGATTCCAATGTAGAGTTGGGAGGAAAATGAGACTTTCCAGCTCAAAAGGAGCTGGCCAGACATTGGAGGGGTTCAGTGAGTCCAAGTTCTTAGGTAACCATGAATATGAATAGATGGTACCATTGCATTTCCTGTCTTATACTTTCAAAACGAGGAGAAAACCTAATCTTTTTAGGCTAGACCCTCTTTTTTCCCCCATTAGAATTCTACCTGGAGTTCTAAGAAATGGAAATTTCCATCTTTTCAAACCACATTACCAAACCTTTTTACCCGTAAACGCCTCAAATTCACCATATTATAATAGTGCCTAATTGAAACCAGGCATTAACAAGGAAATGAGAAATCATTTACAATAAAATACTGCAATATTTTTTTCTTCAGATGTAATTTTCACTTAAGTATCATTCCTTTATTTTTCTCCATTTAGATATGTAACCACTAAAGTTTGGGTCTCAGTTTGGGGGGAATTGTCAAAACGTTGTGATACTATCTCCAGAGCACTAATCACTGACTTACTTACATGGTGAGTTTTGTTTGTTTGTTTGTTTTGTTTTGGAAATTCCAAGACAGTAGATAGCAGGAAACATTACTTTATGTTAAAAAATACCCATGACTTTCATCAAGTGAAACAAAACGTAAGTCACTCTGATTTTAGTCAAATGACAAATGAAAGAAGTTCAACCTTACTAGCTTTCAAAAATGCAAACATCACTGATCCTCAGGGAAACACAAATCAAAACTACAATGAGATATCATCTCATATCTGTCAGAATGGCTAAAATCAACCATTGATTGGCAAGACAAGAAACAATAGGTATTGGCCAGGATGTGGAGAAAGGGGAACCCACTTGCACTGTTGGAGGGAATGCAAACTGGTGTAGTTGCTCTGGAAAACACTATGAAGGTTCCTCAAAAAAGTTAAAAATAGGACTACTTTACGATCCAGCAATTTTACTACTGGTCTTTATGGAAAGAATATGAAAATACTAATTCAAAGGGATACACGCACACCAATGTTTATAGCAGTATTATCTACAATAGCCAAAGTATGGGAAAAGTCCAAGTATCCGTTCATTGGTGAATGGATAAAGAAGATATTTTATATCTTTCCATTATACATATACATACATATGTAATATATATATATTTATACATATATATTTATGCAGACATATTTAAACATTTTATATAAACAGTTTATTATTATATGTGTATAATTTATACATACATAAACAAATATTACACATATACACATATATAATGGAATATTACACAGCCATAAAAAAGAAAAATCTTGCCATTTGCAATGATGTGGTGGACCTAGAGAGTATTCTGCTAAGCAAAATACATCCGAGAAAAACAAATACCGTATGATTTCATTCATATGTGGAATTTATGAAACAAAAATGAGCAAAGGAAAAAGAGAGGCAACCAAGAAATACACTCTTAACTATAGAAAACAGACTGATGGTTACCAGAGTGGAGGTGCGGGGAGGCGGTTTTAATAGGTGATGGGGATTAAGGAGGGCACGTGTGGTGATGAACACCGAGTGTTGTATGGAAGTTGAATCACTACACCGTATACCTGAAACTAATATTACACTGTATGCTACCTGGAGTTTAAGTAAAAACTTTAAAAAATGCAAACAAATATGAACTACTATTTTTTTTTTTTTTTAATGATTAGATTGGTAAACATTGAAACAGTGACAGCCATGCCATGGTGGGGAAAGACAGGGTGAAATAAGCACAGAGGCAAAGGTGAGCGCTTGAGGTCCTGGGTGGGGATAACGCGGATTTGAAAACAATGCTGGGAGCATCTAAGCAAAGGCCCTCAAGGCATGAGGTTTCTCCCAAGAATGTAACAGACACCATCCACTCCCCCCTCAGGTTTTCCTTGGGAATTTGACAAAAGACCTGACTAAAAATAAGTAGTGGACCATAAAATGTATGACCCAGAAGGAACAGTATGGCCATAGACCACACCTCATACAATGGAAAACAAGCCAATTACAAAGGAATGACTAAGCATGTAGAGTTACCCAGCTAATAAGGGTAAAACCTGAGAAGAGCAAGGGGGAAGGAATGGGGTGAGGGGTGAGGGACTGGGGGTAGGAGCCTCCGACCAGTGGCGAGACAAAGAACCTTGAGGTATTGAGGTAAAAAATCTTGCAGCAATACGAGGAGGGAGGCTGTGCAAGAAAAGTTTGATAGCAGAGGAGAAAGAGCAAACTGTGACCTTTTGTGAAACTGACTTGTCCATTTGCATTAAGAATCTAAAACACACAGATGTTTATCCCAGGGTTATTTATATTAGCAAGCAATGAAAACCACCAACATATACAATAATAAGAGTGTGTACAGATTATTTCATATATTTGTATGTTATTATTCATATATGTTATATATTATTTATGCTTATGTCTCATATATTTGTATATTTATATGTTTTATATATTTTATATAAAATAGAACATCATGCTGATATTAGAGTACTTTAACAGAACTTTAAAAATATAGGTAAATGCTTTCCATGTAATGGAAATGAGGATTCAAAGTTGTATGTGCCACGTAATCTGAATTATATTGCTAAATCTGAAAGGACTTGAAGGAAACAAGCCCAAACATTATTAACAGGACCCATCTCTGGATGATAGAATTACAAATGATTTTTCTTTTTCTTCTTTTACCTTTTCTATTTTTCCCCAAGAATTCTATGATCAACATGTATTACTTTTATAATAAAAACATAAGTAGTGCAGTTCCTGTCCCTGGCCCTCTGGAATCCCTAAGGCAATCAGTATACTAGAAATAGAACAAATATCCCACCAATCCGTACATTAACAAAAGAAACAGTAAAATAAATCATGTCACCATTCAAGTGAGCTCAGGTGCAGGGCTGGCTCAGAGACAGGCGTTGGATGAAAGGAGGGGAGGGTGGAATGAATAGCTTGGGGATGTTGCCTGCTGGAGGAATTGAAACTTACTTAATTATTAGTTCAGAGAAAGGAGGAAGAGAGGATTCCCTGGGGGTAGGGTGGGGAGGAAATCAGGCTTAAGAGGCAGCAGAGCTAGGAGTTAATCCTTGGGATGAATCAGCTCTTAGTTGTTTCTCACTCTCTGGGGACTTAGGTCTCTCATCTATATTTCTCCACACACCTTCTCATTCTCCTCTCTGTGGATGACTACCTTCCTCTGTGCATTTATGGTTTCTGCTTCTTTATAACTTCAGCATGCTTTTGGCTATAGTTGGCTCAGCTAACTTTAACAACTATGGTTTTTCATCCCAGATTCCCAGAGCAGATTCATTTTCTCGGTTTTTGAGATTCCTGGGGGAGAAATCTGACTGACCAGCTCAGTTTAGGTGTCTAATCATACTGTCCCCGTGGCTAGGAGAGAGAGTAAGGTAGGACAAAAGTGACTGCCCAGGACCAACTCTTCAGCAAAGAAAGTGGGGTGGGGGCCCCGTAAGAATTCCCCAGAATATATCTGGACTGAGGCAAAGGTTGCTTGGGGGGATTGGTTCAAAATGATGAGTGTTGGGGGAAGCCTGGGACTGGATCTAGCGGGGCAGGGCTGAAAAACCACACCAAAGTCAACAAGGTGTAAATTCAATTTTACACTTCAAAATGCATGCAGGTGACATTCACGAGCAGGCCACCTACCTTTGGCTCACCTAGGTTCTTGGTAATTTCTGGTCTTCCAATAAATTCTCTCCCCAGCCCCTCATCCCTACATCTCTCCTCCACCATACACTCTCCCGTGTCTCTTACTTGAGTGGGCGTCATTTTACTGAACTAACATTGAATCGGCACCAATTCGCTTTTCCCCAAATAGTAAATTTGAAGTTTTAAACCTATAGGAAGTTGAAAGAACAGTACAACCTGCACCCGTCTTTATTTCATCGAGAGTCACAAATTAACATTGTGCCACATCTGATTTATCTTGCGCCTCTATTTTTGGACCGTGTAAAAAGAAGGAGCATATATAAATGATTCTCAAACCCAAAACCCTTCAGCATGCGTATCCTAAGAACAAGGACTTATTCTACACAGTTACAATACAATGGTCGCACTCAATTAATTGAACATCAATACAGTTCTATTACTTAACGATACAGACAGTCCCTACTCAGAGATCCTCAGCTGTGTCCACAACCACTTTCATAGATATCTCCATCACCATTCACCCCTTTCAAGATTCAGTCAGGGGTTACACAGGCTATTGGGCTGGCACGTCTGCTTAGTCTCCTGTAATCCGTAACAATTTCTCTGGGTTTGTCACTCATCTGATGTGATCCACGTTAAACCCTGTTTGGCAAGCATGTACTATGTCCGTGTGTCATAGCAGGAGGCCAAGCGATGTCCATTGGGACTATTCTTATTGACACAGCCAGATCACTGTGCTTAATTTACTTCTTCATTAATCCAGAGACATTTAATTACTCAGTAATACATTTAGTTTAATTACTGTTTAATTAGTAATAATCGCCTTCTGCAGAACTGGTAACTGATGGGAGGTTGCACTTGGGCAGAGTGAGGCCCTTGTTGAAAACTATAATGCTAGCTAACCTCCATGAAGCACAATGCTCCATCAAACTTTTCTGAGTGTTTCCTTGTTGGGGCCGGACAGGCAGCGTAGTGCACTAATCAATTCAAAGTTGGAAGCGTTAGTATCACACTGTCTTGTCTGTGTTCCAATCCCAGAACCACCCCTTACCAGCTAAGTGACTTTGAACATGTTCATTGAGCCCTACGAACGTCAGTTCCTACTCTCCGAAATGAGGATAATGACTGGGCGCCTGTTAGAACTGTTAGAAGAATTAAATAAAATAATAAATGCAAAGTGCTGAATACTGTGCCTGGGATAGAGTTGGTGTTCAATACATGTTATGTTATTATGTACCGTGTTCCTTGTAAAAGACTTTAAAATCTTTATAAATCACAACACTCCAGAAGCCTCGATTTGTGGGTGTCCATGGCTTTGGGAACAATCCATATTATGCCTTGGTGCCCTGAACCAACACTTCTCAGACTTTTAATGCAAATGAAGAGTCTGATCCAGTAGCCCTAGGGCAAAGCTTGAAACTCTTAGAAGCTCTCAGGTGAATGTCAATGCCAGGGGTCTATGGGCCCTACTTTGAGTAGCAAGACCCTAAATGACCCCTGGAAGGAAATGCCCTGCCAAACTTCATACCTCATACTCTGAGGTATAGTGCTATTCGCTTATATTGAATCATCACAGGAAACGGCCACCACTTTTATTTTGTTTGGGGGATATTAAACCACTATGACCACGACTGTTTATCACTTTATGTTTCTGCAAATATGCCCATATCCAATACATGCCCAAGAAGGATGAAACGCTGGAAAATTCTTTAGAGTCAGGCTGATCAGAGTTTAAGCGCTGACTCTTCCATTTTTCAGCTGGTTATCAAGGTCAAGTTATGTAATCTCTTTGAACTTCAATCACTTCATCTTAAAATGGTTATAATAATGCTAACCCCAGGGCTCTTGGTGTGAAATTAGATCTATATCTATCTATGTCGAGAGAGGTAGGGAGAACAGAGACAGAAAAAGAGAGCTCTGTTTAATATTTCTTGGCATATGGTAGGTGCTTATAACAAATAGCTTGAGTAACTTCCATTACTAGTGTTTGTGAACCTATTGGGGCGAATTTCTACTTTCATGCGGTAATTTTTAGGGATCACAGGGTCATAGACCCATAGTCACACCATTTTAGAGCTGGAAGCAAGCTCTCGGATTTCTTGAAGACCTATCCTGCCCTGAAGATGAATGCATTATTCCTCTCTCTCTCGAGTATTTGGCAATAGAAGGACCTGGGTCCCAAGAAGCTCACAGTCACTCATTTGCCTGCATGCAGGTCTTCAAATTAGATTAGCCACCTTCATTCCTTGCGGTCAAGATTCCAATTTGCTTCAAGCTCAGTAAGTACAGATTTGTGCTTAAAATTCATTTCCACACACACTCCAAATGAGGATAAGTCCCTAAAGTCTCTGAAAAGTGAGGTTGTCTTTGCTTTTATTTCCCAGTGGACCATCGAGAGCCTTTGGTGAGCAATTCAGGTCTGTATGACAGGGCAGGTAAACCACCTCGTTGCAGGGGGAGGATGCCACTCTGAGGTGTGTAGGTCATCTTTCGGTTAAAACTGGATTTCTCTCCAGGGTATTTTTTTCCCTTAGGGAAGACCTATGTGTTTAGCCACATTTTGCTGAGAAGACAGAGTGCCAAATTGTGTGACAGAAAAAAAATTGATTCCTTGAGTGCTTTGGGCTAATTGCTAGGTTTGGTGTAGGGAGATTTTCCTCTGTTCTAGATATAAGATGACTGGGGGTGGGAGGGGGTGCAGCTTTCCCCTGGACACTCAGGTACATCCCAAGAACCTTGGACTCAGATTCCCAATGCCTCGGATAGGACAACCAAAGTTACTACCAAATTCAACTACTTGGCCTCCTGGATGCGGATTCTCCAACGAAGTCCACCACTGATTTTATAGATGAACGTCCAACCGGCAAAGCCTGGTTTGAGATCCACGGCATCACATGGAGGGCAGAGCTGGGTCTAGGAACTGGACTCCTGATTCCCAGCAAGGCACTCCGTGACAGAATTCTGCCCTTCCCACAGATCGAACCTTGCATACTTTCTTGTTTGCTGCAAGGATGAGCAGTTTGTCAATCCATGTGTAGCCGCTGTTTCCCGCGGCACACCAGCTGGAAGCATCAAAGGGTCACGACTAACAAGCCGCGGTTTCTGACTTCATCCTAAATAACGAAATTTATGGGCCCTCGCTCCTTCCTAATCTTCCCGTTACGGTCCATGGATCTCTTGGGTTGTCTTTTGTGGACCCGCAGATGGCTTTGACCCTGCTGAGGAAGCCTTTCCGATGCTTCCGTCATTTTGCCTTGTGACTCTCTGATCCTTTGTGTCTGGGAGCAGCTGCATCTCAGATCCTATCTATGAAAGAGTTCCCCCTCTCCCCTCCCTCCAGCCTCACACAGTGTGGCCACCACCTTGCGAGGAGGAGGAAAGTCTCCTCTCTCATTGGTATTCAACTCTGACTTGGAGCAAAACAGTTGCCTCGGCCTCAGCATCTTACAGCCCTTCGTTATAAGAACGCTTTTACTTAGTGAACTGCTTGCACTGAATACAATCCTCCTCCCTAGTTCGTCGTACATCCTAGCGAAACTGCACCAGAAACGAATCCCCTGTGAAGTAAGAATTACTCTACGCATCTTTTTAGAATAAAACAATGAGGCTTAGAGATGGTAAGGGTCCCCCATCTGCTACAGGGAGGAGTCAGCATTTGATTCCACGTGCACTTGCCTTCTCTGTCCCTGGCCTATGCCTTAATCCACGTGGTTTTCCTAACTCACTCTGGCAGGCCAGTTGGAGTGGAGAGGATATTTGTTGACACGTGAGTCTTCGATTTCTATAAAATCACAGCCCATGCTCTTTAAGGGAAAGACAGGCAGGGAAGCATATTTTCGATTTGCACAACCCCCTCCATAGGCTTCTAGATCTTTGAACTAAGTCTTTGTGAATGCTGCTATTATCCACTCAGTCTTGGAAAGTCTATGAGGACCCAAACCTCTGGGGAACTTCTCACTTTTCTCTAGAAATAAGAGACTGAGAAAAGTTCTCTCCTCCTGCCAAAGCATCCCACGGAAAGAATAACCTAGAATCCTCTTTGCCACAAACGAAGACGAGTTTAGCACATATCCACCAAAGCCGTTCATCGCCCTACGAAGAATGACGGTGGCAGTCATGATGGTGATGGTGATGACAGTGATGAGGACGAAGAGGAAGAGAATGATGATGATGATAGGCAGGACTTCCCATGAACCAGGCATTATGCCAAGCACTTACCACAGAAATTTCTAAAGTTTTTGATGTCTTTATGAAAAAAATATGATGGCCCTCATTTTACATGCAAAGAAACTGAGTCTCAGAGGAGGTCACATTACAACGCAAGTAAGAGGCAGGGCTGGGACTACTTCAGAGGAGGGGGTCACTCTCTTCCTTCTTCCACACTCCTCCCATACCCATTTGGCACACTAATGGTCCATTACTCTGGACTTGTAAGTGCCTGCGGCAACGGAAGCTCATGTCACCTCTCACACGCGGGTTCCAACAATTGCGGAAATGTGGGCTGCTTCAGAGGATTCAGTCGTTAATGACTCAACTGGTCCCAAGGATTCTGAATCATGCCCCTCGCCCAGTCAACTCTTTTGTGCCCCTTTCTCCAGGGCACGTGAGGATTCTGACTACAGTAATTCTACCATAATTATTCAATAACCTTAACACAAGAAGAAAATGTCAGTCAGACTTGTTCTCTTCACCATTACACGCCTGTCCGAGTTACCTCAGCCTAGCTGCCTATCCACCCTCCATTCTCCAGGGCATTAGGGGGACAGCCATGGAGGGGAGCAGGCTAGCTGGCTGATTGACATGGAGCTTGTGTGCAGAAAGCGGCAGAGGCTTTTCAGCAGAATTACTGAAGTCCGCTTGCTTCACTGATGAAGGATCTGAATGAAAATTGCCTTTAAAGAATTCGAAAAAGGGAGGGATAACAATAGGTCAAAGCCAGCCCCCAAAAGAGAGAGCACTTTATTTATAGTTTCCACATTAATTCAAAACAATCTGATGAGCAGAGATTTGCCCATGCACGCACTTTCCACAAAAACAAATGCCTCTCAGGTTGCTTTTATTCTAATATAATATCAGTGCCCAAGGCGAAAAACATTCTGTACTTCACTCAGCAGAGCCTGTCCAAATTTACAATTAAATAGAACTGACACAGCTGATCATACCGAAGCTTGTTTCCTTTTCAGCTGGGGCCTCTCTTTTGGAAGCTTGGATATTATGCTGGCTATGTCCCAAACTGATGGAGCTTTACTGTACCATTTTCCTCACAGGCACTGGGATGCTGTGTGTACTTAAAGCAGTGGGTCTCCATTCCACACGGGATGCTGGGAAATGTGGGAGGGATTGCTGCTGGCATCTAGCGGGTAGGAGTCAGAAATGCTGCTAACCATCCTACCATGCCTAGGACAGCTCCCCCACAAAAGAATGATCTGGCCCCAAATGTCACTAATGCTGAGGCTGAGAAACCCTGAGTTAGGAGATGGCTGGTTGGGAGACTCTCCAGGGTTGGGGGATTGGAAAGGCTCTCCTCCCTGAAGCTGTATGCTTTCATGAGAGAGAATGAAATTGTGAGCTTCTGCTCAAAATTCCATGTGGGAAGGCAGTATGGTAAGCCCAGGAGGGAAACCAGAATGGTACAGAACCCAGAGAACAGTAAGCAGATATTGGACTGAAGATTATGGAACCAGATCTGTAGAACCATGGAAATGCACGAAGGAAAAGGAGGTTGAGTAGGTTTGGGGCAGCATTTGGCAGTAGGTCCTATTGTCTATGTCTCAATTTTATTGTCTGCTGCAGTGTGGAATGTAGAAGACTTGATGTCTTTGGGGAGGCCTAATAATGAGGCAGATGCCTTTGTAATATTTTCATTATTTTTTTCCCTAATGTATCAGAATGTCTTGAACAGGGGTCTTAAACAGGTGACCCATAGATGAGGTGAGCACACAGATTAGTCTCTCATTCTGCCAACGTGATATTTAAGAAAGAAAGGAAGGAAGGGAAGAAAGTAGAAAAGTAGGGAAGGAAGGAAGGAAAGAAGGAAAGAAGGAAGGAAGGTAGGAAGAAAGGAGGGAAGGGACAGAGGGAAGGAAGGGAAAGAGGGAAGGAGGGGAGAGTGGGAAGGAGAAAAGGAGTTTGTTTAAATGCCTATAGGCAAGGCACATGTTTTTTAGTTCCCCAAACCCCACCCCTGTCTATTGTTATGCCTGGTCTCAGCCACACATTTATGTTCCTTGCCTGACCCGAAAAGCCCCCCATTTGATTTCTTCACTCCTTGGGTCTTAGATTTCATCATTACCTGTCAGATGTGTAGCAGTAGAAAAGTTCCTAAAACCATGCTATGATTTGGTCAGTCCCAAATCCACAGGCTGGCCTGGATTCCTTCAACTATACAAAGAGAAAGATTGGTATTCAGGTGGCTTTTCATGAGAGGTATGGGAAGCCATCCCACTGTTTTATGGCCACCCTTGAAACAAAAGATCATAAAAGGAATATTAGAGGTGGAAATAACAAGCGTCATGTAGCCCAGTGGGAGCTTCCTATCAGAATGACCTTGGTAGCTTGTGGAAAACACCCATACCCTGCCCGCCCCCCCACACTTCAGACATTCCAGTTTAATTGGTGAGCAGAGGGCCTGGGCATCTGTATTTTTTAAAAGCTCCCAGATGATCCTAGATGCAGCAAGGTTAAGACACCACTGATCTAGTCTGTCTTCCTCATTCTCAGAAGAGGAAAATGAAGGTCAGAGAGGCATAAAGTTTGCTTAAAATATATTTGCTAAATATGCATGTTTCTACTGTTTTGCATTCTCGCTCCCATCAGGTCTAAATATGCAGTGGTAAAGATAAGAAGGAAACCCAAGAACTGTGCGTTAGGAGTGTTTTAAGCTCTTGTTGGCAGAAGGACCAGCTGGCAGTTCCTGATGGAAACAGGCTCTCTTGAGTTTCACAGCTGGGTGGGTAGCCTATGGGTCCTCCGGTTCCCAGAAACATCCTATGGACTTGAAGGGTGGCTTGCAATGCTACCTTCACTTGAGGAATACCTTCATCTACTTGCTTTATTTAAATCCAGTATTTTCCACGCGTTGAATTTCAGGCATACCTGTATTGTCCAAGGCGTGGATGGAGATGTACTTTGAAAGGATGTGGATATGTCTATCCTCATGGAAAAACATACACTTCAATCTGTCATCAGAGTGACGTTAATAGGGAAGGAAACACAGCCAAATTCCCTTTGAGCAACACGATAGCCCAGGGATGCGTGATGGGAGAGACAGCGAGCAAGGTTCATACTGGGAATGGACACAGCATCCCAGAGCCAGTGCTGGTGGCCGCTGGACTCACCTGTGAGAGGCAGTTGAGGAACCAGGTCTCCTGGGCCCAAATCGCAGCTTCCCCAACTACACGTTCGGCAAACTTGCACAAACGTTCACTCCCACCAACAGAGGAAAGACCATAAAAACACGCAACCCCACAGACTCCCTCCTCCTCCAAATATTTCACAAAACTCCAAAGAGGGTGAAAGAGGGTGGGTGACCAATAGGAGAAGGGTTCTATTGCTGAGCTCTCCAAAGCGAGTAGGCCCTTTAATGTGTCTTCTCTCATTCTTTCCCACAATGAGCCGTGTGTGAGGTTTGACATTCAAGACCACATTTTAGGACAACAGAAATCAAGGCTCAGAGATTAAGAACCCTCTGCCAAAACTGCATGGCTAAAAAAGCAGAGCTGGAATTCAAAGCCACTGGTCTTCGAACTACAGATGAACGTGCTTACCTGTAGGCCTTGTGTGGTTTTAGGGAGCACTTGGCTCGCGTTTAGAAAGTGGGTTTTGGTACTATTGGATCGTCTGGACTTGGTAAAATCCAACCGGGAAATAGGTTTATTCTGCTCCCATATTGTCCTCAGATATACACTCTGGACCTTCATTCCCATCCTTGACAACATTTCAAGATCACATGGCTTTTCTAACCTCTTCCTAGTTATTTACGGTTATTTTTGATATTAGAAATAGCAAAACTTAATTTCTAGTTCAGTTTTTCCTCCCAAACTCCCCCTTGCCTGCCCCCGTCCCCCGCCAGCCTCCTGCCAACTCTCCTTCCCGCCCCAGCTCAGGTCAGACGGAGGGGGTGTGCACTTTTCATCTGGCTCCCTCGTCTGCGTCTGGTTGTTTTTTTTTTTTTTTTTTTTCATTTGCTCTTTCTCCCCTCCTCCCACACGCCCCCCGTGGCCTCTGCTCTCCCCAGGATCTGCTCAAGGAGAAAACCGAGCAATTAAAATCTAAAAATGGTTTTCCATGATCGATGTTATCGCATCTGACATCTGTGCCCCTGTATCTGGCCGACACCCAAATGCTGGCATTGCTTCTCTTGGGGGCTATGTGAGTTCTTTGGCAACACCGTCAGATTTGGGGAATCACGAGGAAGACGCAGAGACTCAGCACAGAGTAGCCCTCACAGCTATAATTCATTACAGGGCAAGGATGAGGACCAAGACCAGCAAAGGGAAAAGACACGTGGGGCCTCAGTCGGGGAAACCGGATGCAAGCTTCCAAAGGTCCTCCCTGGTGGGGTCACCCGGGAAACGCTTAACTCTCCAGCGGTGAGTTGTGACAACAAGCTCATTAGAGACCATTCACCAGAGTCTTCACTGGAGGCCAGTACGGACGTCCCTCTTCCCGGCACAGCCCCCAATTCCAGACTCCTGGAAGGGAAGCACGTGTTTGGCATAAACCATGCCGTTTGTGCGATCAGTTTATGCCTAGACAGCCATAACGGCGGTCAGTCCTGGGGATGCTGGGAAGGGTCTGATTTCCCAGTCACCAGTCGACACCAGTTAAGGGCCACCCTTGTAAGCAAGGCTTTCATCAGAGAGCGGTCAGGCCTGCCATGGTGACTCATCACCCCTTCCAAAGCGCTCTCATCCTGCACCTCTAAGCAGCCCTCTCCAACCGCCTCTCAGCAGCTGCCAGCAGCACAATGCAGCCTCTTCCTGCGGGGAAGCAGCAACCCAGGCAGGCCGTCTCTTAACCATCTGATGCCTTTGCTATGAACTCAGAAGCTCCTCGTGTCTCCTGCTGCGGTATTCTGGCTCTGCTGGCGGGTCCCACCAGCCCTCCCCCAGAGTAACAGTCAGTCACCTCATTCTGTCCCACCCAACTCTTGAGAAGACTGTCATGTGCTCCCAAGAATTTCCCCACTACTCTGGTGTCCCGTTGATCCTGGGGGCCACTGAGTTCCCTCTCTTGGCTTGAGAGGGGAGAGCATTCCTCCCTTATATTGCCAACAATGTTCTGCGAAGAAATGTCTCCCGGGGAAATCTCTAGGCAGCTCTTATCTGGGGAGTGGAGGTGGTGGGGGGTGGGCTGAAGGGTTCAGAACGGGGTCCGGTCACTTCTCAGCTTCTTTATCAGCGTGTCCAGCACGGGTCTCAGAACTCGTAGTACTTGCTTTTTATTGTTCAGAGCTTTGGGCTTCTGCCAACACTCTGAGAAATGGAAGTTCCGATCATCGTCATGTCCCTTGATTCCTATTTCTGTATCTTTCATTCTATTCCTACTTCCATGGTTCTTGTCCAGACGTGATCACCTCCCAGCTTTACCCGGACACGCACAGCCCTTCTATTTCTCCCACTTGCAGTCTGTCTTCCATGCAGTTTTCAGAGTTGTCTTTCTAATATGATGTGATCTTGTCATTCACCTGCTGAGGCTCCGCGGGCTGTCCCGAGGCCATGGCACGTCCACACTGCTCCACTCGGCACATGAAAGCCCTTCATAGTCCTGTCTCACCTGCCTTTCCAGTTCCAGGTCCAGCCGTTCCAAAACTCTTGCTTCCTGCGTGTTGAGCTCTTTCTTTTTCTGGACCGTTGTTCACGCCCTTGTCTACACGGGGAACTTTGCTTGTCTACATGGGGAACTTCCACTCACTCCTCAGTGGCCCCAGATAGAATGATCCGCTTCCTTTGCTGTGTCTTCGTAGCAATTTGTGCACCTCAGCTCCACCATTTACTAGCTGTGTCACCTTGGGCAAAAACACTTAGCCTCTCTGTGCCTCAGCATTCTCATTCGTAAAATGGGGAAGATCATCTTACCTACCTCCCTGGGGACTTTGGAGGACTACGTGTAAATAAATTAATATTGTAAAGCCCTGAGAACTGTGCCTGGCATTAATCACACGCTACAACATTTGTTGCATAAATAAATGCCTCAACTTTGCATGTTTCAGCAGACCCATGTTTCTCTCCAAGCTTTGTGAGGGCCAGAGTCTTCCCCATCTGTTTTTGCCTGGCCAGGGTAAGCCTATCTAGAAGGTGCTCAGTGTACAGCTGGGATGAAATATTATGGAGTAAATGATATGATGTCTGAGATCTTCCTCAAAAATAGTACAGGAGGAGGGAAAGTGAGTGTAGGTAGAGGCAGAACAAGATTGAATAATTGTTGAAAATGGTTGATAGACTCACTGGGTTATTCCTTTTTTTTTTTTTTTTAATGTGTATTTATTTATTTTGAAAGACACAGAGAGAGAAAGAGACACAGAGAGCAGGGGAGGGGAAGAGAGAGAGGGAGAGAGAATCCCAAGCAGTCTCCACACTGTCAGCACAGAGTCTGACACGGGGGCTCCATCCCGTGAACCGTAAGACCATGACCTGAGCCAAAATCAAGAGTCGGTAGCTCAACCAACTGAGCCAATTAGGGGCCCCTCATTGGGTTATCCTATTTTTACACACGTTAGCAATGTTCCAGATTACAAAATTAATTAGCAAAAAGGAGGAAAACAGTCTGTTGAAGGAATTAGGGAATTAAAGATAATACTCTCTGTTGTTTTGATTCCTCTACTTCTGTCCTTCCTTTTTAAAATCTAGCTTCAAGCTCTGATTTTAGAAGGGAGGAGGAAAGCGGAGGGAAAGAGTAGTCAGGAATCTTCTCTTTTCCGTGTAGGGAATGTTCTTTCCTTCCCTCTGTCTTGGAGCCACTTGGACTGCCACACACGTTTGGGAATTTTCTTTTTTTAGGCAACAGGTTGCTATCTTACTTGAAATGAGGTAGCTGTCGTTCTTGAGTCATTTATGAAACTTTTCTTGGGAATTTGTGAGTTTTTCCTTTTTTCATATTTGCTCAGTTACTAGCTGTCTTGGAGCAACCCTAACCTGACAATTGATAAAGTGATTTCAAAAGCCACACATTTCCTGATTTGCATTTTTTTTTTTTTTTTTTTGCTGTCTGCTAAAGATGTGGCCTCTGGAAGGGGCAGTTCTGTCAGACGGCAGTCTGTCCCCGATGTTGGCAGAAGCCTGACAGGTCTGGCTGCAGGAGACCCTGAGTACTCACTGCTGTCCATCAAGCAAGGGAAAGGACCACCTCACATGTCCAAACGGGGCTGGATGTTGTCAAATTCCTCGCGGCTGTGTAAGTAAGACGCTTTCTTTACGCGCTTGGAAAATCATAATGAACTACCGTGCACGTGTAAGGGGGGGTGTTTAGCAGGGAGGGAAGTGAATTCATCGAGCCCCCAAGTGAACTGTTCTAAATGCTCTGCATACTTTCCCTTATTTCTTCCTCACGTCTGTCAGGAAGGATTCGTTCATCCCTAAATTGCAGATGAGGACTGAAACTCAGAGAAGTTCAGGAACTTTGCTTTTTTCTAAGTCATGAATCTGCGATTGGAACCCAGGTCTGATTTCCACACTTGAGTCCTTTCTACGGTGATTCTCACTGCTTTCCGCAGATTTCTAATACCCAAAGGGAGCACAGGGGCTCTCTCCAGCACCATGGGACGAGGCGGGGAGGTAGAACAGATGGGGCTGTGTATCCCCCAACTTGATGCAACCACACCGGCCTTATTTTAATTACTTCTTCTTTTTACGTAGCAACGATTGCTAATATTTCGCGTGTACCTGTAAGTGCCAGCCACTGTAATTAGCTATTTCTATACACTGTGTCATTCAGTGCTCGTGATGGCCCTAAGAAAGGGATGCTATCACAATTCCTCATTTATCCCCAAGAAGACCGAGGCACAGAGAGTATGAGAAACTTGCCAAAGGTCATACAGCTAGCTAGCTTGGCCAGGAATTGACACTGTGCGGTCTGAATCGAGAACCCAGAATACCTGATCCCACCAGATTTGACTTAAAGAAAGAGATGTGTGCAGTATCCCATGCTGCCTCGTGCAGCAGACTTTTCCTTCCCTCTTCCTTTTTCCCTCCCTTCTCCCCTCCCTTCCTTTCTTCCATCCAATCTATACCAAGTAGGCTCTGGGGGTAAGAAATTGAGACTGAGTAAAACAAAGTTCTTACCTAAGGAGAATCTCAGGGTTTGGAAGAAGGAATCGTATATACAAAGCAGAATGTGAAGGTGGAGCCATATTACCCAGGCCCCGAAGAGAGAGGATGCTTCACAATCTGGCAAACAAGGTGTTGGGAGACTTTCTGAGACCACTCCCGAGGGGCAGGTCCGAGACTTGCCCACTAAACTTCTGATTCACGGTCACTTCTCTTTCCTTTCTCTCCAGAGGTGCATTTGAGTGGCAGCTCCCTGAGTTCTCAGGGTGACCCTGGTAGAGGGAACTGGAGGTGTGATAGGCCACTCTCATTCACCCATCCTCCTTCTCATTTCCTATTTTGTGTTTGTTTGTTTGTTTGGTTGGTTTTTGTCTTCTTTTTTTTTTTTTTTTTTTTATTCCAGTTAGCTAACATACAGTGTAATATTGGTTTCAGAGGTAGAATTCAGTGATTCATCACTTATGTACAACACCCAGTGCTCATCACAACAGGAGTCCTCCTTAGTACCCATCACCCATCTGGACCATTCCCCACCCACCTCCCTCCATCAACCCTCGGCGTGTTTTCTGTCTTTAAAAGCCTCTCATGGTTTGTTTCTCTTTCTTCTCTTTCCTCCTCCACCCCTTCCCATATGTTCATCTGTTTTGTTTCTTAAAGTCCACATAGAGTGAAATCATATGGTACTTGTTTTTCTCTGATTGACTTATTTTGCTTAGCATGATACACTCTAGCTCCATCCACGTCATTGCAAATGGCAAGATTTCATTCTTTTTGATGGCTGAGTAATATTCCATGCTATTGTTTTGTTTTGAATCAGAGCTTCCAGAGATATCTTCTCTCTGTCTCTCCCATCTTCTCTGACTTTAATGCCCATGTGTACACCCGGGTATCTTTCCTACTAAGGGAAAAATGGTTAGCAGTAAGGAAGGTAGCGAGGACCACTGAGCTCTCTCCATCTGTAACATGCTTAGGAAGCAAGCCCACCGTATTGCACTGTGAGTGCAAATTTGCAGCTTGCTGAGTACCAGAAGCAGCTGCCACCCAGTTCCCTGGGGGCAGATGGAGTCTCCTGGGAGGAGAGAGCCCTAGGGGATCCCAATTCCTGGGGTGGAGGTTGGAAAGCACCTCCTCTGTCCCACCACCCAGGGCTCTGCTTTGCAAGCTTGAGGCCTACTTTGTGGTATTAGCCACCTGCTCTCCGGGCTGTCCATGCCATCTAGTCCTGTCAACCGAAGGTGTCAGGATTGGGCAGCCGTTGAGTCCCCTCTCTACAGCAAGAGGGGGTCTGGAAGACTTCTGCTTACCTGAGTCTAACGTCTGGGAGGAACTTACTATTTCCAGAGGAGTCTGCCTGGGGTTATGTGTTCTACCTCACTGCCAGACCGGCTCCTCTCTGACTTCTCTGCTCACACCGCACCCCCCCCCCCCGCCCCTTGCCCCTGCCCCTGCTGACCCCTCCTCCATCACAGCCCCCTGGGTGTCTCTGGAAACCCCCCCCCACCGGCCGACCCCTCACAAGAGTGATAGCCACTCTCCCCTCCAGGATACCTCCTTTCTTAGAGAAGAAACACATTCCTTTTGTCTTCCCAAATCTTAGTCTACCTGAGGGAGGCATGGCTAAGTCAGCATGAACTCATGCACCCTCTCTCCGTTCGTTACATGAAAACTGGGCCTATCGGGGGTGGGGGAGATGTGTTTTGTCACGATCCTCCTGAAACCATGTGCTGGCCCTGCTGACTTTCAGCTGTGGCTCCCAGTTCTCAGGCGGGGCAGAGCCTTCTCTGAAATGGGAAGTCAATATAAGGGAGGTAGGGGCAGGGCATGTTCTAGATGGCGTTAAGCTGTTGTCGGTTCCACGTGGACTCCTAGGGAGGCCCGTCTTACTGAACACAGCCTTGTCTTGTTTCCTTTCCAGCAGTCTCCTTTTCTCCAGCCTGGCGACAGGTGTCCCGACAGAGCCCAGTTACCAAAGGCAGTCACCGACTGCTTGTGCGCCTTCCAGAGGAGCTCGTGTTCCAGCATCAAAGACTGAGGCTTGTGCATTGAGGTAACGAGCTGCTCCCAGGCAGGGACTGACTCACTTATTTACCAGACTTTCTCCTTTTCCTTGACAATAGTGCCAGCCCTTAAGAGCTGCTCAGTAAATGTCTTTTGAATGGACTAAGGCACAAGCATCTGGTGCTTTCAATGCTATCGGCTTTAATAAACACCATTGAGTGGCATCTTGTGAAGATTAGCTAAAACAACCTGGCAGCGTCAGCGGGTAGTTATTTTGGTCCCCATTTTATTTAGGAGGAATCTGCAAGAAGTTAAGTAACTTGCTCAAGAGGCACAAAGCTTGTTAATGGCAGAGTCGGGATCTGAACTCTGGTCTGTCCATTTCCACACCGCGGGGAGTTTGGTGCACGTCATTGAGAAGCACTGTGGCACTGATACCGTGCAAAGAGCCATGGAAACACAGAAGTCACCGCTTATTCAGCCTGGTAGAATGACGACAGCCTTCACAGAGGAAATACTGCAAGTTTTGTGAGCTGAATATTGAGATGCGTTCTGCAATGTGGAGAAGGGCCGGGGGGCATTCAAGTCAGCGCTGCATTTGCAAAAGGCAGAGCATGGGTAGGAAGAAGCGAGACTATGCAGCAGCACACAGGGAACAGGTTCTAAGTCAGGCAGGTAAGAGGATGGGGGATGATGTGCTCAGGCAAGTTAGAGTCAGAGTATAGGTGAGGCACGATTCTATCCAACTTGGACAGCTTCCAGAGAATTCTATAATAAGCCAGCTGCATGGCCGGAATGTGCACTTGTCTTTGCAGAGTTTGGCAGTGGAGAAAAATCTTCTGGGGAATAGTTCTCCTGGAAGGGAGACCCCTCCCTTCCCCCCACCTTCTTTGCCACCAGTACAGCAAACGTGTGACCTCCAGCAGTGTACCTTCCAGAAGAAAGTACTAGTTAAATTCTCTTAAGGAACTTAGGCAACCAATCGGACCCTTAAGGTCTTTGGGTTTCCTGCTTATAAAGGTTCTGTCTTTGATGCCCTCATTGCTGGTAGCGGCTGCATGGTTTGTGGAAGTTAATGTCCCTTTTCTCATCTCTGCAGATTGAGGACACCACAAAAGAACGCTGCGGGGCGTACAGCCACAAACTTGACATTTCTAGCTCCAGATCTGCACAGGCAATGGCTGTGCTGCAGGGACTGTCCCCTGTGCCTACTCCCTGGTCATCTGAGTGGATCTGTATTGCTGTTTGGAAATATCAGCCTCTGTTGCACATCTTGCAACCAGCTGGCTGGAGTGGGAGGTGGAGTCCCTTGCTATGAAACAGAGCTTTACTTTGCTGGTAACGTGTGTCCGTAGTGTATTGAAGGTAACTTAGAAATGCTGTGAGCCCAAACTTCATTTTATGGAGGAAAATAACTGAGGCTCAGAGACGTGGAGTGTCACGCTCAGGGTCACCCAGCAGCCCTGCCTTGTCCTATGCAGTAGCCACTCCCCTCCTGTGCCCACGAAGCCCTTGAAATGGGGCCAGTCTGACCGGAGTGTGCTTTCAGTGTAAATACACACAGGATTTCATTGATTCCGTAGGAACGTAAGTATCTCATTGATATTTTTTACATTGATTATATGTTGAAATGATGACATTTTGGAAACTTTTGGCTAAATTAAATGTATTATCAAAAATAAGATCACCTGTGTCTTCTTTTGCCTTGTTCTCGTGGCTGTTAGAAACTATAACATAACAGACGTGGCTTGCATTATGTTTTTACCCGACGGCATTCTTCTAAAGCTTGGAGTAGAACACAGGCCTCTTGCCATTCATGCTAACCCAGAGCAGCGTGGGGAGTGCTGGCTGGATCCACGAGAAGCCAGAGGCACGGACACTGGTTAGGAGGCCCCTGCAGCAGGCATGCCCACCCCCCTGTGGGGGCTGCGATGCTCCCCGCTAGTCAGGAGAACAAACTCCTGTTACTGTGCCTGCTGGCCCTCTCATGCCTCCCCTCCCCCGCTCCCTTTCTAATCTTCCCTGCCTGCAAGCTTGCTTCGTCTTTCTGTCCCACCCCAGGTGTCTGAGATGTGAGGCAGCCCAGTCTCCTTCATTGATCTGTTTCTGCCTCCTTCCGACCTGGTTCGATCTGTGGCCATTCCTCCAGCCGTCTCTGCAGCCTTGCAACTGCCTTAAACAACCATTCACTCTTCTTCCCCACAGAGCTCTCACTTAGGAATGATCTCAAAACAGCTCTGTACTTAAAAAAAAAAGTGTAGCAAGTCCATTTACTAAAGGAACAAGAGCCTGCTTTTCGCTCCTTTCCTCGGTGTATCTTATCCCCAGCTGCCCAAGTCTGGGCTCTGCAAAAAATGTAGGGGAGCTTGTGGAACCAGAGATCAGGCTGGTCACGGAAAACGGTTTTGAGGATTAAATGGTGCGTATTAAGCGATCTGTCCCTCTGCTGGCTCCATTCCCGTCTGCAGCTCTTCTAGGTTTAGTTAGCTTCTACAAATATGAAATAGGAATTCTTCATTCATTCTTTAGTTCATTCCACAAGGGCTGAACCAGCATCAGTCTCCCAGGCACCGTGCTGGGCTCTGGAGATACAGTGCTCACGGCAGATACGGTCTTACAGCAAACAGAAGAAAAAGATGAAAATGGATGGGGGGCGGGACTGGTGCCTGTCAGGTCCCACAGATACTGTGGCTTCCGCGTGGGCTGGTAGCTCACCCCCCCTGACCAGGATGGAGTTGCTGGTAGAAATGGGACCCAGCAGAACCTGTGTGCTGTGTCAGTTTGGACATTGAATAACTGTTCCTGAGTTCCATTCAGAAGTTTGAGGTCTGTTGCTTAGACTCAACTCCCTCTGTCCCATCCTTCCTAATGCCCTAGACGAAAACACCTTCGGTCCTTCTGGACTAGGGTCACTTCCTCTGGATTCACGTGCCTTATTTCACAGAATGTCCCCACCTGCTCTTCTGTGGGATGCTGCTAACACCATCACTCTGTGGCCCTCTGCAAGAGAGGCTGCCCTCCTCCTTTGCCTCTGTCTGCCCAGAATCTGATGACTAGCTTGAGCCTAATCCCAGGGGAGACTGAGTCTTCCTCCTTCCACGATGCTGCTCACAGATCATTGTGCTTTTTCTCCCTTAAACCTCTTTTTATATATGCTATGGTTTAAAAGGTGCAGAAGATAGACATACAGTTTAAATAATTACTATACAGTGAATACACAGGAAATACCACATAGGCCAAGAATGAGATGGTTGCCAGAACCCAAGAAGACCTCTGTCCCTCCAACCGCTCACGCTCATGGACCCCACCCCCCCTTATGGAGAGAACCTAGGATTCTGACATTTGGTATACTCCTATCCCTTGCTTAAAAAAAAACAACTCATTTTATCAAAACTAAATAAATCAAAAAAATCATTTTACCATTTTTATATGCATTCCAAAAGAATATAGACTAATTCTGCCTTTTTTGAGCTCTACATAAATGAAATCACATTGTATGTCTCATTTGGTGTCTGGCTCAATATCCTGTATGGGAGGGTCATTTATGCTGTTACCTGTTTCTATAGTTTGCTCATTTTTATTTTGATTCATTGATTCAGTGATTAGTTACTTTTTATTTTTTGATTCATTGTGATTAATGAATTAATTTTTATTTTTTCATTCACTGTTATTCATTTGTATTACTGTGTTGAATCACCATTACTTTTCAACTGTTTTGAAAATCTACCCTCCTGCTTTGAGCCCAATGATTTTGAGTAGCTTGTCTCATAGTCCTCAAACATAGTACAGACACTACCCTCATCCTGGATGATACTTTAAAAACTCTTTTATTTTTTATTTTTTAAATTATTTAAAAAAATTTTTAATGTTTATTTATTTTTGAGAGAGAGAGAGAGAGACAGTGTGTGGGTAGGGGAAAGGCAGAGAGAGGGAAACACGGAATCTGAAGCAGGCTCTAGGCTTTGAGCTGTCAGCACAGAGCCTTGACGTGGGGCTTGAACTCACAGACCACGAGATCTTGACCTGAGCCCAAGTCAGACACTTAACCAACTGAGCCACCCAGGTGTCCCTATTTTTTATTTGTTTTAATTTTTATTTATTTATATTTATTTATTTATTTATTTATTTATTTATTTATTTATTTATTTTACATCCAAATTAGTTAGCATATAGTGTAACAATGATCCCAGGAGTAGATTCCTTAATGTCCCTTACCCATTTAGCCCATCCTCTCTCCCACAACCCCTCCACAGTAACCCTCTGTTTGTTCTCCATATTTAAGAGTCTCTATGTTTTGTCCCCCCTCCCTGTTTTTATATTATTTTTGCTTCCCTTCCCTTGTGTTCATCTATTCTGTGTCTTAAAGTCCTCATATGAGTAAAGTCATATGATATTTGTCTTTCTCTAACTAATTTCACTTAGCATAACACCCTCTAGTTCCATCCACATAATTGCAAATGGCAAGATTTCATTCTTTTTGATTGCCATGCAAGACTCCATTGTATATATGTACCACATCTTCTTTATCCATTCATCCATTGATGGGCATTTGGGCTCTTTCCATACTTTGGCTATTGTTGCTAGTGCTGCTATAAACATTGGGGTGCATATGCCCCATCAAAAGAGCATCCCTGTATCCCTTTGGGTAAATACCTAGTAGTGCAACTTCTGGGTCATAAGGTAGTTCTATTTTTAATTTTTGAGGAACTTCCATACTGTTTTCCAGAGTGGCTGCACCAGTTTGCATTCCCACCAGCAGTGCAAAAGAGATCCTTTTTCTCGGCACCCTTGCCAACATCCGTTGTTGCCTGAGTTGTTAATGTTAGCCATTCTGACAGGTGTGAGGTGGTATCTCATTGTGGTTTTGATTTGTATTTCCCTGATGATGAGAGATGTTGACATTTTTTCATGTGTCGGTTGGAAATCTGGATGTCTTCTTTGGAGAAGTGTCTATTCATGTCTTTTGCCCATTTCTTCACTGGATTCTTTGTTTTTTGGGTGTTGAGTTTGATAAGTTCTTTATAGATTTTGGATACTAACCCTTTATCTGATATGTTATTTGCAAATATCTTCTCCCATTCTGTTGGTTGCCTTTTAGTTTTGCTGCTTGTTTCCTTCGCTGTGCAGAAGTTTTGTTTTGTTTTGTTTTGATGAGGTCCCATAGTTCATTTTTGCTTTTGTTTCCCTTGCCTCTGGAGACGTGTTGAGTAAGAAGTTGCTGTGGCCAAGACAAAAAGGGTTTTGCCTGCTTTTTCTTCGAGGATTGGGCTGTGGTGTTATCATTTTCATTGGCTTCCATGTACTTTTAAATTTACTCTTTAACTTCTTGGTTAGCCCATTCATTCTTCAGTAGGATGTTCTTTAGTCTCCAAGTATTTGGTACTTTTCCAAATTTTTTCTTGTGGTTTCTTTAGAGTTTCATAGCATTGTGGTCTGAAAATATGCACAGTATGATCTCGATCTTTTTATACTTGTTGAAGGCTGATTTGTGTCCCAGGATGTGGTCTATTCTGGAGAATGTTCCATGTGCAATGAAGAAGAATGTATATTTCACTGCTTTATTGAAATGTTCTGAATATATCTGTTAAGTTCATCTGGTCCAGTGTGTCACTCAAAGTCATTGTTTCCTTATTGATTTTCTGATTAGATGATCTGTTTATTGTTGTAAGTGGGGTGTTGAAGTCCCTTACTATTACGGTATTATTATCAATGAGTTTCTTTTATGTTTGTGATTAATTGATTTATATATTTGGGTTCTTCCACATATGGAGCATAAATATTTACAACTGTTAGGTCTTCTTGGTGGATAGACCCCCTAATTATGATATAATGCCTTTCTTCATCTCTTGTTACAGTCTTTATTTTAAAGTCTAGATTGTCTGATATAAGTATGGCTACTCTGTCTTTCTTTTGGTGACCATTAGCATGATAGATGGTTCTCCATCCCCTTACTTTCAATCTGAAGGTGTCTTTAGGTCTAAAGTGGGTCTTTTGTAAACAGGATATAGATGGATCTTGTTTTCTTATCCAATCTGTTACCCTATGTCTTTTGATTGGAGCATTTAGTCCATTGACATTTAGAATGAGTATTGAAAGATATGAATTTATTGCCATTATGTTGCTTGTAGAGTTGGAGTTTCTGGTGGTGTTCTCTGGTCCTTTCTAGTCTTTGTTGCTTTTGGTATGTATGTATGTATGTATGCATGTATTTTCATCTTTTCTCCCCTCAGAGAGTCCCCCTTAAAGTTTCTTGCAGGACTGGTTTAATGATCATGAACTCCTTTAATTTTTGTTTGTCTGGGAAACTTTTAATCTCTCCTTCTATTCTGAATGATAGCCTTGCTGGATAAAGAATTCTTGGCTGCATATTTTTCTGATTCAGCCCACTGAATATATTCTGCCACTCCTTTCTGGCCTGCCAAGTTTCTGTGGATAGGTCTGCTGCAAACCTGATCTGTCTTCCCTTGTAGGTTAAGGACTTTTTTTCCCCTTGTTCCTTTCATGATTCTTTCCTTGCTTGGGTGTTTTGTGAATTTGACTATGATGTGCCTTGTCGATGGTCAGTTTTTGTTGAATCTAATGGGAGTCCTCCATGCTTCCTGGATTTTGATGTCTGAGTCTCTCCCCAGGTTAGGAAAGTTTTCTGCTATGATTTGCTCACATAATCTTCCATCCCTTTGTGTCTCCCTTCATCTTCTGGGACCCTTGATTCTGATGTTGTTCCTTTTTAATGAATCACTGATTTCTTGAATTCTTAAATAGTGCTCTTTTGCCTTAGTCTCTCTCTTCTTTTCTGCTTCATTATTCTCCAGAAGTTTGTCCTCTGTATTGCTCTTCCTGCACTGCCTCATCCATCCGTGATGCCATGGCATCCATTTGAGATTGCAGCTCAGTTATAGCATTTTTTATCTCATCCTCACTAGTTTTTACTTCCTTTATCTCTGCAGAAAGGGATTCTAATCTATTTTTGACTCCATAATAAGTATTTTCGATAATAAGTATTCTTATTATAATGATTCTAAATTCTGGTTCAGACATCTTGCTTGTATTTGTGTTGCTTAAGTTCCTGGCTGCCATTTCTTCCTGCCCTTTCTTTTGGGGTGAATTCCTTTCTTTCATCATTTTGAAGGGAGAAAAGGAGTTAATGAGGTAAAAAGAAATTAAAGTTAAAAAAATTAAAATTAAAAAATTAAAAAATTAAAATTAAAAAATTTAAAACAACACACACCCACACAGAAGTCAAATAAACGATGCTAGATCCTAGGTGTGTTTTGGTCTGGGTGTTGAAAGGGGCTTGATAGATAGAGAAAAAAGGGGAAAGAAAGAGGAAAAAAAAGAAATCATTTGAAAATTTGAAAAAATGAATACATTGAAATAGAATAAAATGAAATAAATGGAAGTAAAATAGAATTTGAAAAAATTCACACAAAATTAAAAAATATAGTAGAAAAAAATTAAAGAAAAATAGTTTTAATAAAAATTGAAAATAAAAATCATTTTGTTCTCTTTCTGTATCAAGAAAAAGAAAGGAAATGAAAAAGGGGAAAAAAAGAAAATTAAATAGATGGAACAGCGAGCAGACTGAAATACGATGGAAATTACTCCGTTTTCCCCTAGAAGTCAAACTATGAACCGCTTTATAGTCCGTAAACTAAGCGGGCGGAGAGATGTGTGTTCCTGAAGAGCAAGGTTAGCCTATTTGGGCGGGGCTTAGTGTAATGGCTCCATTCTCCGCTAGATGGCGCTGCTAGCCTACTGGGGTGGAGTGCCGGGGCACTCGTGGGTGCGTATGCGCATGCGTGGGAGCGGTAAAAAATGGCATCACCCGGCTACCCGGCCTCTAGTGTCAGAATTCTGTTCTTCCCGATCAGCAATCGCGCACCCGTCCTTTGTCTTCAGCTTCCGTCCACTCCCCGCTTTTACACTGTCTGTGATCAAGTCCCAGGCAGCACCTCCCTCCTGAGTTTTATCTCGGGTGCGGCTGTGTTTCCTGACCCCTGACTTCCGAGAGACTGAGGCTTTGACCCGCTCCGCCGCTCTGCAGGAGGGTCTCACCAGCACCTGCTGGGTGCCTGCAGCACCCAGGAGCATTCACGGGACTGTGCTGCTGCCGATGCCCAGAGACTGCGGCCGGGTGCCAGCCCACCCCAGAAAACGTTCATGCAATCGTGTAGCGGCAGCGTTTCAGGGATTATGGAAAATCACAACACGCATCTGGCACCGGGCTTCACCCCCAACGACCTTGTTCCAGCACCAGCGAACGTGGTTGTTCTCCCGGCTCCATTGGGGCCTTTGCCTGTGTGGGGGGCCACACAGCCTCTACCAGATGGCCTCCCAGCAGAGGAACCGCCTCTCCCGTGTGGCCCCAAGACCCCTGGACTTCCCTCTGCTCCTGGGGATTCGCCCTTCCAACCAGAGCACCGCCAGGTATCAGCTGCTGAGTTTCAAACTCTGTGCTCCCCCTGTAGAGAGTCTTAATGGGATTTAAACCCTGTCCTTTCTCCTTTTTTAGTTCAGTCCCTGCGGCTGTTTCCACTTTTCCACTTTCTCTCCAGCTGCTTTGGTGGGGGGGGGAGGTGCTTTTCCCGTTCTCCACCCTCACCCCCACCTGTCTCTGTCCTCTCTCCACCCGCAAAAGCTCCTCCCTTCTCGCTCCCCAAGTTCACCTCTCCGTGCCATGTACCTGCTGAATTCTGTGGTTCAGGTTGTGCAGATTGTTGTGTTAATCCTCAGATCAGTTTTCTAGGTGTGCAGGATGGTTTAGTGTTGATCTGGCTGTATTTCATGGACGTGAGACACAAAAAACTTCCATGCTGTTCCACCATCTTGGCTCCTCCCCCCTACAAACTCTTTTATTATGAAAACTTTCAAACATACACAAATTTGGGAGAGCAGTTTAATCAGCCCCCTTATACCTAGCATCTAATTCCACCAACCATTCATTTACAACCCAACCTGTGGTACCTGTATCCCCATGTAGTTCCCTCCCCTTATTTTGAGATGAATCCCAATTATCATATTATTTTCCTCGTAAATACTTCAATTTTTTCCGCAAAAGTTAAAGACTCTTTTTTTTTAAAAATATAATCCTATATCATTATCATACATACATACTTTAAGACCAGTGGAATTTTCTTAATATAAAAAACAAGCTGATGTTCAAATTTTATTATTTAAAAAATTTTTAATATTTTTTGGGTCAGAATTAAAATAAGATTTATAAATTACAACACAATAGTTTGTATTTCTCTTAAAATGCTTCAAACTATAGAGCCCTCATTCTGCTTGGTCATTTGTACAGGTTACCTCCCTCTTTCTCTCTCTCCCTCTCCCTCTCTCTCAATCACTATTTCATGATTTTGATCTCTCCTTATCCTTACAGTTTATTTATTTCTTTTTTTAAAAAAAAATTTTTTTTTAAACGTTTATTTATTTTTGAGACAGAGAGAGACAGAGCATGAACGGGGGAGGGTCAGAGAGAGGGAGACACAGAATCTGAAACAGGCTCCAGGCTCTGAGCGGTCAGCACAGAGCCCGACGCGGGGCTCGAACTCACGGACCGCGAGATCATGACCTGAGCTGAAGTCGGCCGCTTAACCGACTGAGCCACCCAGGCACCCCACAGTTTATTTATTTCTTAAAGAAACCAGATTATTCATCTCTAGAGTTCCTCACAGTTAGGAATTTTCTGTTATTTAACATGTTCTCTGTCACCTTTGTTTTCTTTAAATTGGTGGTTGGCCATAGAGCTTTGTTCCGGATTTAGTGTTATTTTTGGCGCGAAGTCCCCATAGGTCGTGTTTCGTGCTTCCGTCAGCAGATGATCTGAGATGTCGGCATCTGTCACGACAGCCTATCTTCATGGGTTGGAGATGGCAACATTCCTTCATTTGTTAGCTAAAATGCTTCTAGAGACAAACTTTTCATTGTCAACTACTTGATTTCCCTGAGATAAGTTCTTATAGGAAAGAAAGAATAAATGTTTGATGCTTTTCCTCTATTATTTTTCAAACTATATGAGATTATTTTATCACAAGCTCCAGAGAAGAATGAGGACATTTTTCTTTTAGTAACCGAGTTCATGGATACAACCATGTCTGCAATGTTTTAATCCATTGTGACTATTCTTGTGATGCCCAAATTATCCTGTTTTTGACCGGTAGGAGTCTTTTAATGGACTCCCGAGGTCCTAAAACCTTTCAATATGACGTTTGTAGACATTATAGCTTCTTTGTTTTCTGGCATCATATCATCATATCATCTCATCCATAAATATTTCAGAGTCTCCTGAGTTCTTCTAAAAGTGGAAGACCGTGGTCTGGGTACTAAAGGTACTCCTTGGCTATTATTTCTAAGCCCTTTCAATGGACAGAGCCGGGAAATAAAGACAAATTGTCATGAGTTGATGTGGATACTTATCAATCAAATTAGGACTACATAGTTTTTACCTAAAATGTTTAAGTGTACATATCCTTTTCTGTTATGCCAAGCATTGCATTTCTCAACACTGATGTAATTACTCATTTTCTTTCTCACATAGTTCACACACGACAGACTCAGAAAAACAATATAAATGCTACCATTAGCGATAGGATTATTAAAATCAATTTAAGATTTTTTGTACTTTTTTTATATTTTTGGCCTTAAAATGCATCCCACTAAAGATGTTTAGTAAATTATTATGTCATAAAGTCATCTGAAATATTTTCTCTCATGTGGTTATGACACCAACTCAGTATTCTATTAAGTCATTTTACTTTATTTTTTATTTACAGAGATTACTTATGTATTTATATAATTATGCAAAATATTAGCGTATTCCAAAATCATATCACATGATAGAGTATATTCAGAGAAATTTAACTTCTAACCTCATTCCCCTCTCCTGTTTCCTCCATTTGAACCACTTATTTGGGTTCTTTGAGGAACTGTTTCTTTTTTTTTTTTTAAGTCTATTTATTTATTTTGAGAGAGAGACAGATCATGAGAAGGGGAGGAGAGAGAGGGACACAGAGGATCTGAAGCAGGCTCCGTGATGACAGCAGAGAGCCAGATGCAGGGCTCGAACCCACAAACCTCAAGATCATGACTGGAGCTGAAATCAAGAGTCAGACACTCAACTGAGTCACCCACACGCCCTGCAACTGTTTCTTTTCAAGTTTTTGTTCTGCTTTTTCTTTTTTCTTAAAAACAAAAAAAGGAAAAAATATATATGTATGCCTCCCCTCCTCCTTTCTTAGATAGTTGACAGTGTACTACCCATAGTTTTCTCCATTTAGGTTTTCCACCCTATCAAGTATCACTTTAATAATATATAAGTGGGTTAGATGGTGTGCAACTTTATGGGGTTAGTTTTTCCCAGTGAGCATATTTCTCTGGAGATTGACCCAGGTTGTTGAGTATAAAACGAGTGTGTTCATTTTTATTGCGGAATAAGATTTTGTGGTGTGGATGTACCCCAGCTTGTTAAACCATTCAGCCATTCAAGGACATCTGGGTCATTTCCAGGTTTGGGCTATTACAAATAAAGCTGCTCTACATGTATGTAGGGGTTTGTGTTTGAACAAGAGTCATCATGTCTCTGGGATAAAGGGCCAACAATGTAATTGTTGGATTTATGGTAGTTGTGTGTTTTGTTTCTTTCTTTTTTTTTTTTTTTTTTTTTTTTTTATTTATTTTTTTTTTTACATTTTATTTATTTTTGAGAAACAGAGTGAGACAAAGCATGAGCGGGGGAGGGGCAGAGAGAGAAGGAGACAGAATCTGAAGCAGGCTCCAGGCTCTGAGCAAGCAGTCAGCACAGAGCCTGATGCGGGGCTTGAACCCACAAACTGTGAGATCATGACCTGAGCTGAAGTCGGAGGCTCAACCGACTGAGCCACCCAGGCGCCCCGTGTGTTTCGTTTCTAAGGAAAGTTCCCAACTGTTTTCCAGAGGGATCGTACCATTTTGCATTTGGACCAGGAATGTATTAATGATTCAGTCTGGCATCCTCACCAATATTTGATGTTGTCACACATTTTATTTTAGACATTCTGATAGGTGTGTGGTCATATTTCATCATGGTTTTAATTTGCAGTTCCCTAAGGGCTAATGATGTTAAATATCTCTTAGGTGCTTTTTTGTCATCTGTATGTCTTTGGTGAAATATTTCTTCAGGTCTTTTATCTTATTTTATTATTTCTTGGCTATTGAATTTTGAAAGCTCTTTATAGAGTCTAGATACTAGTCTTTTGTCAGATGCGTGGCTTGCAAAAAATTTCTATCACTCTGTAGCTTGTCTGTCCCTCTTCTTGACAGAGTCCTTCATAGAGAAAAACACTTCTAATTTTGATCAAGTTTTATTGACCAATTTTCCTTGTATGAATCAAACTTACGCTCAAAACTGTGAACTCTTTGTCTGGCTCTGGATCCTGAAGATTTCCTCTATTTTGTTTTCTGTAAGTTTTATAGTTTCTAGCCGGCCTGCCTTGTTCCTTCCACTTTTCAGAGTATTAAGATGCTTATTTTCCATACGCTGTCTGGGGCGCTCAATTGTACCACTTTCTCTGGCTCCATAGTTTATGATGAGAGTCCTGGCGTCATTTGAATTGGGTTTTTCCCTGGAGATGAAATACCATTTCTGTCTCATTGCTTTCAAGATTTTTTTCTTTGTCTTTAGATTTCGAAGTTACACCGTAATGTGGCTTGTGGATTTGGGGAGCAGGTTATTCAGTACAGGGTTCACTCAGCTTCTTAAATCCATAGGCTTCTGTCTTTGGGGAAGTTTGGGAAGTTTCTCAGCCGTACTCTCTTCCTTTTCTCCTCGGTGATGTTGATGACAGAAGTATTGGGTCTGTTATGACAGTCCACAGGTCCCTGAGGTTCTGTTCCTTTTTTTGTTCTGTTTTGTTCTCTCTCTGTTCAGCTTTAGTGATTTCTATTTTTCTGTCTTCAAATCCACTGGTTCTTTCCTCTGTCTCCCTGCCTCTGCACTTCGCTCTGGGACCCATCCAGTGAGGTTTTTAAATTGTAGCTATTGTGTTTTTGTTCAGTTCTAAAATACCAATTTGTTTGCTGAGACTTTCTGTTTCTTTGTGGAGACTCTATTTCTTGATTTGTCTTGTTTGTTTGTAGCTCTCATTGTATCTCTAGGAGGAGTGCTTTAAATCTTTGTCAGGTTATTTCAGTATTTCTGTCACCTTGGGATTGGCATCTGTTAATTGTCTTTTTCGTTCAGCTGGAGATTTTCCTAGTTCTCGGGATGTTGTGTGATGTGCAGTTGAAACCTGGACACTTTTATATTGCGCTACGAGACTCCGGGCCTTATTTAAACCATCTGTTTTGGCTAGGCCCTCTGATACCACGCTGGCAAAGGAAAGGCAGGGGCATTGTCCTGTGACTGCCAGCTGGGGCTAGAAGTCCAGATTCTCCACTCAGCCTCCTTTGACACCCAAGGGGGAAATTCAGTGTTTAATTTTGGGTGTCAACGTGAGTGGGCTTGGGGGTGCCCAGATTAAAGATTATTTCTGGGTGTGACGGTGAGGGTGTTTCTGGATGAGGTTAGCATTTGAATCAGTAGACTCCGTAGATTACCCTCCCCCATGTGGGTGGGCAGTCTGTTGAGGGCCTGAATAGCAAAAGGCCTCTGCCTTGGCCAGTTGCCATTTTTTCCTGCTTCACTGTATGAGCTGGGACACATCATCTCATATCATTTAATTTTCTTGTGCCCTCGGACTGGGATTTATCCCATCAGCTCTCTTGGTTCTTAGACCTTTTAGACTCAAGGCTGAATAATACCTCTGGCTTTTCTGGGTCTCTAGCCTGTAGATGGCAGATTGTGGGACTTCTCAGCATCCATAATGGCATAAGCCAGTTCTTCATCATAAATTGATATAGATTGGGATGCTTGGGTGGCTCCATTGGTCAAGCTTTTGATTCTTGGTTTTGGCTCAGGTCATGGTCTCGCAGTTTGAGCCCCACATCGGGCTCTGTGCTGGCAGCGTGGAACCTGCTTGGGATCCTCTTTCTCCCTCTCTCTCTCTGTCCCTTCCCTGCTTGCACTCTCTCTTGTTATCTCTCTAAATAAATAAATAAATAAACTTTAAAAACTAAATAAAAAATAAATTGATATGGATAGATACAGATACAAACACAGATACAGATATAGAGATATAAATATCTCTTGTTGGTTCTGTTTCCCTGGAGAACTCTGACTAATACAGGGACTTGTGACTTTGGGTGGGTTGTAAGTTAGACCTACTCTTTCACTTTATCCAAAAACAAATAGAGGCCTATATATACCTGGTTTTACTTCCTGTTATGGGCACATATAGTTAGATATTTCAAGATGGATTCCCAATGTCCACTTGGTAATTTTGGTTAAATTAGTGGATTAGATCAACACTAAAGAAAAGGACGTCAGGCAACTCAATAGGTAATAAATCACTGGCTATGCCATCTGTTTTCCATTTCCAAATACCTTTGCCCCTTTGAAGGCAGAGGCCGATTCTTTGGTCCCCAAACCAGACAGAACCAAGGGAGCCCTTGGTAATATTTGCCTCGGCAACGTAGAAAGAATGTGTGTAAAGTAACTCCACATTTCTAGGACTCAAGAAATGGCAATTCCATCTGTCATTCTTCTATCCCTTCTTTCCTTAATGCGATGTATAGAATACATCCAAATTTGAGACGCTTTTTTAGAGAAATGGTACGATCCTCTGGCTAGTCCACACAACCTGTTTTACTCCTTATAGCTTTTAATAATATTGTTGACGGGTATAGTCACAATTTTCCTAATCACTACTGGCATGTTGTTTCTAACGATAAAATTGACTTAGAAAGAAACTAGCCAACTAATGTCAGGGCTGTGTTTCAAAGTCTTCAGAAAAAAGCCAGGAGGTTTAACAGTTGGCATCCTCCCTTCCACTTTGAACACTAAACTCATCGTCTCCCTTTAAGGTTGGATAAAGCCTTCTTCTGGCTTCTTCAGGTGACAGCCTGGTGAGATTCAACCCTTCCTATGTGGATCTTCCTTGGATATGGGCATATTTTAATAGTTGAGATATGGAGAAAATGTTTTTGTCGTTGCTGCTGCTACTGCTGTTTTAACATTAGAGAAACCTCCCCTCCTTCCCCACCGAAAAATTGGTTTTGTTTTGTGACTTCTTTAATTAGAAACGTATGGTAGAGAACCCTAAAAAACATACTCACTAAGGATAGGTTACTAGACCTCATCCTAAGGAGGGTAGGTTTGGTTAATCCCAGGAGATATGCACAGAGCCACTGGGTGCCTAGTCACTGGGTGCAAATAGGTCCTGAAATCCATCCTAGCCCAGCTGCTTTCCTGCTAGATCAGGATCTATGTCCTCTAGAGGTGGTATCTTGTCTAATTTGCACTGGTGCTAGCAGCTTGGAGTCAGGGCGTGGGTGCTGAGAACAATGGCATCCTTCCTGTGATGGAGAAGGGAAAGTGAAGAAGCCTCTTGAGACAGCTAGTCACCAGAAAGGGCCATTGTGGGTGAAGAATCAGGTGTCATTTTTTTTGCTTTTCATTATTACTAATTTTTCACATGGTAAATGATGTAAATGCTACCTATTAATAGTTATGAATTTGGATGAGGGGACCAGGGTACACGGATGCAATGAAGTATTGAGTCTTAATGCTAAGTGCACTTGAGCCAAGATGAGAGGTTGCCCACTTGGCTGGAGTGGGCGGCAAGACTATCTAGAAACACAATGACCAGATATTGGATATTTTTCGGATCTATTTCATTCAGCAAAATGAATGTTCATTCAAGGACACAACAATAGGCAGCCCTTATGTTGATCTAACTTCTGTAACGTACTGTAAATCTCTTGATGGTAAGGGGTGTTGGTGGCTAGTGAAGGTTTATCAACCTTTTCATACACGTGCAAAACACTTGTGCCAATGCAAGTGAATTATTTATAGGCACTGACAAACTAGATCTACTAGAGGTCACATTTTATATTAACACTGAATTTTGATAAATGGTCACCGGAGTCTCTGGTTAAATCCTAGCTGTTCCTTATTCCTTGAAGTTCCACATTAGCTGGTATTTGGCAAAATATAAAATTACTATTGGAGTTGAAAGAAAACTTCTATTTTCTCTATTTGTTTCTGAAAGCATGTTAGACATAAGTTACCTGTGTTATGCAAATTGACGTCAAGCAAAAAGGAAGATTTAGTGATCATGAATATCTCTTCTTTTTAAATTCTGTTCTTTATTTAAAATAAGGCCAACTTCATCTTGCAAATGGAAATATGCCCCCACAAAGTCATAGATCATGTCAGGAACAGACTTCTGTCCACAGAAGCAACATCCTATCTTACTCCCGCTATGACGCTAGTTGAAGGAGGGGGCCAAATCTCAAGCAAATTCAATGTTCAGACTCTATGCAGCTATGAATGTTATTCAAGGTTTCATCACCTGTTTCTTTAAATCATGACAGTGCTATAATCAACTCCAGAGTTGAAATAGAAGACTAAAATTCTACTCCTAATTATATATTATCTTTTCTTGTAACTTTTTGTAAGAGCCAAAAGAATTGAGATACTAAATAGAAAACTTAAGGAGTCATTACAAAAATACTATTTATTTAAAAAAAAAACATTTTGTAGTTGCTGTGTGGAAAAAGAATTGCTATGCAATCAGAAGGATATGGGTTCAAATCTCAGCTGTGCTACTTGCTGGACAATGCAGGGTCTGCACTTTTAAGTTGATTTGTGCTTCGGCTTCATCACAGTATTTGTTCGAAAACAAGGCTAAAAAATTTTTTTTGTAAACCTATAAGACGACCTCATGCTGCCCCCATGTGTCTATGGAAAGAGCAGAGTGCTGACCCCAGTTTGCACATTAAAATAGTCTGGAGAGATGAAAAATTACCAGGCTCTGTTAGTTTCTTGCTTGCGTGTTTCTTGCTTCTTTCCTCCCCAGGTGATTCTCCTTGTGCAACCACGTTAGAGAAGCACAGAAATAGATTATAAACTCCGGAAGGGCAGGAATTTTGATCGTGCAATTTGTGATTGCATTGTTTGTGTGGACAAAAGTATCCAGCTGACAGTAGGGCTCAAGTAATATTTATTGAGCAGATAAATTGATAAATGAATGTGTACTTGACTTTATTAAAGAAGTGATAGAATCAACCCTCAAGTCAGATCCTGCTGTAATAATTATAGTTACCATCAAGCGGGTCCTAACAATGTTTCTGGAGTGGCTCTTAAAACCTCCTAATGGAGTCCTATTGAGTTGAGTAAAAATCTGAACTTTTTACCGTAGCATCTAAGGTGCTGGATGATCTGGCCCCTTCCTTCTTTTTCAGCAAGATTTCTTGGCATCCTCCCTTTTCAGTCACATAGGCTCTATTTATTCTGACCCATCAGGCTAGTTCTCACCTCAGGACCTTTGCTCTTACTGTTCCTTCCACGTAGATTATTCATCTCCAGATCTTCATGTGCCTGATTCTTTCTCATCATCAGGATATCATCCCACACACATCATCTCCTCAGATCCACCTTCCGTGGCTACCCTGTCTAATGTGCCTCCACCCTGCTGTCACTCTGTTCTGTTACCTTGTTTCAATGTCCTCTCTATGGGGAATTAGCTTTTTATTAATATGCTAATATTAATGTTATGTTAATATGTTAACGATTTGATAGTCGATGGTTCTTCAATCCCCGCTAAAACTGAGGTACCATTAGGACAAAACTCTAAGCCTTTAATTTTTTTTTTTTCAGGCAGTATATTCAGCACTCAGAGCAGTGCCCAGCATCAACACAAACTTCCTAAATATTTGATGAATCCATACAATGATTTTTTAATGTCTTTTATTTATTTCTGAAAGAGAGAGAGAGAGAGTGGGGGAGGGGCAGAGAGAGAGGGAGACACAGAATCTGAAGCAGGCTCCAGGCTCTGAGCTGTCACCACAGAGCCAGATGCAAGGCTTTAACTCGTGAACCCTGAGATCATGACCTGAGCTGAGGTTGGATACTTAACAACTGAGCCACCCAGGAGCCCACAATGAGTTTTAAAAGCCTCATCTGTTATCTATTAACCTGTCTTGCCTTTGGGAAAATCATATATTTCCTGTAATATGCATAACTTGCTTTGCACAACGGCTGGCATATAGCAAGTGCTCAGATAATGTCAGCTTCTCTTGACTGTGCTTGCTTTTTTTTTTTTTTTTAAGTTTTTAAATTTATTTTGAGAGAGAGAGGGAGCACATTGGGGGAGGGTCAGAGAGAATACTAAGCAGGCTCAGAGCTGTCATTGCAGAGCCCAATGCACAGGCTTGATCCCAGAAATCATGGCTCAGCTGAGCCACCCGGCTGCCCCTTGACTATGTTGCTTCTGTTCTACCCTAAAGGAAAGTTCTTCAAGGCATCCTGTATAAAGTCATCTAAAAACAATAGTGGAACTTGGGTTTTCCTTTTTCTTGTGTAAATACCTAGGGATGGAATTTCTCAGTAGTTATACATGATTGGTTTTCAAGAAATTGTCGCACAATTTGCCAAAGTGACAGTATCGTTTCACACCTCCATCCCTTCCACATTCTCCAGCATTTAATATTGCCAGTATTTTTAATTTTAGCATTCATGTGAGTATAAAATGGTATATCATTGTTCTTTGATTTGTCTTCCCTCGTGACTAATGATGTTGAGGATTTTTCCTGTATTTATTGGTCATTCACATGCCTTCTATTGTCAGGTGTCTTTTCCAATCATCTGCCGAGTTTTTACTAGTGTGTCTTCTTATTCTTGATATGTAGACCTCTTTATTTATTCTGGACACAATTCCTCTGTCAAATATATTGCCAATACATTTCAATGCCTCTAATACATTGACAATAATTTCCCAGTTTTTAAATGGCTTGTTTTGATGAGCTTTTATTTTCATGAGGTATAATTTATCAACTTTTATTTTATGTTGAGTGCTTTTTAAGTTATACCTAAGAAATTTTTCCCTGCTTCAAGGTCATGAAGATATTCTATGTTTCTTTTTTTAAACCCTAGAATCTTTATGGTTTTAGCTTTTACATTTAATTTTATAATCAATCACAGACTAATTTTCACATGTGATTTGATGTAAGGTCCCAAGTTTGTTTTCCATATGTATATCCAGATTTTATAAAAAATGTCTAGTACAGCCTTGTTCATAATAGGGAAAAAGGGAAATAATCCAAATATCCATCAATAAGAGAAATGGAAGAACATATTGCAATTATTCTAACAATGGCATACTAATCAGCAATACAGAAAGTTACTATAGATATATGCAACAGCATGGATGATCCTGAAAATGTTATATTGAGTGAAAGAAGCCAGACATAAAGGGCTACATACTGTTGATTCTATTTATATGAAATTCAAGAGTAGGCAAAGTTAATGTGTGGATTGAAAATCAGCACAGTGGTTGCCGATGGAGGAAGTGAGGCTTCACTAGAAGTGAACATGCGGGGACTCTGTGCAGATAGAAACATCCTATGTCTTGATTGGGGTGCTAACACAGGTGTAACACTTATCCGAACTCATTGAATTTCGCACTTAAGGTCTGTGTATTTCATTGTGTGTAAATTTTACCTTTTTCCAATTTTTTTTAGAGACAGAGAGAGAGAGAAAGAGAGTGTGAGGGGGCAGAGGGAAAAAGAGAGGGAGAATCTCAAGCAGGCTCCACATTCAGCATGGACATGGAACTTGATCCCATGACCCTAGAATCATGACCCAAGCCAAAATCAAGAGTCAGTCGCTCAACCAACTGAGCCACCCAGGTGCCCTGTAAATTTTATCTTTAAAGCATCACATAGCTGACAGTGACAAAGAGATTATAAGCATGGACATGCCATTACATGTAAGGGCAGGTGTCTATAAATATTTCAATAACCCACATTCATCCCAGAGTCATCTATGTTTATGATGATAAAATTCAGGAATGGTTAATTTTTTCTTCAGAATCTTCTTTTAATAATTCAGAGAATCTGCTTAGAAAGTTTTTTAAATGTAAAAGCTTTGATATTTAAGACGTTTTGATATTTAAAGAGGGACACTTTACATAGGACGATTTATGAGTCAGAAACCTCTGGTAGCTGACGTTGTGTGATATGCTTATATAAATATATAAATTCACAGAACAAATATATATGTGTGTATGTATCCACTTTAGAGTCCTAGAACAAAGCCACGGAAGACTATATAATTATACTATAAAGGATTGATGTGCTTTTGGCTTCATAGTCTTTTTTTTCAAATTGAATTGAAATACTCAATTCTAAAACCCCTGCTAGAATTGCACATTAACAACAGAATACTTGCAACTATAAATTTATAACTGCTTCGGGACTTTCCAGAACAATCCCTTTGAGCCGCTCAGGCTCTGACAGAAAGAGTGTACAACCCGCCTGCACCACTTCTCCCTCAGACCAGTCAGCAGAATCCTAAGCAGCTTTATTTCATGCTCCCGGATTCTTTTTGTGCCTTGCTAAGCAAGCTCAGACCTACTTATGTATTTATTAACGACGACTGTCTTTGCATTTCTATCAGCATTCACCGGGGCCACCAGGAGCGGGGGAACACGGTGTTGGAGTGTGTGGCTTCCATGGAACTTGTCAAACCGAGCCTTGTACTGGGTCATGAAAAAGATTCAGGGGGCGAGCACACTTTGCATTGTTTTATGGGGAATGGGGTATCAGACTGCAAACAGAATGGGGGAATCCCGCTTTGTTGGTGGGCAATGCTTATGCACTATTTCTCCCGTTTCTGGGTGAGAAGTTTCCATTGGCGTAGCTCTCTTGGTCTTTCTCACCCTGTCGCTGCTCCCTTGCGAAGAGGGTCTTTTCTGATTGGTAATTTCGGAGGATGCTCCTTGATCGTGTTTCAGCTCCTTCTCATCATGCCTTCACCATGCCACAGGCACAACAGAGCTGGTTCGGTCCTTGTGGAGATGAACTGCACTCTGGGGGAAATTTTCAATTCAGGAAAGTAGTAGCAAGCCAATTTGTCCCAGCACTTAAGTCATCATTTTTATCTGACTTTTGTGCTTATCTTTCAACTGGATCTATACTCAAGTGGGAAGGAAGAGGTTGACATTTTTGGAACTGAGCACTCCCGCCTAGGGGTGGAGAAGAAAACACTTTTGATCTTATCTCTCTTGTTTTATAAAAATGTGCATCTTCTTGAATTTCAGCATATGAACATAGCTGACTCTTGGGTGTCTAAGAAAAGGGGTAAATGTCATACTCCTGCTGGCCACAGCTTTTAGCATGGTCATTATACATGTATTCTGAAAGCCTCCCAATTTACATGTAATTTAAGGGTTCACTCAACTAGCTTCTTATTGAAATCTTGGAATGATCCCCACTATAATTTTTTATTATGTAGCTGGATAGTCATTAATAACTCATATTAAATAGGAGTAGTTTCACATTTCATCAATACCTTAAAATTGTTTTCCTCATTAATTTTCTAATGTTTATGTCCATATTTTTTTTCTTCTTATTGGCCATCTTCTATAGACCAAAGACTTTAGCTGATTAATAAGATCTATGAGGGCGGCTCAGTCGGTTAAGCGTCCATCTTTGGCTCAGGTCACGATCTCACGGTTCGTGAGTTCAAGCCTCACATCGGGCTCTGTGCTGACAGCTTGGAACCTTGAGCCTGCTTCAGATTCTGTGTCTCCCTCTCTCTCTGCCCTTCCTCTGCTCATGCTCTGTTTCTCCGTCTCTCTCAAAAATGAATAAACATTTAAAAAATTAAAAAAAAAGATCTATGAGGAATTTTTCAAATACTAGAGAGAATATATTCAAGTAGCACTCTCTCACTGATGGCAGATTATATGAAGTTTCAAAAAAGACGTATAAACAAAGTTCCCCAGGAGCACAGACTAAGGGAATATCACCTTTATGACTATGGGATTGGCCTCCCATAAACTGAATATCACCTTTAGATGATCATTTTTTTTAAAAATCTTGATCTCAGATATGTGTCCCACAATAGCAAAGAAATTTGTTTGAAAATAAACAGATAATAAGTGAGCACCCGCAAGTTTTGATGAAAGTTCCATATGTTCCAAGACATTCCCTATCAGGCTTGTGGCATGACCATCCATTGGGTTAAGACTTTGAAAGGCCATTACCTATTCCCAGAAAAGCAGTCCAGCTGACAACATAGTACAGATTACCTTGGATTGTTCAGCCCTGTCCTGGCAGAAAGTAGGGTCTGAGGGAGTACATGATGGACAGTCAGGCCATAGAGAAGGCCCAGAATACTCTTCACTGAAAATATTCTAACAGGGGCTGGATGATCACCTGTCAAAGATACTGGGGCAGATTTCTGTCCTTGGTAAAAAGCTGGTAAGAGTGCATGACCTTGCAGATGCTTCCCATTCAGAAATTTCATGGTTCTTTTATAATAAGGTGTATGTTAGGACCCATAGTAGTGGGGAACTCTGGTTAGCCAAAGAGAAGCATGAAAGAATTAGGTGTTTGGACTATCCTGCCTCTCTCCAGTAGAAATATTAGTGCTTATCTTCACTCCTTTCCAGAATCAATCTTGATTCAAAGATCAACCCAGCGTAAATAGGGATCTGCCCTGTGCACTTACATAGTTCTAAATTGCAAAATCCCTTCTCCTTTTCCAGGATCACAGACTAGAATTCTGATTCATTGCTCTTGAATATTCAATACAGAAGAACTGTTTTTATCCCAGTCCCCTTGATCAGAGAGCCCCTGCATTCTGTCTAATTACTTTCCTAAGCTTCTTACTGTCTTATGACATACTTCAGAAAAAAAAAAGCCCATAAATTTTTGAAGAAAAATGTTATAAAATATAATAAAAATTTATATATGCATCCCAGCTTAAGAAATAAAACACAACAGTGTAGATGAAGCCTTTCATTTCTTCTCTCCTGAATACACTTCATATTCAATCCAGTGGCGATCACAATGAAACCTACTCAAAAATTCCGCTCCCCCTTTTTTTTCTTCTTTGACATGTAGGTATTACTATATGTGCCAACTTCCCTTGCTGTAGGTCAGAGCATGTGATAGAATTCTGGCCAAAAGAATGTGAATGGAATGGAAGTACACCACTTCCAAATCTAGCTCGTAATCCTGAGTATTCTCCAAGCTCTTTCCTTAACTGGCTGCATAGAGAAGTTTCCGAAGTTCCCAAAGGGAGATGGGGGACAACAAGGAACAGAACTGGGTCTCTGAGTGACTGCATGAAGCAGTTTTTCACTACCAACCTCACTGGACTGAAACATGAATGAAGAGTGGACTTGTTTTGAGTTAGCCTCCTCTCACCAATAGACTAGTCATTTCCATGAAGTTATATAAACTTTTACCCCCTGAAGAGGAATCCCCAATCAGCACATAATTTGCATGTTTTCCAACTTACAAAAATGGAACTAAATCGCGTGTGTTTCTTCAGCATCTTGTTTTTTTACTCACCATTGCTTGTGAGATCCTCCCATGCTACAGGTAAGGTACTGTTCTCTCAGTTTATTTTCACTGCTGTAAATTTCTCCATTGCATCATTTGTGTGTCTATATCCCTATTGCTGGCTATTTAAATAGTCTCATATTTCTTGCTATTATAAATATTTTTTAATGTGTATTTATTTTTGAGAGAGAGAGAGAGAGAGAGACAAAGTGTGAGTGGGGGAGGAGCAGAGAGAGAGGGAGACACATTATGTGAAGTAGCCTCCAGACTCTGAACTGTCAGCACAGAGCCCAACGTGGTTCTTGAACTCCATGGACCCTGAGATCACGACCTGAGCTGAAGTTGGATGCTTAACCAACTGAGCCACCCAGGTGCCTCATATTTCTTGCTGTTATAAACAATTTTGCTATGAACATTCTTATACCTACTTCTTTATATGTGTGCGTGTGTGTGTGTGTGTGTGTGTGTGTGTGTGTGTGTACATACACACAGCTAGTAAAGATAGATAGGTAGATACCCCTAAGACACTTAATGAATTGGCTTTTGCTGCACGAAATCACTTCAGAAGTTAGTGACAACACAACAGTCATTTATTTAGCTCACAATTCTGTGGGCTGGCATTTTACGTTGTGCTCAGGCTCTTGTTTTGAGGTGGGCTTTTTATGTTTTTATGATCAGCTTGTAAGATGTCTATTGGCTGGTGGTCTCAAATGGTTAAGCTGGGATTGTTCGTCTCTGCTCTACATGGTCTTTCTCTCCTCCTCCAGCAGTCTGGTTCAGCCTAGGCTGTCAAAGTTTTAAGAGTAGCAAGAACAAAAATTGTAAGGTCTCTTGAAGCCCAGGCTCAGAACTGGCCCAACATCACTTTTAACTTACTTTCTTGGACAAAACAAATCTCAAGACCAGGCTAGAATCACAGAGTGGGAGAATAAACTCTACTTCTTGATAGAGGATATGAAAAATATTGCACTGATTTTTGTAATCTATCACACCTAAGAGTACAATTTCTGGGGGTTCCTGGCCAGCTAATCGGTAGAGCATGTGACTCTTGATCTTGGGATTGTGAGTTCAAGCCCCATATTGGGGGTGGAGCTTATTTAAAAAAAATAAAAATAAAAGACTGCAATTTCTGGGTTGTAGAATATACATATGTTCAACTTTACTAGATTTTTCAGAAACTTTTTCCAAAAGGGGCTATATACCTTATTGCAAAACTAGCAGTGTTGAGTACTGGTTAAGAGCATGGACTCTGGGAGCCCTATAGATTTGCTTGGATCACAACAGTGCTGCCTGCAACTGTGACTTTTGCCAAGTTTTTCAAACATCTCTATCTCTTAGTTTTTTTCATCTGTGAATGTTCTTGGTTGCAAGACTCTAGCCAGTTTAGGCATACAAAGACTTTATTGGAAAGCTATTGCTTGGCTCTCTTAATCAATTGGAAGGCTGCACAACCAGGCTTAGCATATGGGCAGAAACCAAGGCAAGTGTTGGGGGATATTGTTAGCAAAGAACTCAGCCAAGGCCAGTTTTTATTAGAGAGAAGAGAAACTCCCAGACACTGGTCAATACTATGAGGTTCAGATTGACACATGACTTTGCTTCACCCCTAGTAACCCCTTTTGAAACAGCCTATAAAGAGGTCACTTCTCCACTTCTGTCTTACCATCCCACACCCAACTCTGAATTCTGTTTTCTACAGAGGCTCACACACCAGTGCTAAATCAGCTTAGCAGAGATCCACTAACCTGTCTCTTATGTTTTAGTGGATATTTTACCCTCTTTCTCTACCTTTCCCCTGAAAACTTGGCTGTTCTGTGTCTGTCTCCCATTAGGTGAAAATTCAGAGTAGAAAGAATCCCTAGAAACAAATATAGACCACAAGCAAACTTATGGCAGAAAGGGAAAGCTATACACTAATGGATAAATAACTTGCCAATGGCAGAGTTAACATAGAAATGGAAAAAAAATAAAAAGCTAGGTAAAAAAAAACAATGAAAAGGTTAACTGACTGACTTTTCTTATTCCTAGTTTATGAGTTGGCCATCCTGGAATTGTGTGTGTGTACATATAAATATATATGTATATGTATACAGATTATATATATGTATAAATGTATACATATTATATACATATATACATTATATACACATGCATATACACAGATTATATATTTCATATTGTGTGTATATATATATGTATGTATGTATATGTATGAGTATGTATATATATTTATTCTGTTTATTGACTGAGTTCCCCAGTTTTTGTAAGAGAAATTATTACAAAATTATTAGAAATCATACACGAAGATTGCTGGAGATCAGTTTGGGAAATCAATGCATCCAACAAGCATTTATTGAGGATCTGTTATGTGCCAAATAGGACTAAAACTTCACAGGGGTTCACTGAGCTGACGATGTGATGGAGTATTCAAGGGGCTCATAGTTTGGGGTGGACTTGAGGAGAGAGAGTGAAATTAGAAAATATACTTAATGGATGAAACAAATAGGCTAACAGCAGTAATCAGAACTGACTGTTGAGATTTTTCAAGCTATAAAAGACCACTGATAATACCTAACTGATCGCATCAATTTCAAAAGATATTCTATAGATATTTTCTTTATTACATTACCTACCAGGGACTCATTTGCATGCGAATATCTGCACTACACAAGGAGTCTGAAATGAAGAACATTCTCTATATTTAAACATTAAGCAAATTTAACTCCAGAATGGTCCATATTACTTTAGATATTCTATTTCACTCTGCAAATATGGCTTTAACTAAAGGCTAGGAAACATCAGTGTCTGCCCTGGGCAGATGCCAGAGTCATCCCTCTGTCCCTCTGAAGGAGCCAGTACTGGTCCAGTCACTTTGCTGTAATTGTTTCCTACCATTACCTCTTCCAAGAACTGTTCATTTTCTCCTCTGATGATTCTTCATCCACTATGGGGTGTTTGAAAAGAACTAAATGACATTAATTGTGTTTCTCACAAACAAATGCCTTTTCAGAGGACCATAAAACAGCAGGTGCAGCATCATTGGAGCGATTCCTTCAGATGGCCATTCTGAGTTTGGATCAGTTCTGAGTTTGGATCAGTTCTGAGTTTGGATTAGTAATGCAACCAGGCAAATTGCATCAGAATCCACTCTTGAAACTGCTCCTTAAAGAGACAATAACTGGGAAAACGTTCTCTTCTAGAGCTGTCAAAATTCGGGCTTATCAGTAAGGTATATGTTACTGGCACATTAGGTGTGGGAGATGGGGGAGAGAGAGAGAGAGAGAGAGAGAGAGGGAGCCTTGCTGCTCCTCTGGGATCTTACAGGTGCTGCTGTGGACCCTCTAATGCTGAGAGATCTGTTACAAACATGGCCACAGCCAAAAGCTGTGAGACTTTGCTGGAAAAGCAGGCATGAAGTCAGATACCTAATTCTCCAAAAAGAGTTCTAGTGTAACTCCATTCACTGAAGCAGGCTATTAAAACTAGCTCCTTCAGTGGCCAGAGACTTCTTCCTCTTATAACTTAGCTGATGACTGGGGTTCCCCAGGTGGCTCAGTTGGTCAAGCGTCTGACTTCAGCTCAGGTCATGATCTTGCAGTTCGTGAGTTCAAGCCCCTCATCACGTTCTGTGCTGACAGCTCAGAGCCTGGAGCCTGCTTGGGATTCTGTGTCTCCCTCTCTCTTTGCCCCTCCCCATTCATGTTCTGTCTGTCTGTCTCTCTCTCTCAAAAATAAATAAACATTAACAGAAACATTTAAAAAAACAACTAAGCTGATGACCAAGAACACTAAAACTTTGATGGGTATAAAAGGCAAATAGTCAATTAAAATCACACTGAGTTTTTACAGAATTGTAAATGGTGTCAAACTGTCTTTAAAGTCAGAGAAACCTCATTTTCAGTAAAGACTTCAACCACACTTGGGTCTTGTGACCTTGAGAAACCGACCTGGGCTCAGTCTTTGTTTACTTATTTGTAAAATGGAGATAGCAATGTCTTCTCATTTATTGTGAGCATTCAATAAGACATCACGTGTAAAGTGCCCAGTATTTGGCAAATGCTCAAAGTACATTTGTGTACTCATTTACATGTGAATATCTACATCAAAGATGGAGTCTGACAATGACTCCCTTTCTATCCAATCCTTGCCTCTCCTTCCTGTGTCTAATTATTTCTACACTGTTCTCAGTGTTTGAATATTCCTTCCCTACACGCCTCTTTTCTCAGTCATATGCACCTCATTATAAATGAAGTGGGATCAACTCTTTCTCCCAAAGCTACATCGTACATATATTGCCAAAGAATAAAACAAAACCAGAGGCGGTTTTGTTTGTTTTCATTTGTTTTAAGGAGCTCAGTCAATATACTTGCCAGATAAAGACTGACATCAATGACGAAGCTCCCCAAATAGTTCTTCAATGAGTGAAGGTGATGGTGGCACTTGTGATGTGCTAGAAAAGCCAGAGTGAGGGTTGGGGGAGGTTCATGGTGTTTGTGCTAATTCAAAACTGAAAACTTAAACTCTAGATAGGACAGTATGATTCATAAGTCTCTCCATGGTTGCTCGAAATGAGTCTTATAATTCATAGGTCAGGAAATGTCTTCATTTGGGTCCAGGAAGGGTTTGGTTTCCTGATTCTAATTCAAAATTCAAAATTATTTAGCAGCGCTAGCTGGTTAGTGCCAGCTGTGGTGAACACAGCATTTGGTTTCCATCTATTCTAGACAAGGTCTGCTATACAAGGAACATATTAGGGTTGAGACTACAGTGATCAAGGTTGGTGCTTAGGGAGCAAAATTTAAGGAGGAACTTGCTCTTGGAGTTGTGCTGTGTGGCTTGGCACAAGGAGCCACTGACTCCTTGTGCACTCTGTCTTAGGCTTTCCACTTGCCTCATCCGGGTCTTGACTCTGCTTTGAATACAATTGCAGGGACTTTAGACTTTACCAAGTACCAAGAGGGGGCATTTCCGGAAATGAGGCATAGAGTATTTCTGAGCTGAAAGAAACCTTAGATACCATCTCTATGCTATTTTTCTCGTTGGAAAATGACAACAACTGAGACCCAGCACAGACACATAAATTATTCAAGTCACAAAGATGACACAAGTCTTCTTGGGCTAGCTGGGAGCTCCTGCCTTCCTCAGCATGGAGTCTGATAGTGGTCATGGGATACTTCAACATCAGGCTTTTCATGGGTGCATTTTTTCCTGATTTTATCAATTCTGGGAAAGCAGCCAGTGTGCAGAACTTTACCCTGGTTGGGCTGGGACATGCTTCCTTAGCGAAGGACAGTGGGGCCATACATCGATCCCTGCCTTGGGGGCAGACACTGGGCAGAGAAGCTTGAGTCCATCATCTCATTTCATCTTTACAATATGCCTGTCAGGGGGATATTTCATCTTTGAAAGTTGAAGAAACTGAACTTTAAGAACAGAGCTAACAAAAAGCAGAATTGGGATTTGAATCCAGGTTTCTCAGGGACTGCATCCTCTCGAGATCTTTTGGGTGCACGTGACAGAAAATCCAACCAAGCTATCGTAAACCAAAAGAGATTTGTTATCTTACATTGCCATTGAGGCCAGAAAGATCCATGGCTTCAAGGTCGGCTACGTTGGTCATCTAGTCTCAGCCCCCCTCCCTCTCCCAGTTCTCTCTTCCCTGTCACCTTTGTTCTCAGGCTCAGGTTTGACAATAAGAGGCTGACAGCAGTTCCTGGCCAACATCCTCTCAAGTTCAAGTTCAGAAGAAAGAAGGCAAACAGTCTCTGCCTGCTGCTAGAGCCGCGGGTGGTAATATACCACCTGAGGCTCATGATCTGACGATGGAGGGGCTTGTTTCTTCCTTCTGCTAACAGAAGATGAGTGAATGACTAAAAAGAAAAACCTGCCACTGACACTTCAGCCTCCTAAACCTGATGCCATTAATGCCATCCAAAAAGAGCACACAAAAACAGACCACTGGGGAACTGTGCTTGAGGCTTAAGACTTGTAGCAAAATCTCCCTAATATTGCAGGCTTGTGCACAGTTGGGGCACAGAAGAGGCAATGTAATGTAACCTCCTAACAGTGGCATGGTGATGTAATTGAATCAGACTTCGAGACAAAAATAAATTGCTGTCACGTTTCATCAGTCACCAGAGAGCTAGGATGTAATATAAATGTTGACCTACAGATAAAATATGCATCTGATGTAAAGTCATCTCAGTTTCATCTCAGGATCATGTTAAAAATAAATTCACCAGGTGGCCCATTGGATTTGAGTCATCAGGTAGAAATGCCACAAACGTTCCACGAGTACTCCGGTGTGAGCTCTACCCAGTGGCAGGTGGGGAGGGAAGCTTCAGTTGCAGGAGAACCCAAAACAGGAGACTGAATCAGCAAGGTCGGATGCTAGGAAGATCGGGCTGAGGGTGGCATTGGGAGCCGGCAAAGAGGAAGGAGGTTTGGCCCTGGGTTCCGTGGGGCATGTGGCAGACACCTCACAGCCCCCCCTACCTCACCAGCTCAGTGTGCATCCAGCTGCCAGGTCCTGCGTGTCTTTGCCTGAGGGCTTTCTTTCTTTCGCTGCAGGAGACTCACTTCCATGCATGGCAGAGCAGAAGCATCCCATGCCAGAGGGATAACTCCTGTGCCACCCGCAGCCCTCACCAGTGATGAGGGAAATGGACATCGGAGCACCGCCAGCTTCCTTGCCCTCTGTGTAGTACCGTAGGGACATATATTTCACACTGGCTCCCCAGGTTTCCTCCGTGGGGTGAAGTTCCAGGCACCCATAGCAGCAACTGGCTTGATAATCCTCCCTGTGTTGTCTGTCCTCCCTTCCCCTTCTCACTTCTCCACTCCCCTGCTGGTCTTCACATCCCAGATAAATACTTGCTCTCAAGCCCTTGCTCCAGGGTCTGCTCTTGGAGAAACGCAAAGATTGAAGATGGAAATGGCCGCTACTGAAGACGTGAGTATGCGAGTTATAGGTTAGGCGATGCTCAGGGACCAACAGGTAACCTCATGTACTTCATGAGCTCAGGGTTTGCCCCAGGAGGCAAGACGAGATTGTCCAGAATTCCAAAGGAGGCTCTGTCAAGTGAAGGGATTGAAGGAGTGTGTCCTGGCTTGGAGCCCTTGATAGATGTCAGAGAATCTCAACAGTGAAAGTCAAAGCAACTTCAGCTTCCACTCTGACACTCTTCGCCTTGCCCTTTGTATCACCTGCAGTGCTATTTCTTCCTTACTTGCTGTGTTGCTGCTGGTGATTTTTTTTTTCTCCTGTCTGAAGAATATTCATTCCCTTCTCGGCCACGTAAAATCCTCCTTTAAAACTCAGCTTCCCAGCCTTTCCGCAGCAGCGCATGCTTTCTCTGTAGGAGCACCTCCATATTGTACTGACTGGCTGTGTTGCACCCTACTCTCTCCAAATGCTCCCAGCCAGCCTGTGAAAGTCAGGAAGGCAGGAGCTGTGTTCATCCCAGAATCCTCGCCTTCAGCACAGGCATTTAGTATGCTTCACTAAATATTCAAAAGAAAGAAAGAGTGAAGGAGAAGAAGAAGGAGAAGAAGGAGAAGGAGGAGGAGAAGGAGAAGGAGAAGGAGAAGGAGAAGGAGAAGAAGGAGACAGACTTAAAGTGTTCCAAGAGCCTGCAAAAGTATCAGCAAGTACCATTAGGGGAAGAAGGAATTGCAGACATACCCTTGAAATGAGGTTGGCAGCATGGCAGAATAGAAAACATTTTTTTCTTTTTACTGCTACACATTGGGAATCATAGGGACCTTTTAGGGGTGGGGGTCGGAAGAAGCAGAGCACAACATCTGGTAGGAAAGAGCAAGGGGTTAGGAAAGAGCATCACCTAGGAGTTTGTGAGAAATGCAGAATTCAGACCCACCCAAACAGAATCTGCCTTGTAACAAGATTCCCAGGTGGCTCCAATCTGCCAAATCACATTAACTTTTGAGATGCACTAGGGAGTCCCTGCAGATTTTGGAAGCGGGATGAGCTGAGACAGAGTAAACAAGGTCTTCTCCATCATCTGGGCAAACAGCACCTTTGAAATTCCTGACAGCCCTAAGATCTGCTTTCCATTTCTCTTCCTAATAAGGCCAGAGATGAACTTGACTGCATACTGTCAACAACTTGCTTTGTCACCTCCCTTTACAGATGGCTTTTGTGTGGGAAGCTGTTTGACAGAAGGGAATGGAGCAGCACAGCAGAGTGTCTTTTGAGTGTAGGGAGAGGTGTGTCTATTCTCATGAAGTCCTCCCTCTTCTATGTTGTCCTCCCCACCCCCCATCCTCCCCCCTTCCCCCACCCCCTGGCCCAGTCCTCCTTCTTTCCTCATCAAATGCATGGAGATGACTCCTGGCATTCCAGGGATCTGGAGAGGCCAAGGCTCAGATGAAATTAATGAAAGTATATTAAAAGAAAAAGGAATCCAGATTGAATTGTCATTTCATTTAACTTCAAATGTATAACTTTGTGCTCTCGTTTCAGAGACTAGACTAGACTAGGCTGGCTACCACAATAAAAGTTCTAACGTTGCATTTTTAGAGTAACAATGATTTCAAAGCATTGTTTTAACATTTTAACATTTTAACGTTCAAAACATTATTTAACATCTAAACCTTTTCTTGGCTTCCCCTCATTCCTGAAATTACTACTTTTCCATCATTGTTTTATACATGGGCAAGGAAATGCCTCAGAAAATTTACCAGAGGCAATATATCAGACAATATTATGGCAATATCTTGACATATTTTTTACACTGTTGTATTAATCAGAGGGTTCACGTAGCATCTCGAGGTGACCCAATAGTAATCCTAATTTGGTTGTTTTGGTGGCTACCTGCATAATGTCAAGCATGTCTGCAAAGATCTTCTTCTCAGCAGCATTAAAAAAAACATTACTTCATTCTGTCTTTGTCAAAATAGCTTTGGGCTATATCTGTACGAAGCCAGCTATAAGTCAATTATCCACCTACCAGGAAACAGATATACCCACTTGGATCTGAGTAATTGAATTCTTCAATTTGCATCCAGATGTTTCTGTGTGGAAGCTGCCTATGACCAGGAAATATATACAATGTAGATCAATAACCTGATAGGATAGCATTGTCTTAAATGCATAGTTTCCTCTGCACCACACCCATAAGAAGTGAAACTCATTGCTTAATATCTTGCATATAGTAGGTACTCAGTGGCATTATTGGGATGTGGGCATAAAGAGAGCAAGCGTGAAAATGGCACATCTATCAGCCAGTCTTTATATCCATTCAGTGCTTTTCTTTGAATAGCCTGCATTGATTTGAGTACATATAACCGTTGTGTGACTTGATTTTAAGTGCCTTTAAACTTAAATAATGATGCTCTACGGGAATATGCAAATGAGATTCAGTTGAAGAGCATGAATGCTGATAATAGAAGAATTAATTAAGTCATAGGAGCTATCTTTGCCTCTATTTCAATGTGATAGACTTGGGCTGATCACCCTATTTGAACATATTGCCGGAATTTCTTTTTTAATGCCGGGAGAGTTCTGTATTCTGAAATAGAGGACCTCTTTCCAATTCAAACTAGACCAGGGAAGTTTGTGCTTGCGAAGGGGATTAGATTCATAAAGGAGATGCTGTGTGAGTCCTCCCAAGAGGGGGAGTTTTTCTGGATGGAACTCTGGACTGAAGAGGTATCGATGTCTGGACAACCAAAGATGAGAAGAGTGTTGAGAGGTCAGTAAATGCAGTAGAAGGAAATTAAAATTCATTAGATCCCTTCTCTGGTGGGTTGGGGTTTGTTGATCTACAAATGAAGCCCTTTTTTTTTTTTTTTTCTGTGTACACATAATATTAATTAATCAAAACTTTTAATTAGGCTTTTATTTATATCTAAGAGGGAAAAAGGCACACACAAGTTTTGAGTGACACAGACCAGGGTTCTACCCGCATCCAGGCAACTAACATAATTTCACTGAGCCTCTGTTTGCTTGTTTGTAAACTGGGGTTGTTGTAAAGCTTAAATGAGATCATGTACACAAACATCTGTCACGACAAATGCCTCGTACATGGTCATAACAATGCTGATATTTGTTCCCAAACAGGAAACTTCTATGATCTGTGTGGTATTATAATTTACAAGAAATACATATTTTGTTATTTAGACTACCAAACTATAGTCCTCTTACGTATTTGGTCTTCCTCCAGGGTTCCTGGCTCCTAAAACCCTTGGAATTTCCTGTAATCAGAGCAATAAAGACGTCTTTTGTTATGTTAATGACAGTGGTTTTTGGACTCCACCCAAGGATAGGGGCTGGTTGCCTGAAGTGCCTTGGTGGTTGGAGTCCCACCCCCTACCCCATTTCTGGGGAAGAGAGAGGGACTGGAGATTGAACCGGCCAAGGCCAATATCTTAGTCAATCATGACTATGCAATGAAGCCCCCATAAAAACCGAAACTACTAAGTTCAGAGTGTTTCTGGGGTGATCAGCAAGTGGAGATGTGGAGAAAATGGCACATCTTCTCCACACTCTTTCCCTGTACTATGATAGGGAAATACAGGAATAAAATAGAGAGGGAAAGGCCAGGACTCAAGGTCCCTGGGTGGGGAAAACACAGATTTGAAAACGATGCTGGGAGCATCTGACCCTAAGCAAACTCCCTCAGGCATAAGGTTCCTCTTAAGAATGTAATAGACACCACTTGCTTTCCCTCAGGTTTCCCTCAGGAATTTGACCAAAGACCTGAGTAAAAATAAGCAGACCATAAAACTATGACCCACAAGGAACAGTATGGCTACAGACCACCCATCATACAGTGGAACCGACCCGATCCAAAGGGGATGACTAGAGTTGTCAAGCCAATAAGGGTAGAAGGTGAGAAGGAACATGGGGGAAGGGAAGGGGTCACCCCAAACCCTATAAAGCAAAGCCCCTTGCCTATAGTCCACAGGTATTCACTTTCGAACGCCCCCTCTCTGTAAAGACAGCTTTCATACTATTCTCATTTTCTGATCTTACACCCTGACAAACTTTGGCCTGCTGCTCATTTTGTTCCGTGTCCACCTCTTGATTCTTCAAAGCGGCGAGGCAATGAACCCTGGGTGTTGAGGTAAAAAATCCTGCAACAATACCTCACCCTATGTATCTCTTCATCTGGCTGTTGATTTGTTTCCTTTAATAAACTGGTCAAGGTAAATAACTGTTTCCTTGAGTCTGTGAGCCGCTCTAGCAAATCAATTGAATGTAAGGAGGAGGTTGTTGGAACCTCCACTCTGTAGGCCGTCAGTCGGAAGTATAGGTAGTAACATGCCGGGGCTTGCAACTGGCCTCCGAAGTCAGGGGTTGGAGACTGTCTTATAGGATTGAACCCTTAACTTGTGGAATCTGATGCTTTCTTGAAGTAGGTGGTGTCAGAATTGAGTCGAATCCTCAGCCTGCTGGTGTTTGAGAGAATTGCTCGGTGTGGTGTTTGGGAACCACCCTTGCCTTCACCTTTGGAAATTGAGTCTGGAAACCCTAAGAGAATCTGCACTAAGATGACATAAATCCTTAACACTTTCCTAGGAAAGCTATGTGGTATCCTTCTGTTTTTGTTTCATTATCTACAAAACGTGGAAAGTGGAAACACCTATTTTATGCAATTATTTTTGGAAATAGCTGAGAAAATACATGTAAAGAAATGATAGCTGTCAGGAACACAGTAAATCATTGACAATATTGGGTGTTTTAATTACTTTTACATATTTTTGACGGCCTCAGCCATAGGAAAATCGATATGACTAGTAGTTGCCTTTAATTTAGTGTCTGCCGTGTTTGACCCCGTTAAACACTGTAAATATATTTCAATTTAATCTTTACCACCACACAACAAGAGAGGTGTTATTCCCACTTTACATGAAAGGAAACTGGGGCTCAGAGTAGTTATGTAATTTATCTGAAGCTATGGGGCTGGGTAAGTTAAAGTGATATAGTTGAGATTTCTAATTCCAGAGCCAGTGTTCTTTATACCATGGCAGAAAGTGCTATATCAAGACATAGTGTGGGGGCGTCTGGGTGGCTTAGTCGGTTAAGCCTCTGACTCTTGATTTCAGTTCAGTTCTTGATCTCATGGTTCATGGGTTGGAGCCCCAAGTCGGGCTCTGTGTAGAGCCCCCTCGGGACTCTCTTTCTCCCTTTCTCTCTGCCCTTCTCCTGCTTGCTCTCTCTCTCTCTCTCTCTCTCTCTCAAAATACATAAATAAACTTTAAAAAAAGATGTAAGTGTGACTCTGGATAAGGAAGCACCATGGCTTACACATACTCTATTGTAAGTGAAGAGTAGCAGATAACTTCTGGAAAAAAATATTTTATTTTATTTGTAATTAAAAAAAAATTAATGTTTATTTATTTTTGAGAGAGATACAGCATGAGTGGGGAAGGGGCAGAGAGAAAGGGAAACACAGAATGTGAGGCAGGCTCCAGGCTCTGAGCTGTCAGCACAGGGCCTGACACAGGGCTAGAACTCATGAACTGTGAGATCATGACCTGAGCCGAAGTCAGACGTTCAACCATCTGAGCCACCCAGGCACCACTGGAAAAAATATATTGAATAGGACAGAGAAGAAAAGTTGTTATCCCTGTACATGTGAAAGGTACGTATGAGGCTGGGGCTGGTGAGTGCAAGAACAAGGGAAGGCAAAGGAAGAGCTGAGAATTCTGAAAATGAACTTGGCTTGTATATAATAATATTGGATTGAATATACCATGGTGTTTCTATGCCTTTCAAATGACAGCATAACTTAGTGATTAAGAGGAGGCTCTGAAACCCCGTGGGACTTTGTCTGGGTTCAAATCCTAGCTTTGCCTCTCATCAGCGGTGTATTCTTGAACATGTTATTTTTTTTTTAATTTTTTAATGTTTATTTATTTTTTGAGAGAGAGAGACAGAGCATGAGCAGGGGAGGGGCAGAAAGAGAGGGAGACACAGAATTTGAAGCAGGCTGCGGGCTCTGAGCTGTCAGCACAGAGCCTGATGCGGGGCTTGAACCAACGAACTGTGAGATTATGACCTGAGCTGAAGTCGGACACTTAACCCACTGAGCCACCCAGGCGCCCCATTGAACATGTTATTTAACCCCACCTTCCTTTTCACAAGATGGGAATAGAACCCTAACCATCATTATTATTACCTCAATAAACATTGCCTACCTCATGTCTAAGAAATTCTTATTTGACTCCTCTGGCATGGAACCCAGGCATTGCCATATTTAAAAACATCCTGGGGGTGGCCTGGGTGGCTCAGTCAGTCAGTTGAGTGTCCAACTTCAACTCAGGTCATGATCTCACAGTTCAGTTTGTGAGTTCGAGCCCCTTGTTGGGCTCTGTGCTGTCAGCTCAGAGTCTGGAGCCTGCTTTGGATTCTGTGTCTCCCTCTCTGCCCCTCCTCCCCTGCTCGTGCTCTGTCTCCCTGTCTCTAAAAAATAAATAAACCTTAAAAAAATAAAAATAAAACATCCTGAACTGATTCAAATATGTAGTCAGGGTTGACACCCATCAACTGAGCATTAGAATATAAGTTCTTGGCAGGTAAGACCGTCTTTTTCTCTGGCGTTATGGCCTCAGTGTAGTTCACTGCACAGGACACAAGTACTCAATAAAAGTTTGATGCATGACTAATAGATGAGTGCATGATTGGGCTTAGATTCAACTCTGAGGTTTGATTCTATGTCCAGTGCTCACTCTACACTCTATAATGATACTTGGATACTGTTAGATGACTGTTACTCTCCTTGAACAATATGGCTCACCCTCAGTTCTTCAGATAACCCAAACCAAAAATATAAATTTGTTGACTCACTAAATTGAGGAATCCAAGGATGACCTACCCTCAGGCATGGTAAGATTCCAGAGCACAGATAACCTCATCATGGCTCTGGTTTCTTTCCCTTCTTCTCTTGGCTTCTTTTCTCCCTTTGACTTCTTCAGATATACTGTTCTTTTGAGGTGTCATGATGGCATCCCCTGTGTCTCCTTAGCTCAGGGCTCTGTGTTAGCTGTTTCATCCTTGGAGTCAGAGGTAGGGGCTTAAAGTCCATGGACTGATGCCCAAGAGAGAATCAGAGTTTCACTATCAAGGAAGAATGATGGCCTCTTGACTACTAAATCCAACAGAATAGATGGAAATGTCTAGAACTCGGCTATCTGTATGTTTTCTAGGAGAAATGTGATCATTTTAAGAAGAATCTACCTGTCTTCTTTTGAGGAGACCTACTTCCATATTGTGTACCAGTCATGCTGCACAATAACAAATGGTTGTTCCCTGTGGTAAATCACTTTTGTTAGTGTCCTTGGTATCTGATCCATTCATCCTAAAAACCATCACCTACGATTATATCATATTATCTATCACCTGGATCCGTCACACTCAAAATAACTGAGGGTGATTTTGTCCTGCAGGAGATAGTAGGCAATGTCTAGAGAAATTCTTGACTGTCACACCTTAGGAGATAGATGCTACTGGAATCTAGTGGGTAGAGCCCAAGAGTGCTGCTACACATCCCACAATGCACTAAATAGCCACCCGCAATAAAGAATTACCAGCCCCAAATGCTAATGGTGCCGAGGTTGAGAAATCATGAACTAGATAATTATAGTAGCTTCTTAAACGTTCTCTGTACCTTTATTCTCTTTTCTTTCTCCAGTCTTCTGGTCCACCGAAGTGGTTTTTGTAAAGTACACATCTAATATCACTACCCTCCTATTTAAGTAACATGTAGCTCTTCTTGGTGGTAGAAACTACAAATTCTTCATTATGATTCAAGTCCTTTGAAAATCTGACTCCAGCTTTCAAACCTTCCTTTTCCTATGTTTCCCATATACAATATGCACTTAACTGCCTAGATGTTTTCTTTCTCTTATGGAACAATGTATCTGTGTTGACCACACCAGGCTTTCTTTCCTTTTATGTCTTGATGGTGTTTCTCCATACCTGAATTGCTATTCCCACTTTTACTTCTTATTTTTCTGTCACTCATTCATTCATGCAGTGGGTATTTATTGAATGTCTGCCTTTTGCCAGGCACTGTACTAAACCATGGCAGATGCAATGGTGGATAAGTCACCTTCAGTTCCTTTTCCTGTGAGCTTAGAATTTAGCAAGATAGACAAATAAGTGATGTGATAATGGAGAAAGGACAATGGGAGCATGTAACCTGGTTGGAGGATGGGATCAGAGAAAACTTCCAGGAGGAAGTGATTATTAAGCTGAACTATAAAGATAGTTAGGGTTAGCTAAGGGTTTGCCGGGTAAACAGGGTTGAAAGTGTCTTTACCAACCTACCCAGACTTCAAGGCCTTATTCATATGTTAACTTATACTTGGGGCCTTCCCAGATCTCCCCAGTGGAGATTAATTCCTTCTGTTTGGTTCTCATAGCACCTTCGAGGTCTATTATAATATTTATTACCATCTGCCTTGCATTATGTATTCATGGTAAATACGACAAGTGAACCCACGGTAAATATTTAAATTGAAAATTGCCAAACTGTGCAAAGGATTCACAAGCAATGTTCTCTTATTTCAGAAAGACAGTTTGAATGCTGTGAAGTAAAATTTTCACACTCACCAGCAAAACAGCTCCACCAAATATCATAAATATATTTTTAGAAGGAAGTTATTCTGGTGCACGGTATTGGAACTGGACGCTGAGAGATGTAGGAGACGGCTTGCCCACCAGAGTTCAGGCTTTGCTATAATCAGGGTAAAGCCTAACCTACATACTCATTTACTCAGGGATATTGGTTGAGCACCCTGCTGGGTACCAACTGGCGGTAATTGGTATGAAGAATATACTGCTGAGCCAAACTTACGTGATTCTTATCCTGTGTCTAGTAGGAGACAGACACTTAGCAGAGAATCATGCAAGCAGATGTATGCTTACTAATTGTAATGGGTCCAATGAAGGACCCATTCAATTATAGACTCTGACGGGTCCAATGAAGGTACTGTCAAGGGGTCTGACTAGGAGATTGACTTGGTGTATGTGTGGGGGGAGGAGTACGAAAGAAGGTGACACTGGACCTGAGGTCCAATCGTGAACAAATTTGGCCGGTGAAGGGACAGGAGGGAAAGAAAATATCGGAGAGAGAAAACATACGAGCTAGAGGAGCATTCACAGAAAGGAGCACCGGGAATTAGGGAAACTGAAAGAGCTCTATTCTATATAAGAAAGTCAAGGAGGAGTGGATCCTGAGATGAGGCTGGGGAGATGAGGGAGAACAGTACACAGGGCCTTTTAAGCCATGAAAATTTGGGGGCTTTATTCTAAGTAATGGGAACGCTTTGGATAATTTTAAACAGCGTGACAGGGTCTGATTTGCATTGTAAAAGACCACTCTGGCTACAGTGTGTGGGGAACCAGAAATTGTACTTGTGACGCACCCTGGAAACTTGCTCCTTTAATGACCCTCAGTGGCTATAAACGTCAGAGCATGACATGTTTCATAAAATGGCTGAGTCATTTAATACAGTCATAGCGATAACAAGCCCTAACCCTTTCTATTGGAGAAAGAGAAAAGGAGTCTAGAAGGAAGGTGGTGTGATTTTTCAACTCTCTGACTCACTTTTCTCTGGTAGTAGTAGTAGTAGATTCAGCAAGAAAATCTAAGCCCAAATCCTGCAAGCAAAAGAGAGAAAAAGTTCTCAAATCTGAAACTGTGGGTTTTTAAACATTTTTTAAAAAAAATGTTTATTTATTTTTGAGAGAGAGAGACAGAGTGTGAGTGGCAGGGGGGCAGAGAGAGAGAGGGAGACAGACACAGAATCCAAAGCAGGCTCCAAGGCTCTGAGCTGTCAGCACAGAGCCCAACATGGGGCTTGAACTCATGAACTTCGAGATCATCACTTGAGCTGAAGTTGGACGCTTAACCGACTTAGCCACCCAGGTGCCCCTGAGACTCTGGTTTTAATGCATATTTACTGCATCCTGAGAGGGTCCCCAGTGGCTGTGTGCTTTAAGAGTGTTGTCAACACAGGTATTGACCATGGAGTTAAGGCCAGTACAGGTATGTCTGGACTTTAGGATAACACAGCCTCGCCTGAAGGCTTCCCAAGAGTTTCAGACCACATTAATGGAGAAATCTTGACAACAGCTGGAAATTTGTCACTTAAGAGGGTCCATTAGAAGGAAATAAAGAAGACCTCTTAGGGAGAGAAGAGAGAGGAACGTGCTTCTCTGGACGTTGAGTATTATACCAGGAGACCGAAAGATTGCACTTGCCAAATGGTTTTACTGAATTCTTTGTCAGGAAAAAAAGCTGGGGCCCAGAAAACAGGCAGAGTCCTAGTAAAGGGTAATGGGAAGAGACCCAAACTCCTGGCCTGGGGAGCAGGACGGATGAATTACCAGGCTCCATTTGTGGCCCAGCTGGGAGCGGAGATGGGAATCGGCAGTCATCCTGCCCTGATCTCATGCTCCATTTCAGTTCATTTACATTAACATCAAATGGAGAACTGCAGGATGTCCAAGGGAAACCAAAGTCACTTAAATATCATGGCTCTTTCTTGATACTTAGGCAAAAGTGAGGCCACAGGTATTAGTGGCTCATAGGCTGCATCTCACATGCACACCATACCATATAGTTAAATGTACAAAAGTTAGGAAATGATGAGCAGAACATATGTATAAATATGCATTTGTACATATCAAAATATACACTGAGCTGCACTGAACCTAACCATGCTTTTTCGTAGACCACATGCATGTGCACACTTGCACAGGTGTGAATGTATAAATATGTATGTAGCGGTGGATGTGTAGAAGAGTACACATATTGGAACACAGAAAATTTGTACATACACAGCTGACCCTTGGGACAGCACAGTTTTCAACTGTGTGGGTCCACTTACAGGAGAAGTTTGGTAAATACAGTACAGTACTACAAATGCATTTTCTCTTATGGTTTTCTCAACATTTTCCTTTCTTTAGCTTACTTTATTGTAAGAATACAGTATATAATACATATAACATATAATACATGTATTAACTGACACATTATCAGCAAGGCTTCTAGTCAACAGCGGGCTATTAGTAGTCTTTGGGGAATCAAAAGTTACACTGGATTTTTGACTGTGCAGGAGGTCACTCACTGCCGCTAAGCCCCCAGTTGTTTAGAGGTCAGCTGAATACATGTAGATAGATGTATAGATGGAGACACATATTCACATATGACATGTCCTTATACTGAACCTGTGGAACTCATGGTAGTTTTTTTTTCTTTTTCTTTTTTTTTCAATATATGAAATTTATTGTCAAATTGGTTTCCATACAACACCCAGTGCTCATCCCAAAAGGTGCCCTCCTCAATACCCATCACCCACCCTCCCCTCCCTCCCACCCCCCCATCAACCCTCAGTTTCTTCTCAGTTTTTAAGAGTCTCCTATGCTTTGGCTCTCTCCCACTCTAACCTCTTTTTTTTTTTTTTTTCCTTCCCCTCCCCCATGGGTTTCTGTTAAGTTTCTCAGGATCCACATAAGAGTAAAAACATATGGTATCTGTCTTTCTCTGTATGGCTTATTTCACTTAGCATAACACTCTCCAGTTCCATCCACGTTGCTACAAAGGGCCATATTTCGTTCTTTCTCATTGCCACGTAGTACTCCATTGTGTATATAAACCACAATTTCTTTATCCATTCATCAGTTGATGGACATTTAGGCTCTTTCCATAATTTGGCTATTGTTGAGAGTGCTGCTATAAACATTGGGGTACAAGTGCCCCTCTGCATCAGTACTCCTGTATCCCTTGGGTAAATTCCTAGCAGTGCTATTGCTGGGTCATAGGGTAGGTCTATTTTTAATTTTCTGAGGAACCTCCACACTGTTTTCCAGAGTGGCTGCACCAATTTGCATTCCCACCAACAGTGCAAGAGGGTTCCCGTTTCTCCACATCCTCTCCAGCATCTATAGTCTCCTGATTTGTTCATTTTGGCCACTCTGACTGGCGTGAGGTAATATCTGAGTGTGGTTTTGATTTGTATTTCCCTGATAAGGAACGATGTTGAGCATGTTTTCATGTGCCTGTTGGCCATCCAGATGTCTTCTTTAGAGAAGTGTCTATTCATGTTTTCTGCCCATTTCTTCACTGGGTTATTTGTTTTTCAGGTGTGGAGTTTGGTGAGCTCTTTATAGATTTTGGATACTAGCCGTTTGTCTGATATGTCATTTGCAAATATCTTATTCCATTCCGTTGGTTGCCTTTTAGTTTTGTTGGTTGTTTCCTTTGCTGTGCAGAAGCTTTTTATCTTCATAAGGTCCCAGTAATTCATTTTTGCTTTTAATTCCCTTGCCTTTGGGGATGTGTCGAGTAAGAGATTGCTACGGCTGAGGTCAGAGAGGTCTTTTCCTGCTTTCTCCTCTAGGGTTTTGATGGTTTCCTGTCTCACATTCAGGTCCTTTATCCATTTTGAGTTTATTTTTGTGAATGGTGTGAGAAAGTGGTCTAGTTTCAACCTTCTGCATGTTGCTGTCCAGTTCTCCCAGCACCATTTGTTAAAGAGACTGTCTTTTTTCCATTGGGTGTTCTTTCCTGCTTTGTCAAAGATTAGTTGGCCATACGTTTGTGGGTTTAGCTCTGGGGTTTCTATTCTATTCCATTGGTCTATGTGTCTGTTTTTGTGCCGATACCAAGCTGTCTTGATGATTACAGCTTTGTAGTAGAGGCTAAAGTCTGGGATTGTGATGCCTCCTGCTTTGGTCTTCTTCTTCAAAATTACTTTGGCTATTCGGGGCCTTTTGTAGTTTCATATGAATTTTAGGATTGCTTGTTCTAGTTTCGAGAAGAATGCTGGTGCAATTTTGATTGGGATTGCATTGAATGTGTAGATAGCTTTGGGTAGTATTGACATTTTGACAATATTTATTCTTCCAATCCATGAGCAGGGAATGTCTTTTCATTTCTTTATATCTTCTTCAATGACCTTCATAAGCTTTCTATAGTTTTCAGCATACAGATCTTTTACATCTGTGGTTAGATTTATTCCTAGGTATTTTATGCTTCTTGGTGCAATTGTGAATGGGATCAGTTTCTTTATTTGTCTTTCTGTTGCTTCATTGTTAGTGTATAAGAATGCAACTGATTTCTGTACATTGATTTTGTATCCTGCAACTTTGCTGAATTCATGTATCAGTTCTAGCAGACTTTTGGTGGAGTCTATCGGATTTTCCATGTATAATATCATGTCATCTGCAAAAATCGAAAGCTTGACTTCATCTTTGCCAATTTTGATGCCTTTGATTTCCTTTTGTTGTCTGATTGCTGATGCTAGAACTTCCAGCACTATGTAAAACAACAGCGGTGAGAGTGGGCATCCCTGTCATGTTCCTGATCTCAGGGAAAAAGCTCTCAGTTTTTCCCCATTGAGGATGATGTTAGCTGTGGGCTTTTCATAAATGGCTTTTATGATGTTTAAGTATGTTCCTTCTATCCCGACTTTCTCAAGGGTTTTTATTAAGAAAGGGTGCTGAATTTTGTCAAAGGCCTTTTCTGCATCGATTGACAAGATCATATGGTTCTTATCTTTTCTTTTATTAATGTGATGTATCACGTTGATTGATTTGCGAATGTTGAACCAGCCCTGCATCCCAGGAATGAATCCCACTTGATCAGGGTGAATAATTCTTTTTATATGTTGTTGAATTCGATTTGCTAGTATCTTATTGAGAATTTTTGCATCCATATTCATCAGGGATATTGGCCTGTAGTTCTCTTTTTTTACTGGGTCTCTGTCTGGTTTAGGAATCAAAGTAATACTGGCTTCATAGAGTGAGTCTGGAAGTTTTCCTTCCCTTTCTATTTCTTGGAATAGCTTGAGAAGGATAGGTATTATCTCTGCTTTAAACATCTGGTAGAACTCCCCTGGGAAGCCATCTGGTCCTGGACTCTTATTTGTTGGGAGATTTTTGATAACCGATTCAATTTCTTCGCTGGTTATGGGTCTGTTCAAGCTTTCTATTTCCTCCTGATTGAGTTTTGGAAGAGTGTGGGTGTTTAGGAATTTGTCCATTTTTTCCAGGTTGTCCAATTTGTTGGCATATAATTTTTCATAGTATTCCCTGATAATTGTTTGTATCTCTGAGGGATTGGTTGTAATAATTCCATTTTCATTCATGATTTTATCTATTTGGGTCCTCTCCCTTTTCTTTTTGAGAAGCCTGGCTAGAGGTTTGTCAATTTTGTTTATTTTTTCAAAAAACCAACTCTTGGTTTCGTTGATCTGCTCTACAGTTTTTTTAGATTCTATATTGTTTATTTCTGCTCTGATCTTTATTATTTCTCTTCTTCTGCTGGGTTTAGGCTGCCTTTGCTGTTCTACTTCTATTTCCTTTAGGTGTGCTGTTAGATTTTGTATTTGGGATTTTTCTTGTTTCTTGAGATAGGCCTAGATTGCAATGTATTTCCCTCTCAGGACTGCCTTCGCTGCATCCCAAAGCGTTTGGATTGTTGTATTTTCATTTTTGTTTGTTTCCATATATTTTTTAATTTCTTCTCTAATTGTCTGGTTGACCCACTCATTCTTTAGTAGGGTGTTCTTTAACCTCCATGCTTTTGGAGGTTTTCCAGACTTTTTCCTGTGGTTGATTTCAAGCTTCATAGCATTGTGGTCTGAAAGTATGCATGGTATGATTTCAATTCTTGTATACTTATGAAGGGCTGTTTTGTGACCCAGTATATGATCTATCTTGGAAAATGTTCCATGTGCACTCGAGAAGAAAGTATATTCTGTTTCTTTGGGATGCAGAGTTCTAAATATATCTGTCAAGTCCATCGGATCCAATGTATCATTCAGGGCCCTTGTTTCTTTATTGACCGTGTGTCTAGATGATCTATCCATTTCTGTAAGTGGAGTGTTAAAGTCCCCTGCAATGACCACATTCTTATCAATAAGGTTGCTTATGTTTATGAGTAATTGTTTTATATATTTGGGGGCTCCCGTATTCGGCGCATAGACATTTATAATTATTAGCTCTTCCTGATGGATAGACCCTGTAATTATTATATAATGCCCTTCTTCATCTCTTGTTACAGCCTTTAATTTAAAGTCTAGTTTGTCTGATATAAGTATGGCTACTCCAGCTTTCTTTTGGCTTCCAGTAGCATGATAAATAGTTCTCCATCCCCTCACTCTCAATCTGAAGGTGTCCTCAGGTCTAAAATGAGTCTCTTGTAGACAGCAAATAGATGGGTTGTTTTTTTATCCATTCTGATACCCTATGTCTTTTGGTTGGCACATTTAGTCCATTTACATTCAGTGTTATTATAGAAAGATATGGGTTTAGAGTCATTGTGATGTCTGTATGTTTTATGCTTGTGGCAATGTCTCTGGTACTTTGTCTCACAGAATCCCCCTTAGGATCTCTTGTAAGGCTGGTTTAGTGGTGACGAATTCCTTCAGTTTTTGTTTGTTTGGGAAGACCTTTATCTCTCCTTCTATTCTAAATGACAGACTTGCTGGATAAAGGATTCTCGGCTGCATATTTTTTCTGTTCATCACATTGAAGATCTCCTGCCAATCCTTTCTGGCCTGCCAAGTTTCAGAAGAGAGATCAGTCACGAGTCTTATAGGTCTCCCTTTATATGTTAGGGCACGTTTATCCCTTGCTGCTTTCAGAATTTTCTCTTTATCCTTGTATTTTGCCAGTCTCACTATGATATGTCGTGCAGAAGATCGATTCAAGTTACGTCTGAAGGGAGTTCTCTGTGCCTCTTGGATTTCAATGCCTTTTTCCTTCCCCAGTTCAGGGAAGTTCTCAGCTATAATTTCTTCAAGTACCCCTTCAGCACCTTTCCCTCTCTCTTCCTCCTCTGGGATACCAATTATGTGTATATTATTTCTTTTTAGTGTATCACTTAGTTCTCTAATTTTCCCCTCATACTCCTGGATTTTTTTATCTCTCTTTTTCTCAGCTTCCTCTTTTTCCATAATTTTATCTTCTAGTTCACCTATTCTCTCCTCTGCCTCTTCAATCCGAGCCGTGGTCATTTCCATTTTATTTTGCATCTCATTTATAGTGTTTTTCAGCTCCTCCTGACTATTCCTCAGTCCCTTGATCTCTGTAGCAAGAGATTCTCTGCTGTCCTCTATACTGTTTTCAAGCCCAGAGATTAATTTTATGACTATTATTCTAAATACACTTTCTGTCATATCATTTAAATCCTTTTTGATCAGTTCATTAGCTGTTGTTATTTCCTGGAGATTCTTTTGAGGGGAATTCTTCCGTTTGGTCATTTTGGATAGTCCCTGGTGTGGTGCGGACCTGCAGGGCACTTCCCCTGTGCTGTGGTGTATAACTGGAGTTGGTGGGTGGGGCCGCAGTCCGACCTGATGTCTGCCCCCAGCCCACCGCTGGGGCCACAGTCAGACTGGCGTGTGCCTTCTCTTCCCCTCTCCTAGGGGCGGGATTCACTGTGGGGTGGCGTGGCCCATCTGGGCTACTTGCACACCGCCAGGCTTGTGGTGCTGGGGATCTGGCGTATTAACTGGGGTGGGTAGGCAAGGTGCACGGGGGCAGGAGGGGCAGGCTTAGCTCGCTTCTCCTTCGGTGATCCACTTCAGGAGGGGCCCTGTGGCAGCGGGAGGGAGTCAGACCCGCCGGAGGGATAGATCCACAGAAGCACAGCGTTGGTTGTTTGCGAGGAGTGAGCAAGTTCCCTGTCAGGAACTGGTTCCCTTTGGGTTTTTGGCTGGGGGATGGGCAAGGGAGATGCCGCTGGCGAGCGCCTTTGTTCCCCGCCAAGCTGAGCTCTGTTCCGGGGCTCAACAACTCTCCCTCCCGTTGTCCTCCAGCCTTCCCACTTTCCAGGCAGAGCTGTTAACTTATGACCTCCCAGATGCTAAGTCCCACTTGCTGTCAGAACACACTCCATCCGGCCCCTCTGCTTTTGCCAGACTTGGGGACTCTGCTTGGCCGGCGGGCTGCCCCTCCGCCCCGGCTCCCTCCCGCCAGTCCGTGGAGCGCACACCGCTTCCCCGCCCTTCCTACCCTCTTCCGTGGACCTCTTGTCTGCGCTTGGCTCTGGAGACTCCATTCTGCTAGCCTTCTGGTGGTTTTCTGGGTTATTTAGGCAGGTGTAGGTGGAATCTAAGTGATCAGCAGGACGTGGGGTGAGCCCAGCGTCCTCCTATGCCGCCATCTTCCCTAGAATCTGGTAGTTTGTTTTTTAAGGCCATAAGGAAAAATCTCTCTTACTTCTTTTTTTTAAGTTTATTTCTTTATTTTGAGAGAGAGAGAGAGAGAGAGAGAGAGAGAGAGAGAATCCCAAGCAGGCTCCATGCTGTCAGCGCAGAGCCTGATGCAGGGCTTGAACTCATGAACCATGAGATCATGATCTGAGCTGAAACCAAGAGCCAGACACAACCCACTGAGCCACCCAGGCGCCCCTCCCATACTTTTTCCATTTCTAATCTCCAGACCTTCTTTTAAAGGGCCCATGTGATTAGTGATTAGTAAAGGCCCATTCCTGATAATCTCCCTTTAGATTAATTTCAAATCAATTGATTAGGGACCTTAATTACATCTGCAAAATCCCTTCATCTTTATCATACTGCAAAACACAGTCATGGGAGTGAAATCCCATCATCTTTGCTACATTCTACTGGGTAGAAGTAAGTCACAGGTTTCACCCACACTCAAAGAGAGGGGATTACACAAAGGTGTGGATCACTGAAGACCATCTCAGAATTCTCCCTGCTGTATAGGAGATGGACAGGTTTGACTTTAATACAGGGAAGTCTTAGCTGGTAGCAAATAAATGAATTCACTACTGAAGTTGCATACAGAGCATTCCCCTTGAGTTCTGAGCATAGTTCCAGCTATGTTATTTTACTACATTTTGGCTATTCATGCCCACTGCAATTTCCATGATATCTCTAGGTAGTTAAAATTAAGATAATTAATTTTCATATCAATAGGGTAATTAGTCCTTGAAAGAACAAATATGACTAAGATTGGTCTAGCCAAATTGCTTGGTGAAAGACAGTTCTACTTCCTGAGTTGTTTTTTGAAGATTTACTCGTATTGATGCTTAGTGTTTTGTCAGATACCTGAAACAATAAAATCCATCCCATCTTGAGTTGCAAATTTCTCAGGTTTGCTTTGCAACTTTGCAGGTCAATGTCGCTATATTTCAAGTCCAGTATCGTGTTTTGGAGGGGGAGAGGGAAAATGATGAAATGTGATGGCCAAAATAGCAGACTGGACACTGATGTGACACACAGATCATTGCCCCCCAGGAATGAAGCACTTGTTAATTCACCTATTGGGAGTGTTACTGGAAGATGACCCACATCTGTCAGCCCTGCTTGAGGATTGTCACAGGTTGAAGAAAATTCCCTTCTTCAATGTCATATCTCTTTCCAAGGACAGCCCACATCTAGTGGGCTGATAGAGTCAGGGGCCTGAAAGTATGAGAGGTCATTCCAGTTCTGGAGCTAACTGTGGGGTGATCTGATCCAGTCACTGGGATCGTGTGTAAATTCAACTTCTTTTCAATCCTGTTTCCTTTTCCTCTCTTCTACAGCTATCAATCCCAAGAGTACTCCCTAATAAGTGGCCCACATGTTAATATCTTATTCAGTCTGCTTTCTCGGGAGCCTACGTTCTAACAGCCAACTGAAAGAATTGGGGGAGGATAAGGATTTGGGTCCTCTTCTCTGCCCAGACACTCCATACTACTCACTGTTCCCTAAACATGCAGCTCTCTATTTCCTTGGCTTTGCACAGGCTGCTTTCTCTGCCCCCGCTTCACTCTGTGATTGAACTTCCATTCATTCTTAGAGACCTATGTGAAATGTGAACTTTGTGTATCCTCTTCATATCTGCCGGATGAAATTAATTCCCCCTTTCTGATTTCCTAGGTTTTTGTACATGCCTGTGCTACATACATAGTACCCATTGGATTTTATTCCACTTGTTTGCCCATGTGTTATTCTTCCCCGCTCGATTATATATTTCTTGGAGATCTAGATTATGTAAGGAGAGTTGGTTAAGAGGTATCACAACATTTGACAGAAAACATTGGCTTTCAAAAGGACTGGGTTAGTAGAATTCAGCGAGGTGGAAGGATTCCTCATTCCACCTTGGAGGTAGGGCATGTCCAAAGTTCAACACCAAGAATGACCATGGTATATACAGCAGGGGCAGTGAGATGGTTAATCTGGCTGTAACAGACATACAAGAAATGGGGGATGACAGATGTAGAAGGACCAGCATGTTAAGGTAAACTTGGGAAAATATTTTAATGCCATGTTAAGGTGCAAGCCAAGCACTGCCAACTTCTAGGGCTCAGGAATCAAGCATGTAATAGGAATGAATAACGATGTTTCGGGGTATAAAAATCTTTGACACTGGAAATTATATCTGAGTATCATTCCTCTTTTTCTTTGTCACTAGAAAAACAGTAATGCAATTGTGATGATAAATGACGCCCACAATTCATCCTTAGTGTTGGGAAATAGAATCAGTAAGATTTATTAGAGTGACATTTTTATTCCCATTGTACACATGAAGAAACTGAGGCCCAGAGAGGTTTTTACTGGTTTTCTTTACTATTTTCTGTTTTCTATTGCATTGACTTTTGCTCTAATCTTTTTTTTTTTTAATTTTTCAAAAAAATTTTTCTTGATGTTTATTTATCTGAGGCGGGGGGGAGAGAGAATACCACACGTGTGCACGCAAGATGGGTAGGGGCAGTAAAAGAGAGGAAGACACAGAATCTGAAGCAGGCTCCAGATTCTGAGTTGTCAGCACAGAGCCTGGTGCAGGGCTCGAACTCAGGAGCAGGGAGATCATGACCTGAGCTGAAGTCAGATGCCTAACTGATGAGCCACCCAGGCACCCCTACTTTGCTTTAATCTTAATTATTCCCCTTCTTCTGCTTACTTTGGGTATAATTTCTCTTCTTTTCTAGTTTATTAAAGGTGAAATGTAGATCTTTTTTCTTTGGGATTTTTCTCCCCCTTCTCATTTGTTTTAAGAAATTTGATCATGATATGACTTGATATCGTTTTCTTCATGTTTCTTTTGATTGATTGTTTGTGTGTTTTTGATACTCTTGGATCTGTGACTTTATTGGCTTCTTTTTTCCACATCTGGAAAAATTTTTAGCCATTATCTTCAAATATTTCTATGCGCTTTTTTAGGGGGGCTCCTTGAATTTGTCCCACAATTTATTGATGCTTCATTCTCTTCTGTTTTCAATCTTTTCCTTTCTGTATTTCATTTTGTAGAGTTTCTTTGCTATATTTTAAACTTTTCTAATCTTTTTTTCTGCATTGTCTCATCAACTAATGTTAGTCCTATTTAGTGTATTATTCATCTCAGACATTATAATTTTTATTTCTTGAAGTTCAATGTTGTCATTTTATATCTTTCATTTATTTCCTTAACATACTTAACCTTCTACTTTTGTGTACATTATCCTGGTGTAAAAGCTGTTCTAACATCTCCGTCTTTTAATATTGTCATCTCTGCCAATTTTAGGTCTGTTTTCATTAATTGCTCTTGTTATTTATTATGTGTAGCATTTTGCTGTCCCTTTGCATGTCTGGGAATTTTTTACTGGATTCCAGACTATGTGTGTATGTATGTATGTATGTATGTATGTATGTATGTATTTTTAATATTTATTTATTTTTGACAGACAGAGAGACAGAGCATGAGCAAGAGAAAGAGGGAGACACAGAATCCAAAGCAGGGTCCAGGTTCTGAGCTGTCAGCACAGAGCCCAACACAGGGCTCCAACTCACAGACCATGAGATCATGACCTGAGCCAAAGTCGGACGCTCAACCGACTGAGCCACCCAGGCGCCCTGGATTCCAGACAGTTTAAATTTTACCTTGTTGCATGCTGGATATTTTTGTGTTTCTATAAGTATTGTCCTGGAATGTGAGTAAGTTACTTGGAAACAGTTTTACCCTTTTAAAGCATTGTTTGGTGGGATCAGGAAGGTATTTAGTCTAGGGCTAATTTTCCCTGCAGTTCTAAGACAGTCTTTCTATACTAGTTCATTCATGATGCACATGATATGATATGATAGGTGTTCCTCTTCTCTAATTGGTGAACAGACCCTGTGTGAGCTTTGCACGTGTTCCTTCTGGTCTTTTTGGATGGCTCTTCCACTGGCTTTGAGGAATCTCCTCATTAAGCATGCACTGAGTAGCATTTAGCTGAATCTTTGAGAGGGACCTTCAAAGTTCTCTCTTACATACATATCTCTTATCTCCAATACCCTGCCAAACTTTTGGTTGCCATGGTTTCTCAGGAGTCTCAGCTCTGTCACCTCAGCTCAGGAAGTCCACTGGACTCTGCTTGGGCTTCCAGTCCACGTGCTACAGCATGGAGACCTTCCATAAGTAGTAATAGGAGGCATTGGTGGGATCACCTAATTTGTTTCCTGTCTCTTAGGGATCACTGACCTTTGTTAATTGAAGTCCAATAATTTGAGAGTGATTATTTCATATATTTTGTCTGGGTTTTTAGCAGTTCCAGGCAGTTGGGTAAATACAGTCCCTGTTACTCCAAATTGGCTGGAAGTGGAATTTCCGCACCTGAGAATTTCTCCATATTTAAAAATTAATTTTTAAAAAGCAGGGGAGCTAACTGGCTCGGTCCATTTCACAGATTTGAATTACTTTGTTATTATTTTATTACTTTTTGTTGTTATGGCTCTTCTTCTGCAGAGCCCACATTTCCTCTGTTGTTCCAGCACCTGCAGGCCGATGGGTCTGTAATACTGTAACATCGTCTTCTTTTGCCTCTCTAGTCCTGAGGTGGGTGGTGGCTTCCTCCTGTTGCGAATCTCTGGGTGTCCTCAGTGTGGTCGCTATGGAGAAGTGCTGCTTGGATGTTCCCTTTCACTACAAGGGGACTATGGTTGACTGACAGGCCCAGCTGCCCCACCACTCAGTGGATCCATCTGCTGTGAGACAAGATCACGTTTTTCCCTACGCTTCTCCCAGCCAATGGCTGCAGATGGCAGGGCAACTAGATGCAGGTTGTCCTTGTTCAATGCAGGATTCCTTTAATGATCAACTGTTGTGTGGAGACCCCTATTCACCTGTTTGACACTTTGTCAGAACCTTATCTGCAGCCTGAAGCTCTTGCTACCCAGTCCTTCCATCCCTTCTTGTCTCATGAATGTTAGATCCGCCTGACTCTGAAGGCTCTGACTGCTTGTCTGTGCTCCCTCTTACTTTGTACTTGACAGAGATTTTTCCCAACAAATCTTTAGTATACCTAATCCCACCTTGATGTATGCTTCTTGTAGGACCTTTTCGTGTTTGGTTTTTCAGTTACCGTAGTACTGTCATAACAAAGTCCCCCATATTAAATTCCCTCTGTTGAAGCACCTGCCATGGCGTCTTCATTGGCTGACTAGACCTTGATTAATATGAAGTTCCATCTGCTCAGTGGCACCTGGGTGGCTCAGTCAGTTAAGCAGCATCTGATTTTGGCTCAGGTCATGATCTCATGGTTCATGAGTTCAAGCCCTGCATCAGGCTTGCTGCTGTCAGTGACGAGCCTGCTTCAGATCCTCTGTCTCCCTCTTTTTCTCTGTTCCTCCCTGGCTTTCTCTCTCTCTCTCTCTCTCTCTCTCTCTCTCTCTCAAAATAAATAAACTTAAAAAAAACTAAAGTCCTGTCTGCTTATAGAAAGCACTTTAGTAATAATACATGGGTATTTTATTACACAGAACTTGTGCCCCTCATCTCTACTTCAGCCAGATGAGGACCACATTTCAGTGTTGCTGCTGGTCTACGACAATGAAGTTCTGATTATAAGTGGGTAGCTTTCCCTCTCACACTTTTAGTATGCTCACTGGCCACTCACATCCCTCATTTATAGCCCGGGTCTGCCATTTGTCCAGAATGCCCTAATGAAATCTTCATCCCACCGTTAGAAGGCTTGAGGAAAATGCTCAGGGAATTTCTGGAAACCTCAAGTACAGGCTCTAGGCTTGAAGCTTGTCCTGCTTTACCTCAAATGGTGTACAAATAGCAGAGGGTTTATTTGGCATCCTGGGGTTTAGAACTATTTATAAATAGCACACACTGAGTTTGAGTCATGAATAATGTGTCCCACTGGCTGGACAGGGGTAGGGGGTTGACTTGATTGTCTTTTTATTCCCCTTTCTCTCTGGAAGTCCAATCGATTGGGACTAATTTGCAAGCTGCCTGTTTTAGACAGGTGCAGGCTCTCAGACACTACTGCTAATGTAGTTCTTTATTCTACTCTGAACTCTTGCCTCCTTGGGAAATAAAAAGATATTTGCCAAGGAAAGCAAGCTGTATCAGTGGTAGTGAGCCTGTTTCCACATATGACCACAGTTCTAGGTAGCATCACCCTAGAACTTCAAGATAGTGCCCTCCCAAAGAGGGGTGGGTGAGGGGCTTGCGCATTTTATCAAAGTTTGTGGAATGAGAGAAGAATTATTAGTAAAGTTTCTGGCCTTGCCCATATAGATACTTCATTACACACAGTACCTTCTTCTTCTCCAACCAAACCTCCCAACCACAGTGTTTATGACTTTCTTGTGCCACATACTTTGTATCTGAGCCTCTGTTTAAATACTAAAATAAGAATTATGATGATATCTGTCCATCCTAATTTCATAAGACTCTTATAAGCATCAGACTCAAAGCAAAGTAACGTATGTAAATGGACTGTTAGTAAAATGTGTTGCCCAAGTTAAAATAGCTTTAGACCTCAAATGATACAGTAGAAAAATAGATGAAGTGTGAGATGTGGAATCAGGCAGATCGGTATGCCAGTTCCAACTGCATTCATCTATCAGTTGTGTGGCTTTGAGCAAGATCCCTAACTTCTCAGAAGCTGGTCCCATCTGAATATAAAGATAATTTAATCTACCTTAAAGGATTGGCCGACACAGCAGTCTTCATTGTGCCTTCTCGTGTGATCTTTGTTAACTTACATAAATTGTTATCTTCATCTATGCAATAGAAATAATAATATCTAATCTGCTACCTAACTGGTATTGCTGTAAGATTAAATGAGGAAAAAAAAATCTAAATCTAAGATTTTAGAAGGGTGCAACTATAAAGTAATATGATTATATTATGAACAATAAGTACTATCTTTATCAATTAAAAGCCAATGATAGCAATAAACGAATGAAGTCTGCAATAAATGAATGAATTTCACTGGGATGGAACAAAAGGAAATAGAGTCTTGACAAAAATAGATTTTTAAGACAAAATTTTACCTAATTGCATAGACATTAAAATGAATCTGTGTATAAGTACCACATGTGTGTCTACAATATAGAATATATGATTGGTGATTTAATTCTTCAGGAAGTTTTTACCATTCTTAAAAAGTTTCAGCTACTCATAAGACCTGACATTTCTAACACTTAAAATTCATCCTTTACAGGAAGGGAAGTGGGAAAAGTAGTATTAATGGAATGTCCCCTATGTGGTAGATACTTCTTAAGTGTTATGTAATTTAATCTGGAAAAGTGTTTTATGATACAAGTCTTATTATCACCAATTTAAAGATGGGGAAATGAAGACAAAGTGTGTTAAGTCATTTGCCCAAGGACAGTCACAGTGCATAAGTGATGGATTCTTGTACTTAAAACCAAATATATCTAAGTTGAAAAGGGGTGCTCTTTTTTTTTTTACAGCCTTCCATTTTGAGGTTAAGACTGAAACACCAGGAGTCCTTTGTTATAATGGAAATACAAACATTTGTTGACTTACTAACATTCACTTTATAATCATAGCACACAAGAAGTCCTGGAAACCCACACATTTCTTACAGTCTCAGGGTCCTTTCTTTTAGCCTATGGATGGTGATGTCACCTTTGTGGACAGGACAAGACATTGGCAAAAGCAGTATTTCTTCTCTAGCTCATCTTTCCTCCCTCCCTCATGGCATTTTTGCTCCCCTCACCCCCGACTTGAGTTTCATTGATTATAGTACAGTTAGCTTCCGATAAGCAACCTTTCTGACAGTAAGGAATTTGAGATCCTTATAATGGGGAAGGTATTTTTGAAATAGACTTAAAATGATAAGATGAGGACCAGCGTGGCTATTAGCCTAAGGAAGCTCTTTAAGGAAATTCAGATTTTGCCTGGATTCCTCTGTCAACTTCCTAAAGTCTAAAGGCAAGAGTATGATGTTCAAGCCATGGTTATCCTCTCAGGATAATGCTATAAGGGAGTATCTTAGTCTGTTCAGGCTGCTATAACAAAATACCATGGACTCGGTGGCTTATAAACAACAGATTTTTTTTCTCATGGTTCCGGGGGCTGGAAGTTCAAGATCTCGGTGCCAGAAAGATCAAATTCTGGTGAAGGCCCTCCTTCTGGCTCAGAGTCTAGACCTTCTCACTGTGCCTCCCATGGTGGAAAGAGCTAGGGAGCTCTGTGGGATCTTTTTTTTTTTTTTAATTTTTTTTTAACGTTTATTTATTTTTGAGACAGAGAGAGACAGAGCATGAACGGGGGAGGGGCAGAGAGAGAGGGAGACACAGAATCGGAAGCAGGCTCCAGGCTCTGAGCTGTCAGCCCAGAGCCCGACGCGGGGCTCGAACTCACGGACCGCGAGATCGTGACCTGAGTGGAAGTCGGACGCTTAACCGACTGAGCCACCCAGGCGCCCCTGTGGGATCTTTTATATAGGGTACTCATCTCATTCATGACTTTATGACTCCAGCATTTCCCAAAGGCAGCACTTCCTAATATCATCATCTTTGAGGGTTAAGATTTCAACATATGAATTTGAGGGAGGGAAACAAGCATTCAGACCATAGCAGATAGGACAGATAGTGTGACTGTGAACTGAAGTTGTTAGATAAATGGCTCAGCTGTCACATGGGATAAAAGCAAAGATGGGTTCTTTGCTCTAATGATCTCTATTTATGATCATGTGTCAGCAAAAGAACAAGTATTAGTTACTGATGGGAAGTTAGCCAATGACATACAAATGGCACTTAGAAGATAGAAGGGAACATGATTACTATTGTTATCATCTGTGTCTCATCAGGACCTAGGGTGATTAGATCATTAGTCTTAGAGCACAAGAACAGCATGTGGTACTTCGTGAAGATCAGGATTTTCTCATGAGACACAAGCAGATTTGCATCTGTCACGTAAAGAAGCACATGGACGAGAGGTCAGACTAGAGCTTTGAAACTCAAATTGTAGGTTATGTACCTGCAGCACCAGCATCACCTGGGACCTTTTAAAATGCAGTGTCACTGGCCTAGCCCAGACTCACTGAACCAGCATATTCATTTTAAGATCCTTGGATGGTTTTTATGCTCATTGTGCCGGTAGCTTGGAACCAGCGACATCAAGAATATTTACACTGCGGAAATTGCAAACCACACAAGTCATGCATCTGCCTCACCTCAGCCAGTTTGCCAGTATAATATTGCTTCCTCTCGCCTCTGCCTCAGAAGCTCTGCTTGCCTTTTTTCTTTCTTTATTATTAACCTCTCTTTCTTCTCTCCTACTTTTACTTTCTTCTCTCTCTTTCTTGTTTTTCTTCACAGAAAACACCACATACAACATGACAAGAAAATAAAGAACAGCCAACATTCTGTTAACCCAAACAGCATTTAAAGCCACAGAAAGCAAACACACACACACACACACACACACACACACAGTGGAAATTGTGCTAGAGATAATGCCCTAGTTAAGGAAACACAAAGCACTGAACTTTTTCTTTTTATTTGAGAGAGAGAGTGTGCGAGTGGGGGAGAAGGGCCGAGGGGGGAGGGGAGAGAGAGAGAGAGACAGAAAGAGAGAGAGAGAGAGAGAGAGAGAGAAAGAGAGAGAGAATCTTAAGCAGGCTCCACACTCAGCTCAGAATCTGACACGGGGCTCAATCCCATGACCCTGGGATCATGACCTGAACCAAAATCAAGAGTCAGACACTCAACTGACTGAGCCACCCAGGCTCCCCAAAGCAATGAATTTTGAAATGAAATTAGATGTAGTCAAGTATCAGGCTTCTCTAGCCAAACACATGTCAAAGTGCTCAGAAATACTCTGTTATTCATCTAATACATCATTCTGCCCTACTAAAGCCTCCTTTGTCCTCAAATAGTGTATTCAAAATGATGGAGAAGTGATATGCTAGTCAATTAAATTATCTTCTTTAAATCCTAAATGTTAGAAAGAGTATACTAGGTTGTCAGGACACTATGCTGAGTCTCTCTTGAATCTGTGATCTTCTTCTACTTTATTGCATATATATGTTCTCAAATATGTCACAGGATAAAGAGATTTGAGGGGACTGAACTTGGAGACTAAACCCTTAGCATCTTATTCTTAGTCTGGGGGAATCTGCCTGAAGTTCTAATCAACCAGTTGGCAAATTCACTTTGAGACAAAAACATATTTATGAGTTTGGATATTGTGTTTATTCTTTTTCCTTGGTCATCATGTTTTTTTGGTGCCCACTGCCAATTTTTATGCCAATAATCATAGATAGATGTTTTTTCATTTATTCATGTTCAGCTTCCCACGTAGAGGGTCTATGAGAATGATCTAATTGATCAAAATATGTATACAGAGGATTAAATCTATGATTCTGCTGGTGAGATTGTAATTGCCTGTTCATTCCATCATTCAATGATTCATTCACTCCACAAACACGGGATAGAGACTGGTGATGCACCAGGTCCTAATCAAGTGATGTGTATGCAAAAATGAATAAGAAATGCCCTCTAGGAGGTTACTGTTTGTGTTTGACAAAAGAGATGGACACACAGGTAGTAAGTATGTGCAGTGTGATGAGTGCAATTCCAGCAGTGCTGGCCAGGTGCTGAGGGAGCACAGAAGAAGGAATATTTACCTTGACCTTGGGCATTTAGGGTGATGGTCACAGAAGTAACTTTTAAAAAAATGTTTTACTTATTTATTTTTGAGAGAGAGAGAGAGAGAGCGTGCATGCAAGTGGGGGTGGGGCAGAGAGAGTGAGAGAGACACAGAATCCCAAGCAGGCTTTAGACTCTGAGCTATCAGCACAGAGCCCAACGCGGGGCTTGAACTCACAAACCGTGAGATCATGACCTGAGCTGAAGTCGGATGCTCAAGCAACGGAGCCACCCAGATGCCCCAGAAGTAACTTTTTAAAATGAATGCTAATAAATGAGTAAAAAATTAACGGTATGAAGAAGTGAAAAATGTTTGCGTGGTATACCACACAAACGGAATAAATGGCAACATTGAGACAGAAATGTGCAGGATGTGCTCAGTGAATATATATTCATTCAGAAGGATTGGAGGTGTGTGCACCTGTGTGGAAATGGACAGTGCTATTGTCTGAATGTTTGTATTCATCCCAAATATATATGTTGGAAGTCTGATGTCCAGTGTGATGGTATTAGGAGGTGGGGGCCTCTGGGAGGTGATTGGGTCTTGAGGGTGGATCCTTCATGAATAGGATTAGTGTTCTGATAAAAAAGACACCCCACAGAGCTCCCTCACCCTTTCCACCTTGTAAAAGACGCAGCAAGAAAGTACCATCTGTGAACCAGAAAGCAGACCTTCCCCAGAACTTGACAATGCTGGCATATTGATCTTGGATATCAAGCCTCCAGAACCGTGAGAAGTACACTTCTGTTTTTTGTAAACTACCCATTCTGTGGCATTTTGTTAGAGCAGCCCAAAGGTGATAAGACAGAGGATATTGGGGAATGAGGAGGTATTGATAGATGTTGAGGCTGGTTAGGAAGTTCGTTACCTACTTTAAAGTATCTTGAAAGTTGTTAAACAGTATTTTTTTAAAAAACAGTTTTAAAACCAGTTTTGGCATTCATACAAATTAACACATGTCAGAGATTTTATTGAACTCATTAACTGAGGGGATAGGGAAGATGTTTATAGTTGGTTCAGAAGGAGAATTCAAAGAACCACACCTATGAGCAGTAAATGGTGCCAAAATGAATTTACAAATATATGTAAAGCTAGATTGTGTCTGGGATGAGGCTGAAGGAACAGGAGAAAAGAGAGTGTGAGAATCAATTGTATTGCTTGCTGTCTATCACATATCTGCAAATTACAGAGTTGTAAAATGGCCGGAAGACAATACAAAGCTTAGAGATACCACAGAGTGAAAGAACCTTAAAAAGTAGGCTTAGACTAAGCCTGGCTTTCCACCAAAGAACCCCAAAATCTTGTTCTTTGTTTCAAAGCATTTCACAAATGTTCTCCTGTGAGAACCGTACCTGCATTAAAGAAGAGCAGTGACACGAATGGAAGAATATTTTGTGGGAATGTGCACTTTCTATTGACTGAAGTTCCTTAAGAGAGAATCGATCTTGCATCATCAGAGCCTGGCACGTAGTAGGCTCTCCCTAAATGTTGTGTGAATGAGAGTGGAGAGGGTTGATTTGGAGGGGAGGGGTGGCCCACTTAGAGAGTAATGATACCGAAAGTGGTCATCATGCTGATAATGTGGTGTCGCGAGTGGAAAAATGTGCACATATCAAAAAGCATGCACTGTTTAATAATACTAATATCTGTAAATACCCTGTAAGAGTAACAATATAAAACAAACTCTTAGTAACTGAAATTTTATTCTAACATGCAATAAAGCATGTGTCCAATCTGACATATGCACAGGAAGGGCCCAGAAAAGTAACAGCGACTTAGTTTGGGCTAATATAAAATTCCGATTCATGTACATCAAACTGTCAGACTTGTTTGACCTTTATTTTCCCTCTCGTGTTAGCTTTTGTTCTTGCCCCTCGTAGGTCTCTTGAGTAGAACTGATTGGCAGGTGTGGCAAATCCCATTGTGGCAGCTCTTTTTAAGGAGGATTGATGACCATGTAAGAACAGACATTAACCTTAAACATGGTTTATTAACCTGGAAGCCTGAGGCTATGTGCCGAGGTGCCAAAGCTTCCTTCAGGCTCAGCGTGTTGGGCCCCTGGGCATTCACATTTTCAGTAGAGCCCTGGTTCTACCAAGAAAAAAACAAAGTTGGGGCACCTGGGTGGCTCAGTCGGTTAAGCATCCGACTTCAGCTCAGGTCGTGATCTCACGGTCCGTGGGTTCGAGCCCCGCGTCGGGCTCTGTGCTGACAGCTCAGAGCCTGGAGCCTGTTTCGGGTTCTGTGTGTGTCTCTCTCTCTGCCCCTCCCCTGTTCATGCTCTGTCTCTCTCTGTCTCAAAAACAAATAAACGTTAAAAAAAAAATTTATAAAAAAAAAAAAGAAAAAAACAAAGTTTCTTTTCCTTGAACATGAAATTCTTGTTACTGAGTTTGAAAAGGAAGGAACAATTGCCAATAATGCTCAGTGTTTGCAGCAAAAGTATTTGAGCAAGTGGCCAACATCTCTTCTTAAATAAAAGCTTTTTTTAAAAATGTGTGCAAAAACAGCAGTAGATATTTTAACATGGTTTGGGATTGAGATTAAAGATCTGGGATTTACAATCTAAACTCCTTGTCTCCTTTTTCGAAATGCCTAAATCCAGTTTGTCCCTGCCAAGTAGTTTAGTTTGCTATTCTAATAAGAGTTATCTACCCGTCTAGTATTTGGACAGAATTATCAAAAGTCCTATTTAGAAGCCACAAGACATCTTCAAATGTTTCTTAAGAAGTTTAGATGGCTCTGAACTGTAACTTTCATACACCAGGGATTCTTATAATGAGGAATATTTTATTTATTATAATATGTAACATCAGTATTATATAGTATATATAATGAGAATAAGTATGTTTTTATATATTATAATATATAATGAATACTTAGACACTATATCATATATATTATATGATGTAAATGTTATATATTTATTTGATTAGAAATATTAGATATAATTGCAAAAATATGTATTATACCTAACATAAATATTATATTATAAGCAAGCCAATAGTAAAATAGGGATGAAGACTCAAAAAAGCCAGTCGTTTGCTTCTTCTAATTGGCCCTGAGGAAGACATGGAAGGGAAGTATCTGAATTCCCTATCTGAAAGAAAGTGATAGGAGTTCTGCATTTAAATAAAGAAATGACTCTCAAATAGCCTTCGGAGAGCCAGAGAAAGCACAGCCGAGGGTGCCAGATGTATAATGCCGGCCCAGAGTGGTCCCAGGGGTCAGTTTTCTGGTGAAATTGTAGGAATACGCTTTTAAATTGGTCATACTCTTTAACATGATGGACACATAAAGTCAGGGTTGGGAGCTTATTCAAATGAAAACCATAACACTGTGACCTCTGAAAAATCTGTAGTGCAAATTCCAATGGGAAAAATAGCATAATGAAGCAAAGCCAACTCCATACTTACTATTTAGAATATTCTTCAGATTGGTGATGATGGCTTCCAGCCTGACATGACTAAGGAGGGCCAGGATAATATTTTTTCTCCAAATAAATACTGGACAATTCTGCACACCGTTAAAGACCATTGTTTCTCGGGGCGCCTGGGTGGCTTGGTCGGTTAAGCGTCCGACTTCGGCTCAGGTCATGATCTCACGGTCCGTGAGTTCGAGCCCCACGTCGGGCTCTGTGCTGACAGCTCAGAGCCTGGAGCCTGTTCCAGATTCTGTGTCTCCCTCTCTCTCTGTTCCTCCCCTGTTCATGCGCTGTCTCTCTCTGTCTCAAAAATGAATAAACGTTAAAAAAAAAAATTTAAAAAAAAAAAAAAAAAGAAAGACCATTGTTTCTCAGCTGTCAGAGACAGCCCTATGCTCTAGGCATGAATTCACATATAAATTTTAAATTTTGAAATGATTCTATTACATGCCTGACTTACAGAGGGTCCTGCTGATGAAGACGGCAGCTTGAGTATTATTTGACCCTGGTCAAGATGGTAAGTCGGCATGGCTTTCATCCAAAATCAAGTCTAGAGGAACAGTAGAAGCAATAGAGAAGCATGTGCTAGAAGAAAAAATGAATAGTTGCCAGATATAGAAGTTCCTGGGAGACTGAAGGCTTTCTGGCTTCCACAGTTGGGATGGAGGTGGCCTCACTACAAGGGGAAGTAGGGTTGGAGGGAAGCCTTTACCTTGTTTCTGCCCAAGTGGTCTCAGAGCAGTAGTTGATCCGCTCTTCTCCAGATATTGTGGGGAACATTCCAGGCCACTGAAGCCAGTAGAGGTGATGTTAGGGCACAGCATGGCCCTAAGGGGGTGAGGAATTGCTAAAAATGACAGGAATTGACAAGTTACCCTAGGATTGTTTCTTGTTCACCTTCTTTCTCTTCAAACTCTTAAGACAAGTGGACTGAAAGGTCAAGATTGCCCCATTCCAGTAATACTTCTCTCTCTCTTTTTTAACATTTATTTATTTATTTATTTATTTATTTATTTATTTATTTATTTTTAAAGCGGTAGAGACAGTGCAAGCAGGGGAGGGGCAGAGAGAAAGGGAGAGGGAGAGAATCCCAAGCGGGCTCCACACTGTCAGCACAGAGCCCAATGCGGGGCTCGATCTCAGGAACCTGAGCCGAAACCAAGAGTCAGATGCTTAACCTACTGAGCCACCCAGGCACTGCCAGTAATGCTTATTTCTAAGAACTTACATGTGTATCCTGAACAGATGAGTTCTATAGTGGTAGCAATAGTAAGGGACCAACTCTGCAGAACCCAGAGCTCCCTTGGTCCCTCTTCCTACTTACTAAACTCAGATGGGGGGATACAGACCAGGACCTACCTTTTGGGTCTTCCCCAAGACGTTTTACAAGATGGAGTAGCTAATTGATGCCTCCAGGGGAACATGAGCTCATGGGCCAAAATAATCAGACCCTGGGTTGATATAACCATCACAGAACATACACACGTATGGAAAACATTTACAACTGAAGAATTATTGGAACCGAAGCCTCAAGAATTTAAAAGAGGTAATATATATATATATATATATATATATATATATATATATATATATATAACAGATGACATAAAGCCATAGTTAAAGCTATGAGAAAGACCAATGTGAAATATTAGGTATGAAAATTGTAAATTTGATAGCAAAAACACAGTACATAGAATAAGTAGCCAGAGAATGAAATAATTTGGTGGGAATCAGGTTGAAGAATTTCCTCAGAAGCCAGCAGAAAAGAGGAGCATTATAGCCTGGTCAAAGGAACAGAAGAACGAGAAGGGATAGGCATCATGACAAATATATATTCAACAATATGAAAGCTCAAACTGGCACAACTGAAGGGAGGGAGAGAAGTCAATAACTGTATATGGCGATATTAAAACACTCCTCTCAGGAACTGATAGATTAACAAAATAAAAAAGCAGGCAGGGAAACAAAACCAGAAATGACATAGATCTAAATACATCTCTATATACAGACACAGATTTATCTCTATATCAATATCTGTATCACCTATATTTATCTAAATTTATATAAACTCTTTACTCAGCAAATAAAAACTATATTTTGCTAGTGAGCAAGTGTGAAATTTGTTTTCAAAATATAGGTTATAGGGGTGCTTGGGCGGCTCAGTCAGTTAAGCATCTGACTTTGGCTCAGGTCATGATCTCACGGTTTGTGGGTTTGAGCCCCTCATTGGGCTCTGTGCTGACAGCTCAGAGCCTGAAGCCTGCCTCAGATTCTGTGTCTCCCTCTCTCTCTCTGCCCCTCCCCCACTTGTGCTCTGTCTGTCTCTCAAAAATAAATTAACATTAAAAACAAACAAACAAAAATAAAGATTATATGTTAGATCAGAAATGAAGTCTCACTTTTAAACATCAAAGATCAGTTTCATATAGACTCTATTCTTAAAGATAGTCCAATAAATTTAGGGATGTACAATAAAAATAGCTAAAATTTCCACAGGTTATGAACTGAAATAAAATAAAGTAATCGTCTTACTTAAAAAAGAAATCATGATGGAAATTATGAAATACTTAGAATTGAGAGGCAATGAAATGTAAGATATTGATGTTTGCAGGAGGCTGGTACAGCTGCAGCGAGAGATAAAAGTATTTCAAATGCATCTGCCAGAATACATATCAAGTTTAAAACAAACAAGCTAAACATTCAGCTCAAGAAGAGAGAAAAAGAAAAAAAAAAAACCAAACTCAAAGAAAATAGAAAGAAGGAAATATAAAGAAAAAAGAAAAAAATGAGACTTTTTTGGCTCACATCATGATCTCATGGTTTGTGAGTTCAAGCCCCACGTCAGGCTCTGTGCTGACAGCATGGACCCTGCTTGGGATTTTCTCTCTCTCTCTCTCTCTCTCTCTCTGCCCCTCCCTGCTCACACTCATGCTCTCTCTCTCTCTCTTTCTCTGAAAATAAATAAACTTTAAAAATAAATAAAAGGAAGGATTAATAAAACTAACAGCTGATTATTTGTAAAGATTAATAAAATAGACTTTAGCCAGTACTGTCAAGGAAAGAAAAAAGTGTGAAGCCAATAAATAAAATACTAAATAGAGAAGAATGCAGAAACAAAATAGATTTTTAAGTACTATAAAATATTTTAAATAAATATATGCATATGAATTTGAAACATAAGATGAAAGGGACAAACTCCTAGAAATGTGTAAATGCCAAACTTGGTACAAGAAGGAAGAGAGAGCGTGAAGCTAAAGTCAGTACTAAATGATGCAAGGCAGTCATCAGAGACCTTCGCTCCCAGTAAGTTCCAATTCCAGATGATTCTTCTGAATGTTGGTGCAGTTCATGCTTCTCTTAGGTAAATCATTCCAGAGACAGAAAAAGTAAATGCTGCTCAGCTTGCCTTATGAAACTAGTTTCATGTGGTTTCCAAATCAGAAAAAAAAATAGGAAAAGAAAAGGAGGAAGGAAGAAAAAGGAAGGAAGGAAGGAAGGAAGGAAGGAAAGAAGGGGAGAAGGGAAGGGAAGGGAAGAAGGAAGGAAAGAAGGGAGGGAGGAAGGAAGGGAAGAAGGAGAAGGGAAGGGAAGGGAGGAAGGAGAAGGGAAGGGAAGGAAGGAAGGAAAGAAGGGAGGGAGGAAGGAAGGAAGGGGAGAAGGGAAGTGAAGGGAAGGGAGGAAGGAAGGAAGGGAGGAAGGAAGGGAAGAAGGAGAAGGGAAGGGAACGGAGGAAGGAGAAGGGAAGGGAAGGAAGGAAGGAAGGAAGGAAGGAAGGAAGGAAGGGAGGGAGGGAGGGAGGGAGGGAGGAGAAGGGAAGGGAAAGGAAGGGAAAGGAAGGGAAAGGAAGGGAAAAGAAGGAAGGAAGGAAGAAAGGAAGGAAGGAAGAAAGGAAGAAAGAAAGAAAATAATGTCTCTTTCCTATAATATACAAATACAGGAAATAAAACTTCAGCTAATTGAAACCAAAAGTGTATTTTGAAATAATACAACATGATTAAGTATTCAATATTAGAAACTTCTATTAGTGTGATTAGCTACAAAAGTATACTGAAGAAAAGGAAAGAAAAGGAAAAATAGCACCTTTTCAAATTCCCTTTCTTCATCTCCTGCTGCTGCTTGCAAATAAATGCAAACACTCTATGATGTACCCTTTTGTTTATTAACTCTCCTCCTTTGGTGATCTGTCATATAGTTTATTCCATCAATGGGGAAAGATCTCAAAGTCAGTCACTTTAGTCTTGAATTCTCTGAATTCTCAATTTCTTAATTACTTCATTTACTCATACAGAAAGTATTGATTGAGCATTCATTATGTGCCTGGCACTGTTCTAGGCACAGAAGATACAGTAGTGAATCCAACAGACACATCCCACTGTCTTGTGGAATTTACATTCTAATACAGGGATACAGACAATAGATCATAACAAAATGTAAGAAGATGAGAACGTCTAGGGAGAGAAACAAACACATCAGAACAGAAGGGGAGTGGTTGTGTTGTCAAAGGACTGCATGAACCATCAAGGAAGGTTTCTCTGAGAAAATGGGTGAAGGTCCCAAGGAAGAGAGGGAGAAAACCATATGGTTATCTGAAAAAGGAGCTTTCTAAGTTACAGCAAGTATGAAGGCACTAAGACATGATTATAGCTAGTGCATTCCAGGAAGATCAAGGAGGTCAGTGTGGTCGGAATGGAGAGTTGAAGGGCAGAGTAGCACAGAGTAAGGTTGGGTAGAGAGTGGAGTGGGGCAAGATTATGTTCTTACGAGCCATTGCAGGTCTCTGGCTTTTCCTCTGCATCAAACTGTAGTGATTTGAGTGGGAAAAAAAATTAAGAGTAACTCTAACTGCTGTGTTGAGACTGCAGAAAACTGTAATTGCCCATTAAAAGGCTATTATAATAATCCAGGTAAAAGATGATGGCAGTCAAGGCCACAGGTTAACAAAGAGGTGGTGGAAAATGGGTTGAATTCAAAATATGCATTGAAGGGCGAGCCAAGAAGATTGGCTGGTGGATTGCAATGCAGAGTGTGAATGAAGTAGATATGTCAAGGACAGCTGCCAAGTTTTTGGCCTGAGCATTTGGACAAAAGGCCCAACTAACCGAGATAGCTAATATGTCCAAAACTTTGTTATCTCCTTCAACTTATTCCTTAACTTTCTTAGTTTTCCTTAACAGCACCAGCATTTCCTATAACTCTAAAACTTGCGAGCTATCTTTGTTTGCTCCTGACTTGCCTCCTTCTGTGCCTTCCTTCATGTTCCTCTGCACTCAGTGAATGCCATTCGTGATGTCATCTTGAAGCATATCCATTCTTTAATTTCTCTGATGCTCCTGCCCTGATCTTGTCAACTAGATTTCATTTTTCTCATCATAGTATAGGAATGAAATGTGTTTTGAACATTTATTTTCTGAGATAGGGCTTTGGTAATAGATGGATAGCATAATGGAGAACTCAGCAGTCTTTGCTATGTTCAAGAACTTCACGGTCTTGGAGAAAAATACAGGACCTTCATCAAGCCAGATTTCCAGTCCAGTAGATTGTAGCCAGCACCTGTATCCAATTGGTAGGTGTGTCTGAGGGTGGTGGCAAAGAGACAATTGAGTGTAAGACTATGAAAAGAGGGAACTTGCGTTCTGGGCTCTCTCAGTGGTGGCCCTGGTATTTGAGACATCACAGACCTTGGTAGCAGACAGATATGTAAGCAAATGTACCTTTGCTATTTGTGTTTGTGCCCTTGAGAATGTTATGCTATCTCTCTATTCTCCATTTTCTTATCTGTAAGCTGTGGGTATTAACATCTATTTCTAGATTGTAGTAAAAATTAAATAAGACAATGCACGTAAGGGTATAATTCATAGTGCTGGAACCATAGTAGGTGCTCAGTACATATAAATTCTACACTCCCTTGGTGAGTCATAGGTCAACTCCTCCCAGTAAATTAAGCTCTCAGAAAGATGAATGAACTAAGTCTCTGTGGGGTACTTTAGTGCTTGGCAACAATAATACATTTTTCTGATGACCTGAATGTGTTAGTGTTGCTTCCTGCAACACTACCCAGAAATGATTTGGACCCTGGAGAGAATCTGCCTCTTTGAGTTGCAATCTCCTTCTTGTTTCCTTCAATGAGATCATTGTACCATACTTTCTGATTGAAAGTAATCATCCTTGTGGAAATTTCATGGCTAAAGAGTTTCTCCTTAAGAGAGCTGAATTTTCCGTGTAGTTGACATTGCCCTTGCTGCTACAGAATTTAGCAAGAACCATTTCCAGTTCTTTTGACATTCTAAGGGTGCAAGATCAGCAGTTACTTTCGTTAATGAAAAGCCTACACCTCATTGACCAGCTATAGGTCACCGACTTTTGAATGATGGAATGAAATATACATGCAATCTGATTGAGTCATGATGGATACTATGTGGGAGATATTCATAAATTAAACCGTCTTGACACACCAGGGAATCTGTAATGTTATACCTTCTCCCAGGGAGACAAGAGATTGAGAATGATCTTTTTTCTTTACTTCTCTTTACAAAGTGTATTCTTCCAGTAACACAGAGAATGATGGCACTAACTGATGAATACATTATATTCATCATACTTTTAATTTTCAAATAAGAGAAGAGTGTATTGAAAAATCATAAAATGATAATAACATAATGATATCTTTAAATGTTATGGTATATTTACCCATAGGAATTCAGAGATTTTCACATAAATTCTCTCCTTTATTACTTTTGTCAATTTTGAAGTCTGGTTGGTAAAAAACGCAAATTAAAAAATGTAAAGCATTTTATGGGGATTCTATCGATATATTTATGACTTCCAAGCATCTAAAATTTTTCCAACTCAAAATAGTACAATTTAGAAGTCTAATTTAAAAGATTATTTGGTGAAATAAGTGATATAAGTCAGACAAAGAAAGACAAATGCCATATGATTTCACTAACATATGGAACTTAAGAAACAAAACAAACGGGTGCCTGGGTGGCTCAGTCAGTTAAGCGTCTGATTTTGGCTCAGGTCATGATCTCATGGTTTGTGAGTTCGAGCCCCACGCTGAGCTCTGTGCTGACAGCTCAGAGCCTGGAGCCTGCTTCGGATTCTGTGTCTCCCTTTCCCTCTGCCCTCCCCTTCTCATGCTTTGTCTCTCTCTCTCTCTCTCTCTCAAAAATAAACAAACATTAAAAATAATTTTTTAAAAAGAAAACAAAGTGAAACACACACACACACACACACACACACACACAGACTCTTAAATACAGAGAACAAACAGGTGGCTACCAAAGGGGAGTTGGGGGGGGGGATGGGTGACATAGATAAAGGGGATTAAGAGGTACAAACTTAGTTACAAAATAAGTAAGTCATAGAGATGAAAATTGAAAAAACCTCGGTGACAGATGAGGACTATGTTTATCGTGAGCACTGAGGAGTGTAAAGAATTATTAAACCATTCTCTCGCCCATCTGGAACTAATATAATTCTGTATGTTAATTGTACTTCAATTTTAAAAAAAGGTTATTTGGGCAAATGATTTTATTCTCTCTGCTTCTTTTCTTAGCTTTCATGATAGAGTAGCTATCACTCACATACATCTACACTTAAGTATTTGCAAAGACGTTTTACAACTATAGTATTTCAGTTGAACATTATAGTCAGGGCAGACATATTTCTCAGTTTTATAGGTGAGAACTTGTGGAATGATAATGTTCAATAATTTGCTCAAGTTCATAGAAACAGGTCATCTCACCCCGAAATTCCAAGATTTTAATGAATCTATCCCCATTTTACAAAAGGCAATACCAAAGTTCGGAAATAAAGTTAAATGCTCAAGATCACAGAGTTATCAATCCTAACATTTAAAATAGGAAGACAGAGGAGGAAGAAAGAAACCAAAGTTGTTGTACCTCTATTATTTATAAACACATTCCAAGAATTGTCCTTTCATCCCAGGATACCATTATGTTGCTTCAAATCCTTTTGGAAGTATGGTAAGGTCTAATAAATACATGAACAAATGAAAAATAATGAAGAAAAATACAATTACCCCAGAAAGGTTGGTATTATTATCTTTTTTTGTCGTTACCATTTCATTTCAGATGATGAAACCATGACTGAGGGGAACCAAGCAATTTTTCTAGGGACCAGCATCCAGAAAGGACAATCATGAAATCAAAATTTATTCCACATCACACTTACTCCAGAACCCCGGGCTCTGTCTTTGGTAACTCCTAAATGTGTTAAGAACAAGTAAACCAAATTTTAATCTTCCTGTCCAAGAGGATGTTTGATGATAGAATAAAAATAAGCTCTTTTGTATCACCATCTAAAGTTTTTTTTTCCCATTTGAATTCATTTTATTTTGTCTACAGAATGCTAAAAAAAAAAAAATGTAGAACCCATAATCATTCTACATTCTAAATAGCCTCTAAACTAACCAAATACAATGCCTCATCCACATATGAGTTCCCAATTCACACATTTATGGAAATAGTCTTGTGCTTAATGACATAGAAATTCATTTTAAAGCATTTCTTGAATTCATGGGTGTATTTGTCATTATGTATTTTTTTAAATCAATAGATACTAGAAACTGACAATGACAATATTAGTAACTTTTTTCACATTAAAAAGACATCTTTTACTTGAGAAGACTGGGACTCCTTGATGCAGGGTAAGTCTGACATGGAGACAAAATGGAAGTTATTATGTACAAATAGTTGATTGACGTGTACCTCCTGCATTAAATCAATCTGTCTGTGCATCTGTCTCTCTCATATCTGTCTCTAAGTATATTAGCATCTTTGATTCATATATTTTTATAGCAACGTATTTAATATGTATTGTTTTTTACACTCGTTTTTATAAGCATTGTTTTATTCTAAAAACAGTGTTTTACCTTTTTCCCTAACTTTTTTTGTACTAAAAGTTGCAAATCTGTTTTAAAAATTCATAGTTCAGTGGACATGAAACTATGAAAATGGTTTAAGAAAGATTTATGTATTTGTCAACTAGATTCACCAATTAGTTAACATTTTGATCAATTTGTTCTCTGTATGTGCATTATTATCTTTTTCTTGGAAACATTTGAAGTATGCGGGACATGGTTACATGTCAATCCTGATACTTGAGCATCTACAGCCTGATGTGGAAAATGTTGGTGTTGGCAGCCGGCGAAGGAGGAATTCTTGAGATGTGTTCGGTGCAAAAAAGTGTGTATATCAAAGCATGGGAATATGTCCCATGGGCAGAAAGACCTGCATTGGGTTGTGAGGAGTGACTGATTATATACTTGGGAGCTGGGGGAAGTAAAGCCAAGGGGAAGTCTCCCAAAAGGACTTTCAGATGCTAAGGAAGACTCACAGGGTCCTGGAGACCTAACTATAGCCAAGCTAAGGTTGTTTTTCCCTCTAGTAAAGCATTAACATTAATACAGTTGGGAGTTCCTGGAGGAATGTTTCACTCTGCCGGCCTCAAGTATTTGTCAATGGGCTGCAGGTTATAAAGAAGTTTAATTTTATCTACATTTCGTTTTTGCCTTTGTTCCTCGCACCACAACCTAAGACTGAAGAATTTTACCTATATAACCACAAAACCACTATGAGTTAAGAAAATTGACACTGATTCAATAACATCAACTAGTTTGAAGTCCGTATATTATTTTTCTTGAGTATCCTCCCAAATATATTCTGTATTTTTTGTTGAATCCAGATCCAGTCAAGGTTTATCCACCATATATAGTTATTATGCTTCTTATTCCGCTATAGTCAAGAACATTCTCCCTACGGTTTTGTAGTTTTTCATGACATCAACTGTTTTAATTGGGCTGAAGCTAGATATTGTATAGAATGTGCTATATTCTAGTTTTGTCTGACCAAATTCAGATGAAATGTTTTTGGCAAAAATGTTCCATTATTAATATTGTACATTTCTTACTAAAACGTTGGGCTTCAATTGAAAACCCTACACTGTCTAAAGGAATCCCTCTGGGCCATCTGATTCTGATTCTATGGAAGCTATCTAAACAGTGTGTAAATTACAGATAACATAACAATGTACCCTAATTCTTGACTATAGATGCGCAAATTATGGCCCCAGCCAAGAGGTTCAATTGTGTTTCCCTTCCTTCCGCTCTCAATCTCCCAGCAGGAAAACCAGCATTCCCAACATTTGCATGTCAGTTTCCATAATCATGATCTATAAATGCATCTGTTCTTGAATTCTCTTTTTTAAAAATTTTTCTTAATGTTTTATTCTATTTTTGAGAGAGAGAGAGAGAGAGAGAGAGAGAGAGAGAGGATGAGGCAGACATATAGGGAGGCACATAATCCAAAGCAGGCTCCAGGCTCCAAGCCTCCAAGCTGTCAGCACAGGGCCCGACGGGAGGCTCAAACTCTCAAGGCGAGATCACCACCTGAGCCAGAAGTCCGTCCTTAACTAACTGAGCCACCCAGGCACCTCCCTTGAATTCTTTTATGAGTCAATTATAACATCTGCCTGGTTCTCTCACTGATTAATAAGTTAACTAAATTTTTTGATGAATTTGTTTTATATCTGAGTAAGTCATAATCTGATTTTTAATATTTAATTGTTTTTAATATTATCTTTTAACCATCACATCAAGAGGCACATGATATTCATTTATTTTTGTTTGTGTTTTCAATATCAGTGATGCTGTTTGATCACGTGATTAAATTGTTCTTGTAATGAGACATTTTCCCTTGTAATTAATAAGTAACCAATAACATAGCACTTTGAATATCCTGTAAATATCCGGTTCTTCAAAATCTTTTACCCAAGAATCACCACGGATGACTGTTTCCTCAATCACTTGTTACATTGGGGTGGGTGGAAGGGAGAAGATGCAATTTTTTTTTTAATACTACCTTTGTTTCTATTTTTACTTGACATTCTTCTTTAAAAATAACTTTCTTGTTGGGGCACCTGAGGGGCTCAGTCGGTTAAGCTTCCAACTCTTAATTTCGGCTCAGGTTATGATCTCTAAGTTGTGAGATGGAGATTGAGCCCCTCTTCAGGCTCTGTGCTGTGAGTGTGGAGTCCGTTAGGGATTATCTCTCTCTCCCTCTCTCTCTGCCCCTCCCCTGTTTGCACACTCTCCTTCTCTCTCACAAAATAAATAAACATTTATTTATTTATCTCCTTCCTTCTCCCCTCCCCCCCCATGATTAAGGAATATCAATCACTACATGGTTCTAACACCATTGTGGACTAATGCCACAAAATCCAAAATCTAAGCCTGCCTCAAAGTTAGGAAATTGAAACCTAAAGACAACAAATCACTAACAGCCAACAAAGCTATAAACTATAGCCAATCAATAATTTCCTAACTTTGCTTCTACCTTTTCTCAATAAAATCTCCCCCCTCAAGGTCCCATCGTGGAGTACTTCTAACCACTTCCAGTCTGATTCTGCCTGACTTGAAAGGACTTTTACTCACACTCTTAAAATTTTAATATGCCTCATTTTATCTTTTAATACTAGAGACTTTTCAAGAAAAATAGTCAATGTGTTATATTTTTTTTCTTTTTTTTTTTTTTTGAGTGATCAAATTGTCAACCATTTAGCCTTTCAGTGTCCCTGTCTTGACATGTCACTGTTAGTCTTGGAGAACTGCTTTGCTTCAGGCACAACAGAATGTTCTAGACTCGTGTATTTTCCCACTCTCACACTAGAAATAAATCATGTCTCTCAGAATCTGGGACTCCTGTTAGGGGGGCATGATTAATGAGTGCATGTTTGCTGTGGAAACTTTGGTAGATTGTGGTAAGTATGAAGTATTGTTTGAAGTAAAAATCTACTAAGAGTAATCAATGTTGTTTGTTTTGATGGAGCACTGGTGTATATATAGTGGCTTCTGATGGCAGTTAGAAGAAAATCTAAACTCCTTACTGTGACCTGCCAGATCTGTCCCCTGCCTATTTTCTCCTCATGTGGGACTTCTGGTTGACCATGCTGTAGCCATACTGGTCTTCTCTTTGATCTAGTACACTGCCAGCTTCAACAGTCTTACTCAGTTTGCAGTTGTTGCTCCCTCCACCTTGATGTCTTGACCCCAGATTTTCCCACAGATGGCTCTTTCTCCCCATTCCTGTGTCAGCTCAAACTTAGCCTTCCCAGAGGAGCTCTCTGGAACAATGTTGCTGGAGCAGTTTCCCTTCTCTGACCTTGGTTCCTCTCCATCATTTCATGTTGTTCTTCTTTTGGGTCACTCTTGGAAATTATTCATTTTTTTTTTGTCTGATTTTGCCTTTCCCCATGTTGGGGCTCTTGGGGGGCTCAGTCAGTGGAGCGTCCAACCTTGGCTCAGGTCACGATCTCATGGTTTGTGAGTTTGAGCCCCGTGTCGGGCTCTGTGCTGACAGCTCGAGGCCTGGAGCCTGCTTCGGATTCTATGTCTCCTTCTCTCTCTGCCCCTCCCCAACTTGTGCTCTGTCTCTCTATGTCTCTCAAAAAATAAATGAATGCAAAAAAAAATTTTTTTTAATCCATAAGAGTAAGAGTTATAGATCTTATCTATCCTGTTTACTGCTGAATGCCTAGCACTTAGAACTCTGTTTGGCATATAAGCAAGCATGTTATAAATAGGTGTTGAATGAATGGGTGTCCTCCCTCAGAAAAGACTAGAGCGGGATTGGGGGGAGGAGGCAGGAATAGAGAGTACTCTTTACCTGGGCTTGAAGGCACTGAGTCAATAAAAATTAGCTTTCAAGGGACAGAGCACAGGCCAATTTTAGGGAGTTCAAGAGCAATAAGCAACATCCCTATTGATATCTTTTGAGAAGTAAAATATAGTAATCTTAATGAAGAGAATAAAGAATCTGTATTTAGAGAACTTGATTGCATTTATGTTTGTAATGATTCCCTTACAACTTTTCATTATGTTGTCCCTACTACTGAGTAACATTATTTTGGTTATTTAATACTACTCACCATTGTTAAGGGGAATCAAAGGAAGGCTTTCCCTATTCCACCCCCAAATTAGGCCACAATATTGAAGGCAAAGAAATTGACCCTGAGACCAACAAGGTGGTAGAAATAATGAAATCATAAAAAAAGCAAAGGAAATATGAAACTTGGGAGGAAAAATGTCAGGCTGCTGCTTTAAAGATTCTCCTTCTATTTCAATTGTTAGGTCTTCTTGGTGGATAGACACCTTGATTATGATATAATACCCTCTTGATCCAGGCTTTATTTTAAGGTCTAGATTGTCTGATATAAGTATGGCTACTCCGGCTTTCTTTTGGTGACCATTAGCATGATAGGTGGTTCTCCATCCCCTTATTTTCAATCTGTAGGTGTCTTTAGGTCTAAAGTGGTCTCTTGTAAACAGCATATAGATGGATCTTGTTTTCTTATCCATTCTGTTACTCTATGTCTTTTGATTGGAGCATTGAGTCCATTGATGTTTAGAGTGAGTACTGAAAGATATGAATTTATGGCCATTATGATGCTTCCAGAGTTGGAGTTTCTGGTGGTGTTCTCTGGTCCTTTCTAATCTTTGTTGCTTTTGGTATGTATGTATGTATGTATGTATGTATGTATTTATATTTTTATCTTTTCTCCCCTCAGAGAGTCCCCCTTAAAATTTCTTGCAGGGCTGGTTTAGTGGTCACAAACTCCTTTAATTTTTGTTTGTCTGGGAAATTTTAATCTTTCCTATTTTGAATGACAGCCTTGCTGGATAAAGAATTCTTGGCTGCATATTTTTCTGATTCAGCACACTGAATATATCCTGCCACTCCTTTCTGGCCTGCCAAGTTTCTGTGGGTAGGTCTGCTGCAAACCTGATCTGTCTTCCCTGGTAGGTTAGGGACTTTTTTTCCCTTGCTGCTTTCATGATTCTCTCCTTGCCTGAGTATTTTGTGAATTTGACTATGATATGCCTTGTTGATAGTAGGTTTTTGTTGAATCTAATGGGGGTCCTCTGTGCTTCCTGGATTTTGACATCTGTGTCTGTCCCCAGGTTAGGAAACTTTTTCCACTATGATTTGCTCACATAACCCTTCTACCCCCATTTCTCTCTCTTCATCTTCTGGGACTCCTTTTTAATGAGTCACTGATTTCTCTAATTCTTAAATCATGCTCTTTTGCTTTAATCTCCCTCTTTTTTTCTGCTTCATTATTCTCTATGTTTGTCCTCTATATCGCTGATTCTCTGTTCTGCCTTGTCTACCCTTGCCGCCGCTGCATCCATCCGTGATTGCAGCTCAGTTATAGCATTTTTTATTTCAATCTGACTAGTTTTTACTTTTTTTATCTCTGCAGAAGGGGATTCTAATCTATTTTCGACTCCAGCTAGTATTCTTATTATTGTGATTCTAAATTCTGGTTCAGACATCTTGCTTGTGTCTGTGTTGGTTAAATCCCTGGCTGTCGTTTCTTTGTGCTCTTTTTTTGGGGTGAATTCCTTCGTGTTGTCATTTTTAAGGGAGAAAAGGAATTAATGAGGTAGAAAAAATTAAAATTAAAAAAATTAAAATTAAAAAAATATTAAAATTACAAAATTAAACACACACACACAAAATTGAATAAATGATGCTAGATCCTAGGTGTGTTTTGGCCTGGGTTTTGAAAGTGGTTTGACAGATTAGAGAAAAAAAGGGGGGGAGGAAATCATTTGAGAATTTGAAAAGATAAATACACTGAAGTAGACTAAAATCAGATGATGGGAGTAAAATAGGATTTGAAAAAATTTACACAAAAGTAAAGATATTGTAGGAAAAAATTAAAGAAAAATATTTTTAATAAAAATTAAAAATAAAAAATGAATTTTTTTCTCTTTCTGTATTCAAGAAAAAGAAAAGAAACAAAAAAGAGAAAAAAGGGAAAAAAAGGAAATCGTTTGAAAATTTGAAAAAGTGAATACACTGAAGTAGTCTAAAATAAAATGATGGAAGTAAAATAGAACTTGAAAAAATTTACACAAAAGTAAAAATTATAGTAAAAAATTAAAGAAAAATATTTTTAACAAAAATTGATTTTTAACAAAAAAATGATTTTTTTTCTCTTTCTGTATTCAAGAAAAAGAAAAGTGAAAAAGAGAAAAAAGAAAGAAAGAAGATTGAATAAATGGATCTGGTAACAGATTGAAATAGGACTGAAATTACTTCATTTTCCTCCAGAAGTCAGACTATGAAGTGCTTTATAGTCCATAAACTAAGCAGGTGGTGAGACTTGTGTTCTTGAAGAGCGAGGTTGGCCCAGTTGGGCAGGGCTCAGTGTAAAGGCTCCGTTCTCCACTAGATGGCGCTACTAGCCTACTAGGGTGGAGTGCTGTGGCGCTTATAGGTGTGTATGCGCATGTGCAGGAGCGGTGAAAATGGCGTTACCCAGCTACCCAGTCTCTAGTATCGGAACTCTGTTCTCCCTGATCAGCAATCGTGCACCCGTCCTCGGTCTTCAGCTTTGGTCCATTCCCCGCTTTTCCACTGTCTGTGACCAAGCCCCAGGCAGTACCTCTCTCCAGAGTTTTGTCTCAGATGCGGCTGTTTTCCCCGGCCCCTTGTTTCGGAAGGACTGCGTCTTTGACCCATTCTGCCCCTCTGTGGGAGGGTCTCACCGACTGATGGCCGAACGAGCAATGGCTGAATGTCGGCTGCACCCAGGAACGCCCGCTGGACCCTGCTGCTGCTGGTGCCCCGAGACTGTGGCCAGGTGCCAGCCCGCCCCAGAAAAAAATTTACGAGATGGTGTAGCAGCAGCGTTTCAGGGATTATGGAAAATCACCACACACATCTGGCACCAGGCTTCACCCTTAACGACCTTGTTACAGCACCAGCGAATGTGGCCGTTTTCTGGGGTCTGCTGGGCCCAGGTGGCCTCACAATCTCTACCAAATGTCCTTCCAGCAGTGGAACCGCTTTTCCCCGTGTGGCCTGAGAACCTCCCGGACCCCACTCTGCTCCTGGGGATTCGCCCTTCCCACCAGAGCACCGCCAGGTATGGAGCTGCAGAGTTGCAGCCTTTGCGCTCCCCTTGTTTACAGTCTTAATGGAATTTAAACCCTCTCCTTTCTCCTTTCTCCCTTTTTAGTTTAGTCCCTGCAGCTGTTTCCAATTTTCCACTTTCTCTCCAGCTGCTTTTGGGGAGGGGTGCTTGTCCTGTATTCTTCCCTCCTCCAGTCTCTGTCCTCTCTCTGTTCACAAAAGCACCTCCCTTCCTGTGCATTCCCGCTCCCCAAGTTCACTTCTCTGTGCCGCGTACCTGCTGAATTCTGTGGTTCAGGTTGTGCAGATTGTTGTGTTAATCCTCCAATCGGTTTTCTAGGTGTGTAGGATGGTTTAGTGTTGGTCTGGCTGTATTTCATGGGTGCAAGACACAAAAAACTTCCATGCTGTTCTGCCATCTTGACTCCTCCTCTCCTTCTATTTCAAATAGTGGGTGTTCTACATTTATGGCAGTAATTTCATAGCATTGAACTAATAGGAAAATTTTGCAGTATGTTTCTATGTTTTCTTCTGCTAAAACCAACTTGTTTATATGACCAAACATTCTACACTGAGTAAGATAATAGATAAAATTAGTCCTATATATATTTTTAAGTGTTTATTTACTTATTTTGAGAGAGAGAAAGAGAGAGAATGCAGGGAGGGGCAGAGAGAGAGGGAGAGAGAGAATCCTAAGCAGGCTCTGTGCTGTCAGCATGGAGCCCGACACAAGGCTTGAACTCACAAAACATGAGATCATGACCTGAGCTAAAACCAAGAGCTGGATGCTTAACCGATTGAACTGACTAGGCACCCCTTATATATACTTTTAAATTATATTCGAGGAGTGCCTGGGTGGCTCAGTCAGTGAAGTGTCCAACTCTTGGTTTCAGCTCAGGTCCTGATCTCAAGTGTCGTGAGTTCAAGCCATGCATCAGGATCAGCACTGACAGTGCAGAGCCTGCTTGGGATCCTCTCTCTCTCCCTCTCTGGCCCTCTCCCACTCATGCTGTCTCTGTGTCTCTAAAAATAAATAAATAAACTTAAATAAAATTATATTTCAAATTTAAAATTGTTCACTGTATTATAGTAGATGAGGGTTCAAGAGCGATATGTAAGCTCTTACTTAAGTTAACATAAAATGTTTTATTAAAACCAATGCATCGATTGCCTTGAACTTGGAAACGTAAGTAGAAACACAATGAATGTGCTCCATTTTCTCCTTTGAAATGGATATGAAACATCAGTTAATTTTATATAAACACATAAATGGTAAGTGTGCGTGAGAGCTATTAATGGTTAATTGAACCTGGGAAATAGATGTGAAGAATTGAATGCTTTATATTTTTGCAGAAAAGCTAGGTTAGTAGAACAAAAACCTTTGTTCTTTTGAAACCATACACAAAGTGACAAGACATTCACAAGTTCTAACAAACTTAGAACAGCACCCATCTCCTCAGTTCTAATAAATTTATTCCAGAATCTTTGTATTTTCCCCCAAAGAAAATTTTTCTAATTTTATTGCCAGTATTACCTTAGTGTTTTAGCATGTTAGAAAAATCTCCTGTTTTAGAAGGAAAATGACAAAAGACACAAAGCAATGCTTCTTCCTCAAAGCTATCCAAATAAAGGAACAGACTCTGTGGGGTTTGGCCTCCCTCTCTTCACCCCCCTACCCCTACTCACAAACTTGCTTTATATGAAAAGAAACAAAGGGATATTATTCTCGTTTTGCACTTCTGGCCAATTCCTAACAAGTTGGCACTTTGGTGTTTGATTCAGTCACTAAGGATTCTTTTTAGAAGGTACCCAATGGACGGATAAAAAGACAAAGAAACATCCCACTGAATGCCAGAACTTTTGATAATATTTGTTCAATAATGTTTTTAAAGTCAATGGAATCACTTTCAAAAACTCCCTAATCCCCATGTCTCCAAAGGCCTAAGGCCCATAGCCTGGTAACTCCCTTTGAATGCTAAATAGTTATTAGAATATCTCAAAAGTGATAATAAAAAATCCTAAAATGACTTTCCTAGAGAGAATACTAGTAAAAGAGGGATATTTTGTATTCTTACAGACAGTGTACTCATTACTAGTAATACAAAAGAAAGTTTGGGACAAGGGGTTGATTTTATCTTTTAATTATAAACGATTGGAAAATTGACAAGCCTTAAACATCTAATTCCATCCACGTTCCATAATGTTGGCTTTAAAGTAAATATAGATTTTAGAGAATGTGGAAGCAAATGGGATGGGAATAAGTGTTCTGAATCAGTGGACACCAATCTTCGTGTGTGTGCATAGCAATTCACAGGATTTGAAATCAGAAGGGCAGTGAAAAGAGTTCCCCAGGGATATGATTCAATGGTATATAGGAATTGAAGGTTGCCACCCCAACATGGTCATGGTTTCTGGCAAAGCATACCAGGCTCTAATTCCTTGATTTTACCATCATTTAGCAGGAACTTGAAAATGTAAGATCTCAATTTATATTTCATTAACAAAGCAGAAGAAGCTGCAAAATCAGTACATGATCCCTGAATCCATTTGGATAACCAGGCATGACAACATCTTTCCCAGTTGGGTTGACCTGTTTGTATATTTCCTTCTCCATCCCCTTAACAGCATTGCCTCATTTGTGTCTTAGGATCTGTAGAGTTATCCATACTATGAAGAATATGAACATATCTGAGCTGATAAGGACAGCAGGGAATGTGAGGGGGTTTCAAAGACATTGGTTTGGCCACCATGTGATCAACTAGTTTGTTGTAGTTGTTAAAAGTTATACCTTTAATTCCAGACTATTTTTTTTCTTTAATTTTTGTTTTTGTTTGTTTTTTAGCCAATGCATATAATAATTCACTTTTGAGAACGAATCAGTATGTGTGCCTTAAACTCTTTTTCTTCACAGAATTCTTAGTCTTATTCCTCTGTGCTTCTTTTTTCTCTTACCCAATTTCCAAGTGTTCTTCTCTCTCAAGTTTTTCTTCTGTACCTACTAGAATCACTATCCCATCATGAGTCATCAAACTCCCACTTGATGTTCCCTATAATTCCTGATCTTAACTGATACCTGGCTGATCTCTGAGGATGCTGACTTCCCTACCCTCTTTTCAAAGAAAGGCTTCTCATTTCTTCTCATACCAGGTGGCAGGCAGCCCCTAATATGATCCCCAGGGACTCCTGCCTCCTGGAATACACACTCTTGTGTAATCCTCTCTCTTTGAGTATAGCCTGGCTTAGTGACTTGTTTCTAACGAATAGAAATAGCAAAAGTGATGGGATGTTATTTTCATGATTAGGTTACAAGATTATGAGTTCCATCTTGCTAACAGACTCTTCTTCCCTTTTGACTCTGATGAAACAAACTGCCATGTAGGAGGGACCCACATGGCAAGAAATTTGCATCCTCCAATTACAGTCACTTAGGAACTGAGGCCCTCAATCCAATAGACATTGAGGAACTAAAATTCTATCAATAGCCATGTGAGCTTGAAAGTACATCCTTCCCCAATTGAGCCTTCAGATGAAACCCCAGCCTTGGCTGACATCTTGATTGCAGCTTGGGAGAGATCCTAAAGCTGAGAATTCAGCTAAACCATGGCCAGATATCTGACCCTCAAAAACCATGAGTTAAGTGCTAAATGGGAAGTAATATGTGCTGCAGTCACACATTACATACCTCACAAATCTCAAGGTTATAAGTCAAAACTCACATCTTTCTTGTCCAGTCATAAGTCTTCTCAGACAATTACTCTTCCAGTCTTAGGAGAAAATCCCTAATTCATTAACTTTGTCTCATTCAGCCCTATATATTCTATATCTTCTCTTCACTGTTTTCTACCCTGACTTCTCCTTTAATAAAGATTTTGGAAATAGACTTACCATATCCCCTCCAACTCAATGGCAGCCATTATTCTGGTAACTTGAGCCTCAAAATGGATGACATAGCCAATACCCTTGCTTCCCACTTCTTCTTTCTCCTTTGCAAAAAATGTTTTTATTCAACCCACTTTAATCACAGAATTGGTCACTGTTTTTATTGATAATGGGACCATTTCTGAAATCCTAAATTTAACCTCCAATTTCTATTTAGATCTCTATTCCTGTGTGTGTGTGTGTGTGTGTGTGTGTGTGTGTGTATGTGTAACTAATGTACTCCTACTAATCCTATTGTTCAACCATACTGAGACCACTTCTTCACAGACCTGTTCACTTTATCTTATTCATTCCCTCCTACCTCTATATAGTGAAGCAGTCAATGTGTGACATTAACATCAGAGAGACCACAGTTAGAATATCAGCCATTACTTACAGCTGTGAGGCTATAAGCAAGTTATTTACCCTTGCTGAAACTCAATATCCTTATCTATAAAATAGGGTTAATAGTAATTATTACATTCTTGGGGTGCCCGGGTGGCTCAGCCAGTTAAGTGGCAACTCTTGATTTTAGCTCAGGTCATGATCTCATGGTTGGTGAGTTCGAGCACCACTTAGGGCTCTGCGTTAACAGCACGGAGCCTGCTTGGGCTTCTCTGTCTCCCTCTCTCTCTCCCCTTGCCCCATTCATGTTCTCTCTCAAAAATTAATATTTTTAAAAAATAATTATTGGGGCACCTGGGTGGCTCAGTCGGTTAGACGTCCGACTTCGGCCCAGGTCACGATCTCACCGTCTGTGAGTTCGAGCCCCGCATCGGGCTCTGGGCTGATGGCTCAGAGCCTGGAGCCTGCTTTTGCTTCTGATTCTGTGTCTCCCTCTCTCTCTGCCCCTCCCCTGTTCATGCTCTGTCTCTCTCTGTCTCAAAAATAAATAAACGTTAAAAAAAATAATTATTATATCCAAGAACAATTTTGAGTATTAGAATATGACAATGTACACAAAGCCCTTAACACAGTACTGCCCTATTATACTCCTGTCATTCTTGCCTAGTGAAACTTCAAATTACTTTAGCAATTCAGCTTTCTAAATTTTCTGCACATGGACTTGAGTTGCATATAAATATTGCAGAAAACATCACATGACCCTGAAGATTGGTGTCCCAGTAAATGTTTTGTCTCTAGGCTTCAGTTGGGCCATAAAGGATGCCTACAATTACTTCTATCTTTACCTAGTAAGATCTTGTTCTCATTTACAATAGTGGTGATTTCAAGCTGTAATGACAGGAAAAATCTTTTCAAAAACAGATTTGGAGGATTTTTTGTTTGTTTACTTTCATTTGTTTTATTTACATTTTATATAAATGTAAATGTGTTGTGTGATTTTCAGTGGAAATCTCCTTTGATTTTCTTAGTATTTTGGATGTTGGTAATGGGAGTGGAAGCCCATGAGAAGTTGACATTATGACCAAAAAGTTCTAAAGATTTACATAGAAATTACAAATTATTTGTGTTCAGCTAATCTATTATTTTCTATTTAGTTTCTGCTTTTGAATGTTTATACTATCAAAGAGGATAGTGGTGGAGACACAGACAAAAGCTCAGAAGTCATATGAACATGAACCCTGGCACCTCAATAATCTATTTCAGAAATATAGTATTGGAGTTTTAAACAATGCCTTCAGAATCTCAAACAAGATGAGGTGAGAGTTGCTTTCCATTCAACTGCCCATACCAATAGGAAAGAACCTGGCTTAGCTTTCACCTGCTGTTAGCCACTGTTGGGAAGCTTAATATAGACAAGGGCAAATTATTTAGACCTTCCTAAAGATAATGCAATTTAAAAGAACTTTGAAGGACCCACAGAAACATGTGATTTGGGTTCAAAGGAAAAGTTAAGAGGATGTTTTATCGGTGAGGCTAGATTATGTAATCATGAAATGTGGACAGAATAAAGTATGGAAAGACTCGATGGGGATGAAAATCCCATTGCTAAGAGCAGGCAGGTTCTTCTCTGAACTTCTCACTCCCACAGGAACTTGAGGACGTGTCAGATAGCGAGCTTTGCAATCTGGCTGCCAGGGTATTGGAACATTGGACAGCAGCCTAGGCCTACACTTAAATGCCAAGCAGTATTAAAATGTTTCAGATAAAGATATGAATTGCTATTGCCAGGTGGAGCCTTCCTTGGGACTTCTGATGCCTGAGAAAATGTCTAGAGACCCTTAAGGAAAGCAGTTTAAGTGAGCCTTTTCCTGCTTCCACTACATTTGGAATGAAATAAAAATGTCCTCTTGTGTAGACTGAGTAGGGTCTTGGGCCAAGTAGGAATGTGTCAAGGAAGTACTGTACTGGGAGGAAGAGAAAGCAGAGGTGCAGAAAGAGAAGCCAGTAGAACATTTAGAGAAAAGTTCCTAAAGACGCCATTGCAAGGTAACCAAAGTCCGAAGGTGTCAGTCCCCAGATGTTTGCAATTGGGAGAGTCTGCGAGCTTCTGTAAGTGGGTTTCTATAAGTCTGTGCCTTTGTGCTTTGTAATGTAACGTAAAGTAATATATTTTGTTGAGGTGTCGTCTTGGCCCTTTGGAAAATGGGCTGAAAAAGACAGGAATTACACGTTAGTCGCACATAACCTGTTAGAAAATGTTGCTACCACTCTTCAATTCTTTCTTCTCCTGGTTTTCAGATTTTGTGAACTTCTTTGAAATAGTGTGTTGGGCATTCTCACTATCCAAAAACATCCTTCATAAGAGATAGTTGTAAATGAGTAGATTTACTGTGACCCATTGGGTCCCATTTAGTTCAGTTTATAGTCTTTGTGTGAAACAGAACCAAAAATCCTTCCTTAGCAATACTAGCAGAAAGCCCTTCCTTGTAGAAAGGGGCAGAATTTAAAACACATGTATCTTCAAAACACTCTTGAACTTAAACATATGAATCAGTATGATATGGTTGGTTATACACTTTATTTCTAATACATTTTGGAAAATAAACAAGCCTTTGTTTAGAGAAAAACCAATAATCACCACTCCTTGTCTTTCTGAAAGCTCATAATTGGAACTCCTTTTAATGATAATTTTGTCTTAATAGGTTCATTTTAAAAATCGCTCTTGACAGGTAAGGTCTTAGTTGTTACACAGAGGAGGCAGGAGAGGAAAAGGAAGTTTACCGTAAGTGCACAGTTAAAAAAATTAACCAAAAAAGTGGAATAGATACGTGTTATGTTATTCAAACAAAGAAATGTGTGTTAGGGACTACTACATAATCAATTTTTGTAATTATCCCATTTGCACTTAAAAATCAAATATATTCTGTCCTTGATAAAGGGTCCTATACCCATCAGTGATAGAATTTGATAAGCATCCTGTTCAAATAGTCTATGCTTTTATTTATTAGAAACAGTTTTATTGAGATACAATTGCTATACAAAACTTGCACCTTTCTAATGTCTGCAATTTTATGAATTTGGACATATGCATACGCCTGTGAAGCCATTGCCACAATCAAAGTAATAAACATATTTTTCACTTTAACTTGACCACATCCCAAACAATTCAAGTTCACAATAATACTTGAATTCCACATAACCTCTGGCCTGGGTTGAATACTTTTTGTCCTCCAAAGTTCATATGTTGAAGCTCTAACCCACAATGTGATGATACTGGAGGTGGGAACTTCTTATTATTTATTTTATCTTTTATTTTTATTTTTTCGAGAGAGACAGTGTGTGTGCAATCTGGAGAGGGGCAGAGGGAGAGAGAGAGAATCCCAAGCAGGCTCCATGTTCAGCATGGAATCTGTCAAAGGACTCAATCCCACAATCTGGGATCACGACTTGATCCAAAATCAAGGGTCAAACACTCAAATGACTGAGCCACCCAGGTGCCCTGGGGCCTTCTGGAGGTAAGTAGGTTTAGATGAGGTCATGAGGGTGGAACCCCCATGAATGGGGTTAGTGCCATTCTGAGAAGAACCCAGAGAGCCTGTGTCCTCTCTCTCTCTCTCTTTCTCTCTCTCTGCCATTTGAGGACACATTAAGAAGGCAGCCTTCTGCAAACCAGGAAGAGTGTTCTCAGCAAGAACTCAGTTTTGCTGGCACCTTGACCTCAGGCTTCTAGGCTCCATGACTTTGAGAAATAAAGGTCTATTGTTTAAACTGCCCAGCCTAGGCTATTTTGTTATAGCAACCCAAGCTGACTAAAACAAACCTTTGTCCATCTTTTTTGCTCTTGTTTTTATGAAATTTAATTTTAAATATACACCTCACAAGCCACTGCTATAAGTGTTTAATGGAGTAAATGTTCTTTTACATTTATCCACATGTTTACTCCTTTAAGCAGATTATATTTCTTTCTGAATTTCTGTTTCTCTCTGGAATCATTTTCCTTCTGCCTAAAGATGATACTTTATGTTTCTTTGAATTTTTTTAAGTTTATTTATTTACTTTGAGAGAGACAGAGACAATGTGAGCAGGGTGGGGGGGGGGCAGGCAGGCAGAGAGAGAAGGAAAGAGAGAGATTCCCAAGCAGGCTCCACGCTGCCAATGCAGAGCCCCATGTGGGGCTTGAACCCACGAAACTGTGAGATCATGATCTGAGCTGAAACCAAGTCAGCCACTTAACCCACTGAGCCACCCAGGCACCCAATTTTATGTTTCTTTTAACTCAGATTTGCATTCTTTTTTTTTATTTAAAGTTTATTTATTTTTGAGAGAGGAGGAGAGAGACAGAGAGAGAACATGAGCAGGAGAGGGGCAGAGAGAGGGGGAGAGAATCCCAAGCAGGCTTGGCCCTGTCAGCTCAGAACCCTACACTGGGCTGGAACTCACCAACTGTGAGATCATGACCTGTTCTGAAATCAAGAGTTAAACACTTAATTGACTGACAAGCGACCCCTAGATTTGTATTCTTATATATTTTATTTTATCTGAAAACATTTTTATCTTCCCTTCATTTTAATTTTCCCCCTCATTTTTAAAGGGCATTTTCACTAGGTATAGAATGCTAGGTTTACAGTCCTTTAAAGACTCGAAGGATCTGATGTCAATCTTTTATTCCTTTGAAAGTAGGATATCTTTTTTTTTTCCCTCTAAATGCATTGATGATGTTTTGCCTTTCATTTTTAGGAATTTTACTGTGATGTGATCATACTTGGAGTTTCAAGACTCTGTTGAGTCTGTGTCTTGAGGGCATCTTTGAGTTTGGGAATATTCGTGGCCTGGAACCCTTTGAATATTATTGCCCCCATCCATTCTTTATGTCATCTCATTATGGGACTCCAATTATCCACACTTTAGATCTTTCAACTGTGTCCCATATGTCCCTTATTCTCTTTTCTTTGCTATCCTTTTTAGTTTCCACTCTGTGACTCAGTCTAGATCAGGGTTTCTCAACCTCAGCATTACAAAGACTTTGGGCCAGACCATTTGTGTTCTGTGGGTGACTATTCTGTACATTATAGAATATTTATCAACAATTCTGGCCTTTATGTAGATGGCAGTAGCATCCCCCTAGTCGTGGCGAAAATATCTCCAGACATTGTTCAGTATGTATGGGTCCAGTTCACTCTTGAGAACCAAGTGGTGAGAACCATTTAGGCTTTCACAGGTACATTTTAGAGCTAACACCCCACTTATAATTCCAGGCTAAATTGCCTTCTCTTGAGAGTCAGGAGGTTGCAGATGAGCTCCAGCTACCAGCTTCTCTGGTGTCTCTGTAGAGGGAATACAGTTCTGGAGAGATCAGACTTTCTGGGAGGAAAATGTTTTAAGTGTGAGACATTATATGATGAGCACTGGGAGTGGAGTCATGGAACTCGACTCCAGGCTCAGCTCTGGCATCAGACAGTGAGGGAATTTTGATGCAATAACTTAACTTTTCTGAGCCTACATCATCTGCTAGAAAACCAAGGGGCTGGTCTAAATACTTTGCACTAATCGACCACGCCGTTCTATAATTCTTTCTTCTTTTGCATTCATTCTGCATTCTTAACTATTAAGCTCTGAATTATCAACCGCTTTTTTCAATGCTACAATTTGTATTTGATTCATTTCTCAGGTGATTGTACCTATCTTGTATTCTGTTTTCCTGAACATGTCTGTCACATGATTTTAATCTCCTTGTTTGATAACTCCAATATTTGTATCACCTGAAGTTTTTATTTCATTTATTTCTTCTTTCTATATGCCTGGTGATTTTTATTGTATTCTGGAGTTGTGTGCAAAGAATTGAAAAGACCGTGAATAATATTTTCTTTCTCCAGAGGATGTTTATGTTTTGCTCTGATGGTGACAGAGAAAAGAACAGATCAACTAGATGTAAACAGGTATTGAAATGATTTAAGGCTGAGTGTCAGCCTGGGTGATGATTGGTCTATTTATAGTTTTCCCACAATCATAGGATAACACCCACAGAGTCTCAGCTAAAATTTACATGAATTGATTAAAATGTTTCCAAAAATTGGTAACCTTTAAGCTTTCTACAGGTTTTCATTCAGTGTTGTCTATGTTTGTGTTTTTCCATCCAATATCATTCTTGCTTCCAGTAAGAGCATTGGTGATGCAATTTCTAGAGGAATGCTCTACTGTTGTCCCTGAGATTTTCTTCCATACACTGAAACCTGCAACTTTTCATGCGCACACATCAGCAATGACAGTTGCATTATGACTACTGCTTGGCCAACAATAGTGAGATACAACCCAATTTAAATAATGTTAAAATGTGGAAAGATAAAAAAAAAGTGCATATTAAAAATTAAAGAATGCCATATGAAAAGCACTTAGAACAATTCCTGGTGAAGCATAAATATGAGTTATTATTATTTTGAGGATAGCAGTAACATGACCTAACTAACATACATTTTATTATTTATTTATTTTTATTTTTTAAAGTTTATTTATTTTTGAGAAAGAGAGGGAGAGAGAGAATGAGCAGGGGAAGGGCAGAGAGAGAGGGAGAAAGAAAGAATCCCAGGCAGGCTCCACACTGTCAGCACAGAGTCAGATGTGGGGCTCAAACTCACAAGCCACGAGATCATGTCCTGAGCCGGAATCCAGAGTCAGATGCTTAACCCACTGAGCCACCCAGGTGCCCCTATTTTTTAATTTAATTTTAATCTAATATACAGTTTAAAAGGCTCTAAAAATTCAATAAGAAGAAAATGAACAATCTGATTGAAAATGATCTGAACAGAAATCTCATACAATAAAATATACAGATGGTGAATAAGTGAAAAGATGCTCAACATCATATGTCACTAGAGACTTGCAATTTAAAATAATGAGATAACACTCCATATTTATCAGAGTGGTGAAAATCCATACACTGGAAGCTAAAAGCATCAAATACTGAAGGTGCTGAGAAACAGAAATTCTCATCCCCTGCTGGTGGAAATGCAAAATGGTGCATCCACTTTGGAAAATAGTCCGTCACTTTTTACCAAACAAAACATACTCTTGACAGTATGATTCAGCCATCAGACTCCTTGGTATTTACCCAAATGAGTTGAAAAAAAAAAAAATAACTTACTCACAGATGTTTATAGGAACTTTATTCACAGTTGCCAAAACTTGGAGGCAACCAAGATGCTCTTCAGTAGGTGAATGGATAAACAAACTGGTATATCTAGACAATGGAATATTATTTAGTGCTAAAAAAAAAAAAAAAAATTGGCTATCAACCCTTGAAAAGACATGCAGGAAACCTAAATGCATATTGCTAAGAAAAAAAGCCAATCTAAAAAGGCTGCATGGTGTATGATTTCAACTCTATTACATTCTGGAAAAGGCAAAACTATGGACAGAGTCAAATGACCAATGATTGCCAGGAATTCGAGGGAGGCAGGGGTGAATAGACAGTATACAGAGGATTTTTAGGGCAGTGAAACTATTCTTTATGATACTACCATTGTGGATACATGTTGTTTTGCATTTGTCAAAACCCGTGGAAAGTACGGCGCCAGGAATGAGCCCCAGTGTAAACTATAGACTTGGGGTGATTATGATATGTCAATGTAGGTTCATCAACTGCAGCAAACAGACCTCCCTAGTTGGGAGAGGCTGTGTATGTACGGGGCATGGAGAACATGGCACCTTTCTGTACTTCCTGCTCCATTTTCCTGTGCACCTAAAATTGCTCTACAAAATAAAGTTTATTAAGAGACGGAAAACAAACAAAAAACAAAAACAACAAACAAACCTCTAGCTGTGATGTAGAGAATAGGTTTAAGGGGCAAGTTTAAGGAGATCAGTTAGGAGGCTGTACAAGAATCCAAAGGAGAAATCCTTAAGTGTTGAAACAAGTGATGGCTGCGGGGTGGTGTTTGAAGGCATATTAAGCAGGATTTCTGAAAGACTGGACATCGAGTTATGAAGGAAAGTGGGAATTTTAGATGAATCCAGCGTTTAGGTCTGAGCACCAGGAGAATGGAATTGATATTCCATGATGAAGAAAGCAAAAGGAGGTTCATGAGGGTGTTGTGCAGGTAGAGGAGGGAAGGTCAAGATTTTGAGTTAGAATATGCAAAGTGTTTATTAAACATTAAAATGTAAACATGGAATAGATGATTGCATACATGTGTCTAGAATTCAGGGGACAAGTTCCAAGGTAGAGATTAAATTTGGAAATCATCAGCGATCGGATGGTATTTCATGTCATAAGAATGGTTGAGATTACCTGGGAAGTAAGTTTAGATAGAGGAGAGGTCTGAAGACATAGCCTTGGCAAACTTTAATGCCAACGATTCAGAAACTGAGGAGAAAGCAGAAAAGAAGACTGAGAAGGAAGAACTCCCTAATGAAGAGGAAGATCAAGAGAAAGTGGTGTCCTTTAAGTCAAAGGGGGAAAAAAAGAAAACAGAAGAAAAGAAAAAAGGAAGAGGGAAGGAGAGATCAGTAGTATTATAGGTTGCTGCTAAGTTGCATTATGAAACATCTTACACTCTTCTTAAATATTCCTTTTTAAATAATTATTGAGCTTCATCACCTAGTATGTAAGATTTTTATGATATGGTCATTTATAAGGGAAATGAAATCATCATTTCCTCTCATTGCTCAGTCATTATTTGAAGATGAATGTTAAGAGAGCCTCTTGAAGTCAGCTGGGCAAGATTACTTCAGTGAGCAGGGCATGTAGGGGACATAGGTTACCAAAGTTTTCCATGAGTTGAGAACTGGTAGAGCTGGATTATGGATATAAGGGAGTCTCATGTAGTAGTCTTTATTCTTGTCTGTGTTTAAACTATTCTATAACAAAAAGTTAAAAATAACATAGCTCCCCCTCACTCTGTTCCCTGACTCTGGTACTAGCATCTGCCTACCCCACACTGCCAGTTTCCATCCACATTAAATCATGAATCATCTTTTGTCCCCCCGAATGTATTTTTCACAATTTGTTTGTATGTTTGTTTTGTGGTTAGAGTTGTAAGTTCCTCAGATCCATGCTTCTCATTTCATAGATCATCCAGCGTGATGTTTGGAGGAAGGACCCAGAAGCCAGTTAATTTATTTATTTTGAGAGAGAGACAGCATGCAAGCAGGGGAGGGGCAGAGAGAGAGAATCCCAAGCAGGCTCTGGGCCATCAGTGCAGAGGCCGACGTGGGGCTGGATTTCATAAACCCATGAGATCATGATCTGAGCCGAGATCAAGAGTCAGATGCTGAACAAACTGAGCCACCCGGGAGCCCTGCTGGTGAAATTAAAAAAAAAAAAAATTTTTTTTTTTTTTTTTTGGAGATAATTGAAATCTTTAGCATATTAAGGAAAACTCTCCAAGGATATAGTAATCTCTCCATTTATTCAGGCCTATGTTATGATTTTTAATGGGGTGTTAAAGTTTTCTCTTGTCAAAGGTTCAAAATAGCCAGTTAAAATCAGTGAGTCACTGAAGCAGTAATTAATAAAAATTTATTGTGCACCCACCAAAAAGTTTGCAAACCAGGGCACTTAAACCAGAACATGGAAGGAGGCTCAAGGGTATATTGTTATAAAGCAGCTAATATAGCTAGAAAGCAGTGACTGTTTCTTCTTTGCAGGGATTGGTTACAATATTACAATTTTCAGTGGTTACCTTATGTCAACCTTGGGAAACAGTTCAAGTTTTGCTTATCATTTCCAGAGTCATAAGCAAGAAATGATCCAGGTTAGCCTTGCAAAATAGGCTAACTTATGCTTTGTTTGTATGATTTAACTGGTTTTGTCTGCTCGGGGAATTTTCCAGGTCAGTCTCCATTTGTTTCTGATTTTTAACAATTCCTATGTTTTGGTCATTCACTCAGCTGGCTAAGAATTTGACCAGCCACAATAGTATTATTTTCCGTTACCACCGTTGATGTAGTCGGGCTGAGGAATCACAGGTTTGCTGTTTCCATTAGTTGAGTCATCAGGCCAAGGGCTATGTAGTCACCGTCTTCATCATTCGTGGGATTATTGTTGATTTCATCCAGTTGTCTGATCCTGATGGATACCATTTCCTGTCAGTTGCCGACAGGCATTTAACACCTTGCAGGGTAAAAATGCACTTAGACAGGTCAATATGATGACTGTAAGAAGAACAATAGGCAGGGATTGAAAAATTCCCCGGGATTTGCAGGAGCCAGCATTTAGCCAATCCAATAAACCAAACTGGGTTATAAGCAGATTCGGGCTTTACATTTCTACATCAGTTTACGATTTTCAGTTATTTGCGTGGGCACCCCATGGTGTATTAGCAAATGCGTATCTTAGTGAGCAGTTAGGACTGGCTGAACTTGAGGATGTTGTATTTCAGGAGACAGTGTTGCAGGGGGGCGGGGCTTTTGCCTACATTAGGCCTCTATGTGATGTGAGCAAGCAGGGAATTTACTGAGAGGCATTTCTATGGAAACAAAAGAAAAACAAAGATTAATAGTGTGAGCAATTTATAAATCGAATTTTCTGAGTTTGGAGAGCAGCCAGGTGAGATTTCTAGATGTCGGTTTCTGAGAGTCTTCAGATAGAGCAAGGACAAGCAAGCGGTGGCATTCAGACAGTTTTCCCGGTTTGCAGTGTGTCTCTGGTGATCTGAGTGGCTGCTGCATAGCAACAGGCACAAAGGTAGTCCACACATGAGCTGTTGTGGTGATTTCTCTGAAGTTTATATCGAATTATCCATTGTTAGGTTGCATGGCTTCAGGAAAAGGGCAGTTTCAGTTTCACAGTGATTCCTCAGTAGAGTGGGAGAAAAATGGAAGCGTTAGTTGGGAGAGTTTTAGCCAAATATTGGAGGAAGCTAGAAAACTCTGGGACTCCATTCAGCTTACAGGTAGAAAACAAAACCTCAAAGACAATCAACAGCCCTAGAATCTAATATCCGCAAGTATATTATCAAAACATAATTTTCTCTCCACAATCATTTCCATTTCCATGAAAGACAAACATAGCAAGACTAATTTGTTTGCAAGTTAAGCTAGTTTATTACTTTTTTCCTATCTTTTTTATGTTTGAGAGAGAGAGAGAGAGAGAGAGAGAGAGAGAGAGAGAGGGAGAGAGAGAGAATGAGCAGGGGAGAGGCAGAGAGAGGGAGACAGAATCTGAAGCAGGTTCCAGGGGCTTGAACTCATGAGCTTTGAGATCATGACCTGAGCTGAAGTCAGATGCTTAACCGACTGAGCCATCCAGGTGACCCAAGTTAAGTCTAGTTTAAATAAACTTGGCCTGATTATTTACAGAAGTGCAACAAGAATAGTGACCGACCATATAGATTCTTTTGCATTTGTCTTGCTGGAAGTTTTCGAAAGGAATCTCAGGCTTTTAAAGTCTCTTTAAAGACTTGTCCAACCCAAGCTAAGAACTTGTCCAATTGTGTCCTGTTGCAAGGAGAGCAGATTCTTACTGAGTTTATGTAAATACAGATATTGTTAACCTTTGTTGTAAAGACACACTTTCCTAAATTGCTGTTAAGTTAAAGACAGTTGAAAAGAGAGAAGAGGGGTCCTTTAAATCTAGAAAACAAAATATTAAAGAACTAACAATGTTTTAAATGAAGTCATAAAAATCATAATCATCTATCTCCATTAATTCATTAACTTCCTGCGATTAATTCTTCCTGATCTTGTGCTTTTGTTACCAGTTTTATGAATTTGCCAATTCTCCATCAAAGTTTTAGAAATTCTTACCCAGTTTAAGGGTGATGATCTTATTAAAGTTATCAGAAACTTGCATTCTAGAGTACTTATCTGAATCTTTTCTGTGAATCTCCTCGAAGATGAAGCATTTTTGCAAAAACATCAGAGTAAAATAATAACTCTATAAATGTCAAAAGACTTAAAAATTAGCAATGGTTAAATATCAGTTGAGAGTTCATTATAATGTGATTGGCAAGGAGATTTGGTTATTTCTGGGATACACTATTTTAAAACAACTGTAGGAATTATGATTGATAACATTGTACCAGGGAACACCAGATTCCCAGGAATTTCACATATTTTCTGGGACATTTATATTAGTAACTTACATATAAATATTTCCTAAAGAAAATTTAACATTACTCCTTCTTTGACAATTCTTCCAATGGAATTTAACGTACAAAATGTTGCATAGTTGTAAAAAAAACACTTAGCTTTATTAATAGAGAAGACTCAGTTTTCTTAAGTAATCAAAGACCTGCTGTAACATAGTATCTTTGTTTTCTTGGCAGATTATATTAAAGATAAAGAAAATTCTGTATTTTTTTAGTTAAGAGCAGACCAATAGGCTAAGAAAACTTTGTCCTTTTAACAGACAAAAGACCAAATCCTAATTTTGCACCAGTATACTTTTGATATTAAAATTCTTCCTTTTTTTTCCTTTTCACTTAAAATAAGTCCATTCTAATCTTAGCTTGATCACACATAAAATTCCTTCTCAAGATTTCTTTTCCATAAACCTTCTATAACTTTCTATATCCATTTCGGTTTCACACTATCTTTTCCCTTTCTTATTTAGGAGCAATCATTTTTACTTTAGGACAAAATTACTTTCTTTTTTCTCCCTTACCAAAAATGCATCTTCATTTCTCATCCCTTCTTTTCCCAAAAACACACATCCTACTTATCATATATAGTAATTCTCTGTCATCTTTATTATTTCTCATAGTTTTGTTTTTTTAAAGGCTCTCTTTTTTGTTTTATTAGTTCAAACGCTGCTTTCTCAATTTCAAAAGCTTACAAAGCTTGTCTAGAAAAGACATGATGTAAGGCAGTTGCTACAGAATAATTACAGTTTTACCCTGAGAGAATCGCATAATTGCCTATGCACTACATTGAGTATAAACTCCTTCCACATAATACAGTTAAAGTAAACCATGCGCCTTTTGTCTTACATCATGAGATTCACTGGTGTCTCTAGGTTTGTCCTGAGACTGCTCTGCTAGACGGCGAATGACTGTACAGTCGGGGGCCCCAGGATCCCTACATGACTGATGAAGAGGGTTGCTCTAAGTTGGGGAAAGGAGAGAGATTTGAAATACGGGACAACTTCTAAACCGATAGTAAAGCTATAAATATCTGGGAAGCCACCACCAGAATTCCCAGCCTTGCAAGCAGAAAGAAGTAAGAACTAAGGCAGTAAGAAATGGAGGAAGTTCTTTTAAACAAAGATTACTGGATGGTTGCAAGTCTGAAAAGCCAAGGCAACAAAGTAGGAGCCTGTCCAAGAGTGATCACAGCCTGGATTTTGAGGAGTTATCACTGTGTGTGTACAGGACAGAAAGGGTTCTTGGATTAGCCTTTGCAGCTGGCTGCATAGACCTTCTTGTTACTCAATTTACCGTGGTAGGAGAGCAGCGGCTTTCAAATATGCTAGGTCATTGCACAGCAAGAAATATAATGTATAGGGGCACCAGAGTGGCTCAGTCGGTTAAGCAACTGACTCTTGGTTTAGGCTCAGGTAGTGAACTTATGGTCTGTGCGATCGAGCCCTGCATGAGGCTCTGTGCTGCCAGTAGGAAGCCTGCTTGGGATTCTCTCTCTCCCTCTGTCTCTGCTCCTCCCCTGCTTGCCCCGTATCTCTTTCAAAATAAATAAACTTTTTTTAAAAAAAGAAATAAATATAGTGTATATTATGGCCAGCACTTATATATGAACATTAAATCATATAAGTAACTGGAATCAAAGCTTAATAAACTGACACATATTTCTTATTTTCTGTATATGCCATGCATGGACTCTATTTTGTACTTTATGAAATTATTCTCTTTATTGACCTATAAATAATAAACAAATCCACCTATAAATTATAGATGAAATTGAAGATATATCATCCATTTATCTATATGCATAGATACACATAGATCCAGATACTATGCACATTTTCTATTTAAATAAATGTTAATCGTGACTCCCCAGTGGTGCATGGCCACAGTTTGAAAAACAAGAAGTTGTAGCAAATCCTTCCACAGTAGGAGAAAGCTCCCATGAGAGTCCCTTTGCTTCTCACCTTAAAAAAAATTTTTTTTAATTAAGTTTATTTATTTATTTTGAGAGAGAGAGAGCAAGGTGAGTAGGGGCAGAGAGAGGGAGATGGAGAGAAAATCCCAAGCAGGCTCTGTGCTACCAGCACAGAGGCTGACATGGGGCTCGATCTCACAAACTGTGATATCACCACCTGAGCCAAGATCAAGAGTCAGACGCTGAAGCAACTAAGCCCCTAAACCAACCAATTTAAATTAGCCTTTATTTATCAAATGACTCCAGATCATGTGAACTTGAAAAACATTTGGGTTAGTTTATATATTTCTGAGAATGTTCTTGATTTATAAAAATGCTTACTTTTTAAAGCCAAAAAATAGAGCTCTTTACAAATTAATTTTGTCAGTGCCATCCAAAGCTGGAAAAATAGCACATTTCTATAACATACATATACAGACACACATAGCATACAGATAGACACCAACAGAGATCTTACAGCTTTTGTTTTAAAAGTGTTCGCCACGTCTGGGGCACGTGGGTGGCTCAGTCAGTCGAGCATCTGACTTTGGCTCAAGTCATGATCTTATGGTTCATGGGTTCGAGCCCTGCATTGGGCTCTGTGCTGACAGCTCAGAGCCTGGAGCCTGCTTTGGATTCTGTGTCCCCTTCATCTCTCTGCCCCTCCCCCCCTCAAAAATAAAGAAACCTTAAAAAAAAAAATGTTAGCCATGTCTCAGACACAAAACTCAAAGGAACAGTTGGATCCGAATTGTATTTCTGGCACATGAGCTAAGATACTGTTACCCACTCAGGTGAACAAAGTTTTTGCTAAAGGCTTTTTATTTGCATTGCTATAAAGATCCTTGTAGATCTGTTTTTTGAAGTCCCTTTGTGCTTTAGAAGTTTCAGCATACCAATGAAAGAATGGATCCCACACTTTCCCACACTGTGTTAGAAAAAATTTTTTCTAATTTAAAAAATAAAAAGGGGCATCTCAGTTTCCTATAGCGCTTTGGGTCTCTTGGATGTTAGCCTTATTGGTTTCCTAAGCCAGAAATTGTGGGGGCTCCTCGCTCCTCTGCAGATCTGGGACATGGGGTGCCTGATGCGGGCACCAACCCCTCACTCCTCCAAGAGAAGTGTGGATTGGTGAGATCTCTCTTGTGTGTCACCACACACCGGGGTGGGGCTCCTGGTGAGATTGCGTCTGTGCCTCTTCTCCCTGTCTTTGTGTGATCGTCTTATCCTTTGTTGTGAGAACAGTTCATCTACTTTTAGAACCTTTTTAAGGGGTTGTGCTCCATATGTGGCTGTAGATTTGGTGCGCCCTCGGGACGGGAGTTCAGGATCTTCCTACACCCCCATCTTGTGGTCCTCATAATTTTCTTGATATAACCCTTACATCATCATTATGCAGCTACTTAAATAATACTGGGTTTGCTTATCTAATATTTGCTTTAAGATTTTGGCAATTATATTCATAAGTGAGGTAGGAGTGGGGATGTGTGTGTGTGTGTGTGTGTGTGTGTGTGTGTGTTTTAACAAACTTTGTTTTCTGGAGAAGTTTTAAGTGTCAGAAGAAATGAGCAGAAGATACAGAGCGTTCTTATACACTGCCTCATCCCTCACATCACCTTGTATTAGTGTGATACGTTTATTTAATCCATGAGTCATTACTGATCTGTTATTGTTAACTGAAGTCTATAGGGGCACTGAGTGCCACAGGAGCTAGAAGAGAGGAATAAGCATCTGGAAACTAGACAGAGAAGTCCTTTCCTCCTCCACAGCATCCCACTGGCAAAGCTTGATGTTACGCCAGCCGGCAAAGAAGAGATGTTTACAGGGTGCAGCTCCAGTATCATGAGGCCCAGCAATAAAGGGACAATTTGGAGCTGAGAGACAATGCAGTTCTAGCTGATCCAGGGGCATTATTTCCCCTTGGGAAGGAGGTCAGAGGTACAGAGAGATTTTTGATTACCATTTCCTTTTGTGTTCATGTTTGTCTATTGACCATATTTAATTTCTTCTTGTTCCAGTGGTGGCATTTAATCTTTTTCCAGGAACTAGTTCAAGACAGCTGTCAAATTCATTGTTGTTTGAATAGTTTTCCAAATATTCCTTTAAAAATAATGTAAAATAATAATACATTTTTTTAAAGTCTGTTTATACTTTTTTAAATCTCTTTTACATTCTGTATTTACTTTTCTTCTTTCTTTCTTTCATTCCTTTTCTTTTCTTTCTTTTCTTTCTCTCTCTCTCTCCTTTCTTTCTTTCTTTCTTTCTTTCTTTCTTTCTTTCTTTCTTTCTTTCTTTCTTTCTTTCTTACCTTATTTACCTGGCCTCTGTACAGGAGAGGTAGGGAGGGACGAGAAAGAGGCAGACCATTCCAGATGTGTAGGTGGCAGGTTTAATAAGCCAGGGAACTCACATACAAGGTTTGTCTGGGATGCCGCAAGACAAGTAGGGCTCCATACCAGCCTGCCAGAGTGTAAGAGTTTAAGACTTTATATAGAGGCCTTAGTTAGGTTCGTCATGTATACTGTCCAAAATGGTCTCAACAACACCTTACTCTCTCAAGACTACACCCTTGGAATAGCACCTGTGGTGGGTAGAACTTATATTCCAGGGGCACGGGAAGGGGTAAGTACCCTCCGATCGCCTGGGTCCAGCTTGCTCAGGTCAACCAGCAGTGACATCCTCTTGGTGACCTCCTCCAACAGTTGCAGAGGGTGTCGTGGTCACTAAAACAATGTGTGTGCTTTCCTACGCCCTCAGCCTCATCATTGGGGGTGAGACATGTGCTATTGGTTGGTCCAAACCAAAGAAAGATAAGCAGATCCAGGAAGATAGGAGCCAGTTTTCATCCTTCTCTTCCTTCTTCTGCCACATATTCCACGGGCCCCTGCTCACTGCTTGAGGAAACTGCCCCGTGGATTCCACTGACCAACAACTGTGATGTAAGAGAGAAATAAACATTATGTTATGCCAATGATTTTCAGGGTTTATTTTGTCAACTATCCCTAATTATCCCAAAAGAGCAATGCTTCTCTCCCTTCCTCCCTCTTTCTCTCTCTCTCTTTCACTCTCTCTCTGTCTCTCAATCTCTTTCTCTCCTTGATCAGTCTTTCTGGGAAGTTTATCTACTTTAAAAGTCTTTTCAAAAGGAAAATTAGCTTTTGGGTTAGTATAGCACAGTTGGTAAAAGCACAGATTATAAATCAATCTCTGCTCCTTATTAGCTTTGTCATCTTGGGAAAGTTATGTAACCTCTCTGTGCACTGCTTCACTCATCAGTAAAATGAGAATGAATAATTTTACCTTCTCTAACCATTGTTGTGAGGATTGAAAGATCCAATATATGTAAGGCACTTCGAACAGCCCTTTGCTACAGCATGTGCCGTAAACGTGCTAGCTGTTATTGTTATCTCTATTTTCTTCTCTATTAGTGTCTGTTCTTTTCTGGATATGTCTTTCCTTCTTCTTTGAATTTATTCCCTGTTTTTCTAGTGTTTTGGGGAATACTCAGCTCATTTATTTATTGCCTATATTGCCTTATGATAAATATTTTTTGTATATATTTGCCTTTCATAGTACTGCTTTCCCTAGTTTGTAGAAACTTTGTGTGTTTCTATGTTTCTATGTTTCATTTCCATTTTGAGAGCGAAAGACAGAGCTTGAGTGGTGGAGGGTCAGAGAGAGAGGAAGACACAGAATCCAAAGCAGGCTCCAGGATCTGAGCTGTTAGCACAGAGTCCGACGCGGGGCTCGAACTCACAGACTGTGAGATCATGACCTGATCTGAAGTCAGACGCTTAACCGATTGAGCCACCCAGGCACCTCTGGTTCCTAGAAACTTTAACAGGGAGTGCTTTTATGCTCACTCAAGTGTAAATTTCTTACTTTCATGTATGAGTTTCTCTTTAATGCAAGTGCTGTGTAGTTATATGGTTTTTTGGTTTACAGATATTTGGGGGTTCTATAAACTTTACATTTGGTTTTGATTTTTTTATTTCATTGAATAATAGTTGGGGAACCCTGTAAGATATTGCTTCTTTGCAATTTATTGGGGCTTTTATTGTGACCCAGTACTTGATTGAATTGTATGAATGTCTCGTGTGCTTGGAAAAGAAAAAGTGTGCTCACTGGGTATAAAGTTTCTTATGTATTTTTTGGTTCATAGTTATTAATTATCACATATATAAATTTTTAATTTGTTTCCTTGAGCTGTTTCTAATGCGCAGGCTTTAAAATCTCTAACTACAACTACTGATTTAGCTATTTATCCTCATAGTTCACCAGTTGCTGTCAGAGATGATGCATATATTTTTATGTGCTAATGTATTCATGATTATCATATATTTCAGATCTTTTGTTCTTTTTATCAGCCCACATATAAGGTAAACTTTTATTTATATATTTTTTGCTTTAAATATTATTTAGTCTGAAATGAATGTTGCTATACCATATTTCTTTCAGCCACATTTGTCTGGTATGTTATTTTCACTCTTTTCTTTTTCATTTTATGTGTGTTCAGTGTTCAGTGTTGCACACAAGGCTCTGAACAGTGCACACCTGCTATAATTGTGCGGTTGATAAATTTATAAATTCTTTATTTATTGAATAAGAGCATCAGAGTGTAATGGGATGAAGCTGGTAAAGCAACCAAGAGCAGAAACATGCCTTTGCAGGACTGTTTCATTGCCTTGTTTCTATGTGGTGCCATGCTGCAAGGGACACTTTCCATAAAGCCTGTGTCCTTCCAGAATTGAGCAAAATGCTGAATTTGTATTGAACTTCTGTCTTTTTAGTCCAGGCTTATCATGCAATTCCAGAACAGCTTACCCTAGAAATCATTTTGCTTTAGTTAATGAGAAAGCATATAGACATAGCTTTCTTGATTCGCCAACCAAACTCAACACCAGTGTGGGGCTGGGGATGGTGTCCTTGAATAATATCTTCGCTTTCAGATTTCCAGTGTTCTGAAGAATCCTGCCTTATTCAGACTGTTTCTTAGAAAAAATTATGGCTAGAGCTCCTCCTTGATATTAGTGAAGATAAAAGTATACTAATATGTGTTTAGAAATAAAACCCCAAAAGAATGCAGCAACGACTCCTTATTTTCATGCCCATCGTGAGGGAAACATGGCTGTTTTGCATGGTTCTACTCCAAAAGTGATTCCGGGGCAGGATGGCTACAAGAACTGTAACACACAGGATCTTGGGTTGATCAGCAGGGAAAGGAGAGTTAGAGCATTGTATTTCCAAGGACTGAGAGTGCCTTACAACACTTCTGGCCCATTAACAGTCCAGAACTCAGTCAAATGTCCCCAAATTAGCTGTCAGACAGACTAGGATATGCCTTCCTTCTGTGCCCAAGAAGAGAAAATGTGGGTGAATGATACCATTGTTCCTCTCAAATTATCCAGTTGAAATCTTTGTCTTTTGATTGGTATATTTACTCAGCTAAATTTGTTATAAATTTTAGTTATTTCTGAATCTCATTTCACATTTTCTATTTATAAGACTTTCTTACTGTTTTTATCTTTCCTTTTTACTAACTTTCATAGATAAATTAAATTTTATTCTCACAGTTTGAAGATCTTATGTTCTACTTTAATTTTGTTACTTGTCTCTAACTTGTTGAGGACTTTAGTTATTGTTTTCCACCAACCAGCCTCTTCAGTTTGTCAATTTTTGTCTTACCTTGAAGTAAAGTTTTCTCATACTATCTCTGGTCTTTGTGCTTGGTTCTTCTACATCATCCCATATAGTTATCACTCAGAAATGCACTCTGGATACACTTTAGTAATTTGTGGTGAAGGGAAGTCTGCTATTGGTTAGTGTTTACTTATACAACAACACATTTTATTAAGTAATTTTTCACATGTTACTGCTTTCATTGTCTTACTGCTGGAGTACTTGCTGTAAGACTTCTTTCAAAGAGGCTGTAGCTACGGTAAAATCTCTGAGGCATTCATTATTAAGAATATTTGTATTTCAGTCTCCTACTGAAATCACTTACTGTAAGTGATAATTTAGCTGGCTATAAAACACTTTATTTGCAATTCTTTTCCTTTACTACTTTGTTATTATTACTCCATTATTTTGCATCCCAGGTATACATGATTCATGCTATTTCCTTTCAGGTGGTCTTCTTTATTTCATGGTGATCTTTCCCTTTCATTTGAATATACTTTAATATGGCACCTAGTTGTAGTTTTTACTTTTCTAATCTCCATGAATGTGTTTAATCAGATTCTTACATATTTCTTTACTTGGGGGCTATTCTAAATTATTTATGTATTTCCTCCCCCCTTAATGATTGTTTTCTCTGCTTTTATAATGCTTGTTATGGGACTAGGAACACATCTTTTCCTTACCCTTATATCACTTAACTTTTTAAATTATGCTTTTTCACTTACTGCTATATTTCTGCCTTCTATGAATGTCTTAGACACAATATTTCAGCTCAGTACTTCATTTTTTTAATGGGATATAGTCTGTTATTTAGGCCATCTATTTGGTTTTTTATTTCAACAATTCTATTTTTATACCACTTTTTGTCCAATTAATTCTTTCCTATAATTGCTTATTTTTCCTTGGCATTTCCAATACCCTTACTTCTCTGTTTCAACATGTGAGTGTGAATACTTAAAACTTTTCCTTCTCTCATGTGCATTTATTCTACTTCAACTAGAAAAATTGCTCAGTATGTGGCTTTTAGGTTGTTTTTTTTTTTAATATTTATGATTGTCATCTCTGTTTCCCCCCTGTTGTTTCATATTTCACTGGTAATACCTGTTATTGTGGTTGACAATGTGAACTTGGGAGCTGTGGCTAAATCCGAGGCCCTACTCCCAGGGTACTGAGGAGGTAGGAACAGTGGGGATAGTGTTTATGAGTGGAGAGCCTTGGGAGTTAGCCTCTTGGCTCAGTTGCTCTCCATTTTATCACACTAGTCCCAGCCTTTGTTTTGAGGAAAATTTCTTGTTTCTTTTTAATGCTGTTTTATCTACGCCAAGAGACAACTCTCCAGACTGTCAAAGCATGGGTGTTTGTTTTATGGTGATAAAGGACAGAAAAAAAAAAAGAAAAGAAAAGAAAAAGAAAGAAGCAGATATTAAGTCAGATTTAAAACATATGACTGAAAACAATAGATATTTATTTGAATATGCATGAATATGCAGGTCAGCAATCCAGTCTGGACAGCTCTTCTGGCCTAAACTGAAATTGCTTGCTTGTCTGAGTAGCGTCTGTCAGGTGGTGACTGTGGCACCTGTGAGTTGTCTGGCACCTGACTGGAGAGACTTGACTTTGCTCCACATTATGCCTGTCCCCCCAGCAGGCTAGCCTAGGCTTGCTCTCATGGAACAGGCAGAGGTGCAAGAGCTAGGGCAGTCCCCATGCCTAAACACTCTTCTAACCTCTATGTCACATTTGTTACCATCCATTTGTTCAAAGCACTTCATACCATCAAGTGTACCATAAGAGTGTGAGGGCACTGCAGAGTTATGTAGCAAAGGATGTGTATGTAAAGAAATGTGGGAGTATGTGCTGTATATGTTTGCAGTAAAACTATTATACACTGAGGTGAAAGCCTTTGGTGAGAAAAGATAGATATTGATGGGCCTTGGAATATACATGCCAGGCATTTTCTAGTATAAAAGTGCTATTTAGTAACTTTACCACCCTTTCTGAAAATTCTCACCTCTAGGAACTCCTGTATTTGGAAACGTTCAGGCATTATTCAACCATACTTGAATCACAAAAGTTTTTGTGTACTTTAGAATTCTCTGGTTCTGGATTGGGACCATTCAGGACTTCTAAATTCTGTCTACATACTTGGGAATTTAAAATGCTTAGCTGTATTTGAATTAAATTTTACTAACAGATGCTATAATCTAATACTTGCTATGTTCCAAATTGAGAAAGCCTTCAATGTTGCAGTTTTTATGATATAATTTTTTTTCTACTGAATAGTTCAAGTTTTAAGTTTTGCATAGAAAGTTTACTTAATTTGGGTATTGCCTTTTATTTTATAAGCTTTGATCCTAACTTGTGATCACACTCAAGACTGAGAAAAACGGATAATGCATGGAAGGATTCCTTCTAGAGGAAAGAGGAATGTTTCTGAGTTATGAAAAAGGAATTATTGTGTTCTTTTAATCTAATTAAACCACTTACTTTACTATCAGGTTAGCATATCCCTGATAGGCAATAATATTGATATAAAAAAATGTTAGAGACATTGAGTCCTTTATCATTGGAGATATTCGAGCAATAACTTTAATTGTTGCTTAGGATCTTGGGGAAGGGATATAAGAGTTAGGCTAGACTAGAAGATTTAAAATTTTTTTCTACATTGTGAGTCTACAATTAATTAAAGCTATATTCTTCTCTACTTCAAAGGTATGGACATTATTATGTCCTATTAATGTCCCAGATGCCATGTGGTTAAGCGCTGTAGTGGCTCAGCTGTGTGTTCACACAACATTGTAATCCTAGAAGAATTAAGGCACGTGTGCTTGTTAAGAGGAAAAACCAAATTCAAAGATTGTGTGTTCTCACTTCAGCGAACTGCATATATGTGACCTTGAAAAATAAGCACTTTTGTCTTGGTAAATAAAACTCCTCAACAGAGTAGAAAATTTGCCTTCCCGTTCCACAAAGTTTAATGTGGCAGATTGGCACTATTTCTAGAGTGCGATGAATGTCACTTACGTGGAAGAGGAGAACTGGGCAAGCTTGTTAAAAAATTAGCCTCATTCAGTTGTTTAGCTCAATAATTATTTACTGAGAGCTTGTCTGGCAGATACAGTGGTGGGAACAGGAAAAACATAGATGCATAACATCTACATCTTGTCCTTGAGGATCTTAAAAAGCTGATAGGAGAGGTAAATAAGGAATCAGAAGCTACAATATTGAACAAAGCTGTGCTTAATCATACGTGGAATGCAACGAGAGCACAGAAGGTGACACTTAGCCCAGTGGCCAGGAAGACTTCTTGGAGAAAATGAATGTCTGAGCTGACTGAGGAATTGTGAGCAGGATTGCAGGTTGTAAGCTTGCATGTAGAGAACACCAAACCCAATTATCAGTTACCTGTTATGTAAGAACCTATTTGATGTTATGTGAGAATTGGTCACATACTGGCCCATAAAGCAAGTCTCAACCAATTTTAAAGAATGAATATCCTATGGATCACATAATGCAATTAGGTGAGGATTAATACCAAAAGAAAACTAGAAAACATTCATGTTTCAGGAAATTAAGAAACTCACTTGCAAATGACTCATGGTTCAAAGAAGAAATCAAAAAGGGAATTTAAATTAATTAGAATTAGACAATGAAAATTCTCTGTATCAAAATTTGTGGACCCACGTAAAACAGTATTTTGAGGAAAATATTTAGCTTTCAATTCTAATATTAGAAATGGGAAAATGCTGATGATAATGAATTTAGTATCCTATTAAAGAAGCGAAAAGTACATAAGGAATCAATATTACACAAAAGGAGGCAATGATACAAATTAAAACAGAAGGTATTAAGAGACTTGAAAGGTGCTTCTTTAATGTGGTAGGTGGAATAATGTCGGCTCCCCCCATACATGTTCTCATCCTAATCCTGGAATCTGTGAATGTTACCTTCAGTGGCAAAACAACACCACCACCACCACCAACCACAAACCATGAAAACTTTGCAGATGTGATTAAATTAATAATCTTGAAATCTTGAGATTGGAAAATCATTCCGAATTACCTGTTTGTGCCCTAAATGCAATCACAGGGTCTTACAAGAAAGAAAAGAAAGTCAAAGGAAGAAGACAATGTGACAACAACAGCAGAAGTTGGAGTGATGTAGCCACAAACCAAGGGTGATGATTGATTTTATGTGTCAACTTGACTTGGCCAGAGAGTGTGCGGACATTTAGTCAAACATTATTCTGGATGTGTCTATACTGTTGCTCCTGAATGAGATTAATGTTTGCATCGTAGACTGAGTAAAGCACATTTCTCTCCCTCATGTGGGTGGGCCTCATCGAGTCAGTTGAAGACCTGAATAGAACAAAAGGGCTGAGTAAGAAGGAACTTTTCCCTGCCAACAGCTTGAGTTGAGACATTGTCTTTTCCTGGTTTGGGACTAGAACTGAAACATGGGCTCTTCTGGAGTCTTAAGACTATCCACTTTCAGACTGGAATTTACACTCTTGACTCTCCTGGTGCTTAGATCTTCAAACTCAAAGCCAGACTCAGACTTGGAATGGAAGATACATACTATCTCATGTGTCTTCTGGTTGGCTCTCCAGCTTGCCAACTGCAAGCCAACTGCTCACCCCACATAGGGTGAGCTCAAACCCAGCTTTGGGTGAGGACGAGTCCCATTCTGGGCTCCGCAGTCCCTTTCTCTCTTTCTCTGCACCTCGTGGAATTCTCTCTCTCCTTGCACCTTGCTCACTCATGCTCTCTCTCTCTCTCTCAAAAATAATAAATAAATAAATAAATGAATTTTAAAAAAGAAAAGATGGGTCAAAAACAAAAGAGAGAAGGAACAAATACACAATATGAATAATAAAAAAATAGGAAATAACTGGAAATAACAGATATTAAAATATGATAAAGGGATATTTTGAAAAACTTTATAAAAATAAATTTGAAATATTCAGTGAAATAAAAATTCCCTAGAAAAATATTATTACTAAAACTGGCAAAGAAATAAAAAACTTAAATAATGATATAACCATTAAAGTAATTGAACAAATAACTAAGATTTTCAAACAAAGATCTACTGAACGTTCAAGAAAACATTTTAATCCTACACAAACTATTCCTGAGCATAGAAAAAATAAAAAAAAAAAAAAGAAAGGAAATACCACCCAGTGCATTTAGTGATATTATCATAACTTTGATACTAAAACCTTACAAAGGCATTATGATAAAGGAAAATTATAGGCCAGCTTAACTCTTGACCATAAATGAAAAATTATAAATAAAATATTAATAACTAAATCTAAAAATCTAATAAAAAGAAAATACATCATATCAAAATGGGTTAATTCCAAGGAATAAAAACAGAAAATCAATATAAAACTTACAGGAGAAAAACAATAAATCCTAAAAGCATTTCATTAGCTGTAGAAAAAGCATTAGATATAATTCAATACTTATTTATTTTTAAAAAATTAGCAATAGAAAGGCCTTTCAAGAAGCTGATATAGGGTATTCAAAAGAACAAAGAAAATATCATATATAATGGTGAATGAAGAATTTACTTTAAATCAGGAATAAGAAAAGTATAGGTAAAATTATTCCTTCTATTCAACATTTTCCTAGAAACCCTGACCAATATACTAAGACTAGAATAATTTATAATGATTGAAAAGGAAGAAATAAACTTTTCATTATCTTCTGATAAAATTGGCTCTCTAGAAAATGCAAAAGAATATATTGACAAATTATTGTAATTATAAGAGAACTTAGCAAGCTTGCTAGAAAATATAAAATTAATTACAATTCTATATGAAAGTACTAGATAGAAAGTAAAATCTTTAAAAATAATATTTATTATAGAATATAGGAAAAATAGAAATATGAAAAAATATAACAAAAGATATAAAATACCTTTAAAGAGAAAATTATGAAACCTTGTCAATAACATTAAAAAAAACCTGATTAAATAAAGCAACATACTATACCTATGGATTAGAAGACTCAATGGTCATAAAGTTGGTAACTCTTTCCAAATCCTTCAAATAATTAAGAACAATTCTAATCATTAATATGTGGGGTGTTTTTTATAAGTACTTGTAAAAGTGTCTCATTCTTTTACCCAAAAAAATGAAATTTTGACAGTGTTTTTACCTTACTTTGTTAATTATAAAACATATTGTGCTTAAGAAACAGCATAAACTTTTTATGGGACACTTGGTTTTGAACATGTTTTTGAGGAGAATTTTTTAAAAAGCAAAATACATTTACACCTGAAAATAAAGTTCTACAAACAAGGTATTGGTATTTGAGAGAAAATAGAAGAATCGACATTCCTACTTTGGCAGCTGTAGCCTAGTCCTGTGGTGAAAGTCATGGTGTTAAAGTCCAGCCTGCGGAGGATCACTAAGCATGGAATACCCATCCTCCCGTGTCTCTCTGGAAAATGCCAAACTGAGTTTTCTTTGGAGCACAACACACAGACTGAGAGATGACTCCGGTCTCCTGGGAGCACCAGAAGAAACCAACCTTGCTAGAAGAGGTCTCTATGCACTCCTGCCAGGAGTCAGCAGCAGCCCAAGCAGAGACTGGCTGGTCCCCTTAAATAGTGTGTGTCTGAAACCCGTGCCTTCCCCAGGAGTCAACTGCCCGATTAGCTTGTCGAAGCTTTGCACCGTGTGTTTACGTGTGTGCATGTGTGCATGCATGTGTGTGTGTGCTTAGTAATTTCTTTTAGTACCAGGTATCCTTTGACATTCTAAAACTTGAGTTGATACTCAGAACAAAATGCAATTAAAACCCCAAATATTATGAGTTGATTCTAAAATTTTGGAAGCTTAAAAGGCTAAGAATAATTTTTTAGAAGAATAAGAACTTAGAATAATTAGAATAATTTTTTTAAAGAATAAGAATTTACCTTATCAGACAAAAATAATTATAAAAGTCTAATAATTGTAATAAATAATTCAGTGCAGTGAGACAGTTTGACAGATGAAACAGAATCAAGAAGCCAGAAAATGAAACGTGTAATTGTCAGCCTTATTTATAAAACAACTGGCCTTGTGACTCCACATAGAAATGATGGACAATGTAATTAATAAAGTAATAGTGCTCTAAAAATCAATTAACCATAGGGAAACAATGGAATTTAATTTTTACCTCACACCAAACATAAGGTTATATCCCACAAGAGTAAAAATTTGAATAAGAAAGTCAAAATTTTATAGCTTTTAGAAGACAATACAGGAGACTAGCTTTCTGACCTTAAGTAGGGAAGCATTTTTTTTTAAGTTTATTTATTTATTTTTGAGAGAGAGAGAGAGAGCAAGCCCACAGGGGAGGGGCAGAAAGAGAGGGACAGAGAGAGAATCCCAAGTAGGCTCCATGCTGTCTGAGCAGAACCTGACTCAGGACTTGATCCCATAAGCCATGAGATCATGATCTGAGCTGAAATCAAGAGTTGGTTGTTTAACTATCTGAGCCATCAGGTGCCCCAGGAAGAATTTCTTAAAGAAGACATAAAAAGCAGGTCATAATTTGAAAGATGGATCAAATGAATGATGTTAAAAAGAGCATCTGTTTTATCAAAATGCACCATAAAGAGCATGGCAGGCAAACCAAAAAATGTAATAATCGGGCTCAAAATACATAAAGAACTCCTCTACATTAAAGAGATTGCCATGAGAAAAATGGGCAAAAGACTTGGCTAGCACTTTCCAGAAGAAGCAACTTGAATGGTCAACAAACATGTAAAAAGATGTTCCACTCATCGGTGATTAGATCACTAACCATATCTGCTAGACTGGCAGAAGTTAAACAGCCTGGTGATATGAGGTGGTGATAAGCATATAGAGCAGTAGGAAGATTCATCCACTGCCAGAGGAAGTGTATTGGCATAAACATGTTGGAAAACTCTTTGATGGCATCGAATAAATTTGAACATCACATATCAAGTGAGCCACCAAATTCATTCTTAGGTGTATACCCCAGATAAACATTTTCACATGGACGCCATTGGACACACCCAATAATTTGTGGCAGGAGTGACATCAGTAGCAGAAATTCTGGAAGTATCCCAGATCTACCAATAAAGTAGTAAACACATAAGCTGAGATGTATTTAAAAAAAATTTGCTGCTGTACAATAGTGGAAAGGGATGTATTTCAGCTACTGGGAACAAAATGGGTGAAACTCGGGAATAACACTAGGGCGTGATTCCATAAAACACACCTAGCTAAGCCACCTTCTTATTTAGAGGTATAGGCATATGTGTTACAACCTTAGATAAGAGCAAGGGAGTTATAAACACAGCATTTAGGATTTTGATTACCTTTGTGAAGGAGTGGAAGGGACGGGACATGGGATTAATGCAAGGAAAGTTCAAAGTTCAAGGTGCTGTTGTCTGCTTAAGTTAATTGGTGGGTTATGGCTGTTTTATTGTTCTTCTTTGTACTTGACACTTTAATAAACATGCCTTATAAACATTGCGTAAGCATTTCTTTGAATATGGTCAATAGTTATTACATTTTTAAAAGGTGTATTACAGGGTGTCTTGGGGGACGGTGGGAAGAGAGAACAGAATCCACCAAGGACAGGGGTGGCAAACAGCCCAATGCTTGGGGAGAGATGTGGGCTTTGAGGTGTTAGAGGAGCATGTGTAGTGAGTGAGGTGTGGATGGGTGCAGACAAATCCCAGGTAGAGGAAGTGACTCAGGGACTTACAAGCAAGTACAGAACATCCACCCTGTGCTGCACGTGATCAAAAATGGGTGACAGGATTTTAAATAGAGAATGACAGTCCCACTGCATTGTACGTAAATCACTCTTACAGTGACAGACTGCAGAGGCTGTGGCTCTCAATGCTGGCTGCATCGTGAAATCACAAAGGGATGCCTTTAAAAGTACAGGGCCTGAGCCCCGCTTCCAGATAAGCTGATGTAATGAGTTGGAAATGGATGTGGGGTTGAAATGTGACCAGGGGAAGGAAACGGATTTGACAGGAACAGTAATGATGGTGGTTGTGACAGGCAGGCTTCCAAGGTGGCCTCCAGTGATTTTTGCCACCGGTACTCATGCTCGTGTGCAAAACCCTCCCCTTGAATGTGGGCTGGAGCCAGTGACGTGCTTCTAATAAATAAAAGATGGCAACGGTGACGGAATGTCACTTATGAGATTTGATGGCAAAAGACTATGACTTCTTTTAGCGTGTGCCCCATCTTGATTGCTCACTCTGAAGAATCCAGCTGCTGTGTGGTGAGGGGCCCTCTGGGGAGAGGTCCATGTGGCCAGGTACTGAGGGAAGCCTCTGGCCAATGGCCCATGAACTGGACTCTGCCAACCACCGTATGAGTGAGCTTGCATTGGGCCCTCCCCCAGGCGAGCCCTGGGCTCCTGCAGCCTCGGTGGACACCGTGGTTGCAACCTGGGGGACACCCTGAATCAGAGGGCCCGTTAAGCCACACCCAAATTCCTGACCCAGAGAGACTGTGGGACAAATGTCGTTACTTTGAGAAGCTGCCATCTGGGGTGATGTGTTACGCAGCAGTACGTAACAGACTGAAGATGAGGCAGAATAATGGCCCCAAAGACACCCATGTCTTCCCTTCTGGAACCTGCAAGTATGCTAATGGTCATGGCAGAAGGCATCTAGTTTGCTAATCATCTGACTTTGGGATGCGGAGATTATCACACTGGGCCCAGAGTAATCCCAAGGGTCCTTAAAAGAGGGGAGAGGAAGGCAGGAGAGGCAATGCCTGAGTGATACAGTGATGCAGTGCTAGCTTTGAACATGGAAGGGGGCCACAGGCCAAGGAATGTGGGTGGCTTCTAGAAGCTCGAAAAGGCAAAGAAACAGCTTCTCCCCTAGAGCTTTCAGAAGAAACCCAGTCCTGCTGACACCTTTATTTTAACACAGTGAAACCCATTTGGTCTTCTGACTTCCAGAAATTTAAGATGTACATTTGTGTTGTCTCAAGCTACCAGGTTTATGGTAATATGTTACAATAAGAAATTAATGCACTGATGCTAATTCTAATGCTGATCACAAGAAGCATAATATCACCATTTAGTCAATACTTACCCTGTGCCTGGAAATGTGTTACAGGGCTTGAACTGACTTGCCGAAGTTACATCCTTGGTGAAATTCATGCTTAAAAAAATAGCAACGACACTTTTGCCCCCAGTGTTTTGCCATGCTGCCTCCCATAATACTTTCAAATGGGTTGGACCTTGAGGTGAGAAGGGATGGAATGTGGAAAACAGAAAACAAGTTTCTATCCAATTTATGTCCCATGCAGACAGATATGGTAGTAATCACACCAGAACTGCTTTCTGCAAATGAGTCTGGCTGCTTTCATCGTGTACTTGTTTTGATAATGCTGCCATTGCCCAAAGTACTATTAAAAATGCCTCAGTCAGTAATCATCATCAGACCCTGCAGCACATTGCTGGGAGCCTCTTCGTGTGAGAAATCACTCATCCTTTAAGAACTACTTTAATTCTCAGAAGTAGTCAAGATTCTTCCAGGGCTAAATCAAGGAAGGTGGTTATTTGTCTATAAATGCCTGGGAAAATAAAGATAGGTAAGATGTGTTGATTCCTGACAGTGGTCAGCACTTAATAATCTTTAAAATTTTTTTTAATGTTTATTTATTTTTGAGAGAGTGAGACAGAGAGACAGAACGTGAATGGAGGAGGGGCAGAGAGAGAGAGAGAGGAAGACAAAGAACCCAAAGCAGGCTCCGGGCTCTGAGCTGTGAGCACAGAGCCCGCCATGGGACTTGAACTCAAGAACCATAAGATCATGGCCTTAGCCAAAGTTGGACGCTTAACCGACTGAGCCACCCAGACACCCCTATAATTTTTTTATTTAAGACTCAGAATAAGTCTATATGGGAGGTGTGTCATTATCGTCCCCACTTAAAAGTTGAGGCGACTGACCCTTAGGGAGATTAAACAGCTTGCCCAAGATCCGAGCCAAAAAGTTGGTGAGACACATGTGTGAACTGAGGCCAGCTGGCTCCAGGTGGTGCACTTACAGCCGCTGTGTGTACTGCCTTCTGGGATTACGTGTGAGCTCCCTATGTCCAAGGCTGCCATGACCTAGACTGGTAATATACTTATTTTATAGAAGGTTGGCTACCGTTAGTTTCAATCCAACGTTGATCACATAGGCTAGATCAGCTTTCTCAAAGGCTCCCGAAAAAGCTAGGGACATGAAATCCTCAAACAGGGAATCTTGTGGGTGTATGATGTTTTTCACTGATTCCGAAACACGTTTCATTTCTTTCAAATTTTAATATCTCTAAAATTAAAATGCACCTTACTGTCACTGCTTTCTAGGTGGCAGTTTTGATGTGCTTGTTCTTCCTCCACAAATATATCAACGCTTGCAGAATAGGTGTCTGTGGCTTGAATAAAAATCATGGTGGAAGTAATGACGCATGCCTAAAACAGCAACATATTCTTGGTGGCACAGATAATGATATCATGTGGAAAATATGAGTATCAGTTATTCCACGACAAAAAGTGACTCAGAAGAGTTGGGATGTGTTTTAGAGGTTTTAGAAACTCCTTGAAGGACTTGTTTCATATATAGATATATATCCAAGAAGAACATATAATAAAATATTTGTCAAAATAATTCTAAAAGAATTATTTCAATAAGCATAAAATAAAAATTCTTCGAAGCGTTAAGAAAGTATCCAGCCTCAGCTTAATTGGCAAATTTTTTCGACATAACTTCTACATAAATTAAAGATGCATCTTGAGTAGATGGTGTCTTAGATGTGATAAAATGAACTTGGAGATATACTCGCCTACAGCATTAAATAAGTTGACTTCAGGGCTTCTCAGAGATTTGGATCTGCTAATGCTCATCATTAGCAGATCCTAGGTGAGCCTAGGTAGATTTTTCTTAAATTTATTTGACCATGGAAGCATGTTTCATGGGGCAGCTATACAGCCAACCATGCAAGGCAATACATTTTGGGAAGAACTGAGCTAGTTAGTATAATTTGATAAAATGAAAGACAACCACACTTTTTTTTTATTACTTGCAAATATTCTCTGAAGATAACTCCAAGAGGAAAGTCTAAGATATTGTAAGTAACCAGAACACAATTGTGACATGTATTCTTGATTTCATAGTGATTATTTGAAGAACAACGCTCATTTGAATGGGTAAATTCTCTAATTCCAGTCTAAGTTAGTGACACTCTCCCTCCCTCCCTGCCCCCTCCCCCGGCCCAAGTTCAGCACCCATCACTTTACATGAGCAAATGTTTGTCCTGGGAATTTTCTCACGAGGCCGCAGCTCCTTTAAGTGAGAATTCTCATCTTTCATCCAAAACACCAAGCACGTGATGAGATGCACCAAGCTGAGTGAGCATGAGGCTGTATCAACTCTTGCAGGAGGGAGGGAGGAAGAGGGAAATCCATGATATCATGGTATAGACGACATGCTCTAATTACTTTTCCCGTGACAATCCCTATGATATTAACTTGTTGGTGATACAATGATCTCTTCCCGTTTCTGAAAGATGGAACAGGGAACTGGGCATTAACTATTTTTCTTCATTTCTAACAGGTACTTAAATGCTTCACACTATGAATTTCCCTTAATTTCTCAGGGCAATGAATTACATAAGCCCTGAGGCTTATGTATCAGGTTTATTCAGTGTGCTCAGACAGACTGTAACAAATTGAATTTCATACTGATTGACCCATGCAGTTAGCACACAGTACTTGGAGCCCCCGTGATGGGGGAGAGATGATAAAGTTTCTGAAACATCTGAGTCAGTGCTGGGCTATCATAGCTCAGTTCATGTTTTGTGGGAGCATTTCAAGTTATCCATGTTATCCCCACAGAATTCTTTTAAACTCTCATAGTGGGCAAGGATTTTTTTTTAATGTTTATTTGTTTATTTTTAAGAGAGAGAGAGCACGAGTGTGAGTGGGGGAGGAGCAGAGAGAGAGAGAGAGAGAGAGGAAGAGAGAGAGTCCCAAGCAGGCTCCATGCTGTCAGCACAGAGCCTGACACGGGTCTCGAACTCACAAACTGTGAGATCATGACCTGAGCTGAAACCAAGAGTCTGTCGCTTAACCTACTGAGTCAGCCAGGTGCCCCTGAATTCTTTTAAATGTCATAAAACCAGGGGCACCTGGGTGGCTCAGTCGGTTGAGCATCTGACTTTAGCTCAGGTCATGATCTCGCAGTTCGTGAGTTGGAACCCCGCGTCAGGCTCTGTGCTGACAGCTCAGAGCCTGGAGCCTGCTTCCGATTCTGTGTCTCCCTCTCTCTGCCCCTTCCCTGCTCATGCTGTCTCTGTCTCTCAAAAATGAATAAACATTAAAAAAAATTTTTTTTTAATGTCATAAAACCTATTGCCCTTGCTGGAATAAAAAGAAACAAATCAGTCTTATTCAACAGGTATAGCTCTGATATACTTACTCGTTCACTCATTCGTTCATTTACTGATTGGTTGAGGTCCTCTGTCATGCTTGGTCATAGTCCTTGGGGTAAACTGACCACCCATTCTCCAAGGACAACACTCACCTGTGTATGTTCTCTGCACCTCTGTTTTCCTTACAGTCTTAATATTATCTTGACTCCTTTATCATCATTCTCCTGGTTGCCTAGGTTAGAAACATGGGCACTTTTTTTTTTGTAAATCTTCCCTCTTTTTCACACCATAATCCAGCACATTGAGGTACATGAATATGCATCTATGCACCCACGTCCACAATCTGTCAGGAAATCCTGTTAAATCCTAAACTTCTCATGTATCTTTATCTTTAGTCCTCATGCTATGCTGTGTTTGGGGTTTGCTCATCTTTTGCCCAGATTATTGTAACTGCTTCCTAACTTTCCTCTTGACTTCCATTTTCTCCAACCCATTCTGGATCATGCAGCCAGATAATCCCCGTGCCCCTCCCCTCCCCCACCAAAATAGATGTGAACTTTTTGCTCCTCAGCTCAAAAATCTTCAATGGCTATTTTTTTTCTTATTTTTCAAAATAGAATGGAAAATTTCCAGGTTCCATTTAGAATGGGGAAAGTTAGAAAGAGCATAGATCTCACTGTTACAACTAAAGAATGTAAAATCACAACTTTTCGCAATCTACCAGAAAGATGAGGTTTCAGGACAACCAACGAGTAATGTGAAATCTCAGGAAAGATAAATCTCTCCAAGGAGAAATATAATATAAGTACTTGCCACAGATGCCATCTGCCATGCAAGCCAGAAATAATTCAGTTAAAAATGCTAACAAATTGCTAAAGGCTGAGTGTGGACCACCATAAAGTATCGTGCCCCCAGGAGCCACGAAAGTAAAGAGAATCTGCATCCACCTGCAGGCTCTTCTCCACAGATCCCCACTGGTTTATCACAAGAAGGTCTAGGGTCAGGGTGAGAGTGAAGCTAAAGCAGCCTTTGTGAAACAGCCTTGGAAGAGGAGACTAGCAGCTGTTGAGGGAAAGGCACAAGCCCTGCCTGGATTATCATCTTCTCTTTCCTCCATGGAATAAAAACCTTTAAAGTATTGAGGCAAGGGGATCACAGCCTGTTGCCCTGAGGACACAGGTCAAGACCCATTGCAAATAAGGGAAGGGGAGAGAAAAAACAAAACAAAACAAAACAAAAACAAAACTCCTTTGGAAGAGGCAGGGCTATATTCTGAGGCTAGACCATTAAGGACCCCCTACCTCTGGGGGAGGGATAGATTCTCTACCTATTCCTCCCCGAGTGGTAGATAAGGATTCCAAACAGACCCCCAGACCCAGGATAAGAACACCTGCCTAAGAATGAGGCTGAACCACAGTGAACCACACTTACAACCCACAACCTCTCCCCACACATACTGGGCTAGTATTAGAGATAGTCACGGACACAAGAAGGGGTGTCCTGGGATATGCAGGAGGAAAGGAAAGGAAATACAGAAAGCTGAAGGTGAGAAAAATTACTGAGAAAAATCCTCTGATAAACCAGCCCTCAATTTAAACACAAAATATTACTAGGGGAATTTGAAGCTGATACTGGATATAGCCATAGAAACACCAAAATCCAAATCCATCTCAACTCCCTGTACTAAAGCCTAGCAAACAGTTTACCCATTATTTCCAGGCACAAAATTATTTATCTGACTTGCTAGTGTCTACATAAAATGTCAATTTCTAGCCACAAATGGCAACACACAAAGAAACAAAAGAAAAACAAACACACACACACACACACACACACACACACATATATAAATGTTTATTTTGAGAGAGAGAGAATGTACACGCAAGTGTGCACGCAGACTTGCATGCATGCACAAGCAGGAGAAAGAGAATTCCAAGCAGGCTCTACACTGTCAGCACAGAACCTGTGGGGCTTGCTCTCATAAACCATGAGATCACGACCTGAGCTGAAATCAAGAGTCAAATGCTTGACCTACTCAGCCATGCAGGTGCCCCTATAAACATATATTTTTTTAAGAAACAAGTCAATCAACAGATCTATATAGAATTAGATATATACACGGATGTTGAAAATGTTAGAGGAAAATCTGTGTCACCTTTGGCTTATTAATGAGTTTTTAGATGAAATACCAAGTGTGCAATTCATAAATGAAAAAAAAAAAGGACAAATTAAGCTGTAACAATTGAAACCTTTTGCTCTGTGAAAGACAATGTTAAGAGAATGAAAAGACAAGTCATGGATTGGGAGAAAATATTTTCAAATCGCATAGCTCATAAAAGACATGGAACCAGAATAAAGAACTCTTAAAATTCAACCATAAGAAGACGGTCAACCCAGCAAAAAATGAGCAAAGATACACTTCTCAAAGAAGACACTGAATAGCAAATGAGCAAATGAAGAGACAGTATGGTTAGTCATTAGAAAACGGAAATCAAAACCACAATGAGATACCACCACCAAAACATACCCGTTAGAATGTCTGGAAGGAAAGAATTGATGATGCCAGATCCTGGCAAGAAGGAAGAACAAAATGAAAAATGGTACAGCCACTTGAGAAAACAATCTGTCATACATTTATCATGTGCTTATCCTGTGATCCAATAATCTTACTTTTAGGTATTTACACAAGTGAATTGAAAACTTATGCGGATGCAGTATCTTGTAGGCAAATGTTCGTAGCAGCTTTATTTACTATCACCAGGAACTAGATACAATCAAAATGTTCTTCGACAGGTGGATGGATAAAATGTGGATAAAAAGTTTTATATTTAAATAAACTAAATATATTTTGGATATAATTTGGAATACATTTCTTTCAATGTGGCACATCTGTAGATAGTGTTTCAGTGTAATTCCGGTATTTTTTTTTTTTTTTTCCATTTTCAATTGTTGGTGCTGTCCATATACAGCCAGAATGACAATGTCTAAGATCTCCTTGGGTCTCAAGTATGTCATGGCTATCAGATTAGTGGGGCATATATGCATAGTGATAAGACCCCTATTAACTATAACATAGTTATTAAGAGAACAGATTTTGAAGTCAGATAGCACTGGGGTTAACTTGTGGCTTTGTCATTTACTTGCTATGTAACTTTAGGCAAATTATTTAACATTTTGTAGTGTCTGTTTCTTTTGTAACATGTCTTTAACAAAATCAGCCTCATAGTAGTTGGTTCTCAAATTGGCTCCCTTAGGTGGGGGGCAAGGACAGACAGAAGAAAGAGGCAGGCTACTTCCGATTGGTAGATGGCAGGTTTAATAAGTGGGGGAATGTTTACATATAAGGCTTGTCTTGGGCGGCTGCAAGATAAACAGATGTCTGCATCTGCCTGGATAGAATCTGAACAGTTATATAGGGACCTGAACTCGTTCAGCCGTGTATACTTCCAGGGTGGTCTCAAGGACACATTGCTCTCTCAAGCTCGCATCCTTGAAAACGTCTCCCACTATGGAAATGGTGGACAGAACATACATCCCAAGGACAAAGGAGGGAATGGAAGCCTCCAGTTGCCTGGGTCCAGCTTGGGGTTCAATTGGCAGTCATGTCCTCTAGATGACCTCCTTCAACAATAATATGTTGTAAGGGTTAAATGAGATAACATGCGAAAAGTGAGTAGGTCCCAGATCCACATGTGGTGAGTGAGCAGTGAATGGAAGTTATAGTAGCCATTCAGACTGGCTGGTTCTTGGGCTCCAAATCCCTAAGGAGACCCCTCACTCTGGTGAACCTGAGAAGATCCCCCATGACTACAGTGATACACTTTGCCTAGGTGAGAGACAAGATTAACTTGCTTCCACTATACCTCACTCTCCCTGGGATGCACTTTCATTCTTATTTGCTTTTATAATATGTGGCGTGGGAAGGTCTTGTCTAGAGGGCACAGAGCAAGCAAAAATAAAAACAAAGATGGAGTAAGCACCCACTTCAAACCACAGCAGACATAATGTTCAAAATGAATAATCAAATCACAGAATCAAATGTTACCACTGTCACAACTATGGTAAAGATGATGATTTCCTTATTCAATGTAATTTCCAAGTAAAATATATAGTGTCCCAAAGCGCAGTATTTACACTCTGGGGTCACATTAGAGTTACTAGTCATAAACCATGGCAAGCAAATAATGTTTTCTGAGGATTGTTGTAGTGCAGAGGTCAACAAACATTTCTGTGAAGGGTTGGATAGTAAACAGCTTTGGCTTTACGTGCCACGTAGTTTCCAATGCAATTACTCCGCTCAGATTGTAACATGAAAACAGTCATAGGTAATGTGTAAGCAAAGGAATGTGCCTGTGTTCCAATAAATCTTTATTTATAAAAACAGGAGGAGGACTGGATTTTGGCTTGTGGGCTATAGTTTACTGCCTCCTGGTGCAGAGATCAAAGGTAAACAAGAAAATCCCTGTGGATTTAGGTTCTCTATGGCTATTGTCAATCGTTGCCAATTGTCTAGCAAATTTAAAGCTCAGTCAGGAGAATTTTCCCATTGAGACATTCATTATGACACTCTGTGTTTCATAGGTTAGGTACGGAATCCTATGTCTCTTGGCAAGTGGTATTTGAAACACTAATCCACTATCTAAAGTGGGAAAATCCATGGGTTTGCAGAGCGACACGTATCTTCTCTGGTTCTTTTCCTAAAACTCTGTTCTCCTCCACACTTTTTATTCCTAATTCAAAGTGCAATATGCTAATTTCTCTTTTCATTTTCTCTTGACCTCTCCATTTCAGGCACCTCAGTGTTAAGTTGAGGACAGTTTCTGCCTTGGGACACAGCCTCACTCTCTTGTTCTGTCAGATAGTCAAGAGATCTGGATGACAGGACGTGCGTGTATCACACTTTATGCAGTGTGGGGGGGGGGGTGTAGCACTGAGCTGCTATCTACTTTTATATCAGGCAACTTAGTTCATATCATCACCTCAATGGGGACTGAAAGGAAGAATCTGAAGCCTGTGGAGAAATCAGATCATATCACTTAGGAACAACATTCTTCTATTTTAATACGGTATTCCCATGAAACACAGGGCAAAGGAGGTTGAGTGGGGAGGAACTTAGTTGAAACAAAATACCCGGATCACACAAGTAAAAGCAAAACAGAGAAGAAGAAAAACAAGATGGTGAATGGCAGTGTGGGAAACAGTCTCTGAGAATGACCCCAAGCAATTCCTCCTCTTACTTGTTCAAGTGTATCAAAAGGTGGAGTCTAATTGTCCTCCCCTTAAATCTGAATTGGTCTTCGTGAATTGTTGAACAATAGAACTCAGCAGAAGTGATGTATTCGTCCTCTTGAGAATAGACTATAAGGACCTTTGCAGCCTTTTTCTGGATGTCTCAGAACATTGGCTCTTGGGATGCTCTCTCCTGGGTACCTGAGACCGTACATAGTGGTCCTGACCACTCTATGGGAGAGAGGCCGCATGGGAGACACCGAGTGACCAGATCTGTGAGTGAGCCATCTTTCACATCCAGACCACTCAAGTGTGCACAGGTAATGTAAATGCCTGATAATTAGCTTTCTTTGATTGCAATGTAAGCACCTGACATTAAGCTTTTGCCTACTGAGGCATCCATTTCAAAGACATGCCTCTCTAGCAACCACATCACCAGTTACACAACTAGATGAAGAACGATGCTGTTCCACCCATGAAGTTCCCCCTTTAGAAAGCCCTGGGTGACCTAGACAACCGATCACTTGAATGACCCTGTTTCCCCTCCCATGCTTTAACTCCTGCTCTTAGGTTTTAAATTCACCAATAAAGAGTGAATCTGTGATACCCTAGTCACCCGACCTGCAACCCCAGTAAAGGCAGAACCCAGGTCTGTGCTCTCTCTGGGTCTACCTTCAACCACGCTGTATGGCCGGGGTGAGCTGTGTATCCTTCAGGACTCATGAGTAATAATCCTTATTTTTTCAAAATTCCCTGATGGTTGTTGCTGAGGTGTGTCCTGAAATCATAAAAAGAACCACATGAGCTGGTCCATTCACAACACTGGCTCTTGTCAGGGAAATGTCTGTGGGGCTCATCACAAGTCGTAGGGCCCAGGTGAGTCCCATGCATTCCTAGCTGAAAGCATCACTATCTAGACCGAGAGGCACACATACACACGGGGTACCACTCTCAGCCACCATCTGTCGCAGTTACGCCAGACATCCAAGTAAGAACCACCTGGCTAAACCCCAGTCAACCCACAGAACTATGAGAGATAATAGTAAATGTTGTAAGCCACTAAATTTGGAGATGGCTTATTATGCAGCATATGGCTTAGTGTGATAACTGAGGTAGCCAGAAAAAGTCATTAAATCCCCTGTTCTGAGAAACATAGGCAATTGATTGATATGTGTGCCTCACACGGAGAGGACACTAGGAGCATCTAAACTTACCAGGGGGGTTGGCTTTTTAGAAGATGAACAGTGAACATTTGACAAGACAAATAACCAGAAATGTGAAACCACGCTAGTCAAATACTGCCAGCGGGGAGCAGAGATGACAGTTTGAGATGAAAGTTTTATCCGGCTTCTTTCTTGAATCAGTTCCTGCAGTGATGCCCTGGGAATCTGGGAGGCTGTGCTTGGAAACACGTTTACCCCAGGGTCACTATGTCTATGGAAGTTCCCTTCTTTTGCGTGTGCCCTAAACTAAATGTCTCAAGTTGAACAATAGACTTTCAGGCATAAGAGGAAGTCCTCTCAGAGAACAAAACCTACTATAAAACGGCTAATAATGACTCCTGTGGGTCCTATAAGTCTAGGTTGCAGATCATACAGGACGGTTATGCAGCGGGGGTATGGAAGGTGGAAACAGACTCTGAAAAGTTGTTTGGTAGATTCAATGCTCATGGAGAAAGTGTAGCCTCTAGCAAGCTGGGTGTGGAAGTCAAGTACCTTCTTTATTCATTCTCTTTCTCCTTCCTGTGTTCAGATCCTTGGTCCTTCTTTCTATTGTTCTCTTAATGAGTTTTGTTGTTGTTTGTAGGCTTTATAAGATTTACTTAAGCCATTTATGTACTTAAGATAGGCATTATTCGCTCTCATATTTAATGGTAAATCCTTTTTATTATTTCTTTAATCGGCTCTATTGTAGGGACATATTGAAGCATATCATTTTAAGAGTTAATCTTTTTTGTTCTTATACATTTTTCTTTTGCTTTTAAAAAGTTCTCCCCGATGCTATAGGTTAGAATAGATATTCTTTTTTCTTTTTTTGAGATTACAAAATATTTAAGTGAAAATCATTTTATTATCTTAATATTGCTGCTTTTGACAAAGCTAAAGCAAAATTTTCCATAATAAATGATCAATTGGGTATATCCATTTGTCTTAAGCTTAATCGAATATGTTATTTAAAAACAACTAAAAGAATGCATTTGGCAGAAGACATGTTGATTTTATGACTTCATGTAAATCCACATGAAATGAGAAAATGTCCTAATGATCTATTTATTTCTTGTTCTTGCTGGTTTGGGAGTTCTTCAGAAGTTGCTACATTTGTGCAGTATTGTCTTTTGCAAAGCTTGTAGCATCCAGATGCTAATTCTGCAGAATGTTAATTTATATTGTATGATAAAAGGGTTTTGTGGTAAAACACACTTGGGAAATACTGCTTTGAACAAAACTGAATTGTTTTTTCCACTCAAGGACTTCTCAGAGTATTTAATGTATATTGTGAATTTCTAAGAGTGTGCTGTAACATAACGAGCAGCATGACTGAGCTTACTCTTGCTGCTCAGTCTGACAGAACTCAAGTTCAATGGAACATACTTTGGGTAATGCTGATGTGTTGAAAACAAATCCTGAACTGAATGTTAGGAAATCCTGAATAAGGCTCCTAGCCAATGCAAAGCAGGTTCCTCATCTGTATAATAAGCTCTGAACTTACATAATAATTAGAAATCTATAAAGTTGTCTCCAAAAGTTCTGTCTAGGTGCAGATCCATTGTCTCAGTGAGGTCCCTTCTAAAATGGAAAATGTTGAAGGAATATTATGTGACCTCTAAGATCTTGTCTACCTTTGACATTCTTGGTCCAAAGCGCAACACTTTGGATTTTATTACAGAAATTACTTATAGTATCTGGCCTATATAATGCTATTTGACTCTGGAATTTTGTCTATGACACATCTGGGAAGTTTGAATAAACAAGGAAACATGTGTAGGGTCTTCTGTATGTAGGATCATCATACTTTGTGGTTTGTCCCAAACATTTCTCCCTTTATACTTAGTGCCCTGCAAATCATTCATGGCATCCCCTTTCATTTCAAAGGCTAAATGATTTAAATGGTAACTTATTTGCTCACTCTGTCTGTACTCCAAGTTTAACCATTCCCTGGCTCTTGACGATTTTTTAAAAATGTAACAGTTATTGTTCTTGTTGTTGTTTTAATGCCAACCAAGTGTAGGTACCATTCTAATGGGATGTTTTATGTACTGTTTTATTCAATTCTCACAAAACTCTATGAAATTGGCACTAATACTGTCTCCGTTTATAGATGGAGAAGCTGTCATGTAACTTGTTTAGTGAGTGATGGAGATGTGAACTCCAAAAAATCTGATTTTAGACTTTCTATCTTAAATATGTACCACAGTATTCATTCCAGCCTCTAATACCAACTATTATAGCTCTAAAACGTATGGCCTACTCCATGCCTTTGCTCAAACTTTTTCTCTGTAAAACATCCCACCCCTCCTTTCCTCCTTTGTAAATCCTTGTTATTCTGTAAATGTTTGCTTATAATGGCCTTCACCACATAGCCTTCTTTTTATCCTCTAGCTCATAATGACATGTAATTCATTAGGATTTTTCTGGCAGTTTTTGACTCTGCCCTCATTTCAGCATATATTCAGATATCTCCTTTGAGGGTCATAAATGATTCAGTGATGGTGCGTCTATTTCCAATCCAAATGAAAGTCTTTGCAGACCTGGGGCCACAACAGGATCCATGCTTGCCCAAGTGCCCGCTAAGGTATAATGTCACCACACTGAACGCCACCTTGACCCTCTTTTCCCACAGGGAAGGAAAATTGCAAAAGAAAGAAAGAAAGAAAGAAAGAAAGAAAGAAAGAAAGAAAGAAAAAAACCCACAGCTCCAAAATGCCTATGTGTTATTGGCTATTATTGGTTCAACATGAGTGGTATTTTAAGAGTCAGAATTATTTAGGTTTGACTTTGTTCTTTGGTGACATTGGACAATCATTTTCTTTAAGTCCTGTTTCTTCATCTGTAGATGATTATCTTTCTGATAGCATATGCCCCACCCGGCTTAAAGGATTTCATGTGAATCTAAAGAGATAACTTGTGAAGAAGAGCCTTGTAAGTTGTAATATGCTATTCAAATATACGGGGTTGATTATTTACAATGATAAAGTATCTTGAATCTACAGGCATTTCTTTCTGATTTGGGAGAAGACAAATTTGTAAGCAACAATTTTTTGAAATCTTAATCCAGTTTGAAATCTGATATTGTGTAGTTAGTTCTAATGAACTTCTAGGAAAGGCAGGATCTAGGAAAGCCATAAATAATAAGCCGTTTTCAGGGCAGCCCCAAGCAAGTTATAGGAAGTACTTAGTGCTAGGAGCAGATGCCTACCTCTCCCATTAAAATGCAAGTAAGCTTTCTAGAGAAGTTGATTTGTTTCAGGCTGTTTGTCAGCAGGCAACAAAATCTTCTGCATTGTAGAAACAGGTGAACAAGGTTTCCAGGGGTTACTAAGATCTTTGCCTGTTCAGATGTCTTTCTATTACTCACCATTTGATGTTTCCATCCACTCGGCTCACCTATTTCCCATGATGAGCTCCTAACCTGTCCCAGGCGGATTGCTGAGCTACAATCCAATAACACTTGGAGCCAGGAAATTAATCTTCTGATGTTCCTACTTCAACCTTCTTTTATTGCACCTTACGTTTGCCTTAGATTTTCCCTCACCTCCCCCGATTCCATATATACATATTTCCTTCAATATCCTCCCATCCTAGGGAAGGCTGTAGGGCAAAAGAGGTAAGTATATCAGGGCTTGAAACGTTGTGTCAGGGCTAGTTGGCAAAAGAACCCAGAAGAACTGGCTGCAGAGTGGATGGTCTTTCTTCACTCCTGCCTCCTTAGTGGCTTGTGATAAGGACAACAGATAAACTTGATGTACTAAGCAAATTATAGGTCAAATTGGCCATTACCCTCTAAGGGCACTACTGTTGCCTCTGTTTCATGTTTCCCTGCCTAGTGGAAGCTTTCCCCAAAGAGACCATTTCTGAGTCTCTTTGAACTCTGTTGGGAAGATTATTTTTCATCCTGGTAACTCATCTTAATTTTTTTTTCCCTCAAGGCAATTTGTACTGCAGACCTAGCCTGACATTTCTCTCCTTCTTGTATCTGGCTTTATATACAAAATAAAATAAGAGTTCCCATTACTCAGAGTGGGAAAGAGATAGAAACTCACATTTGTTGAACCCTCGTAATTTACTAGGCAATGTTCTCTGTGCTTGCATTTAAAAAAAAAAAAGAAAGAAAGAAAGTCATTTATTCTGACAATCACCACTACTGAAATATCCATTTCTATATCTATATGACAGTAATATTAAATTATTAAAGACACAGACACAGATACACAGTTATGCAAAATATGCACATAGCTTCATGAGCTACAGTGGGATTCTTTGTGTGTGTGCGTGTGCACTTTGAAATTAGTAGGCTTATCACAAGTGTGTTCTTGCGTAGTTCTCTCTTGCAATTCTTACATCAACTCAGTGAAACAGATATTATTATCCCTGCTTTTAGAACAAGATAACCAATTCTCAAAGGTCCAAAAGAGATGTAGGGTTTGAACCTAGGTGTGCCCTGGCACAAATACCCTCTTTTTTGTGATGTCAGCTGAAACTGACTTCTGGCTTCTTAAACTTTCTGATTCAAAGAGAACCAGAAAAGTATTTTTATTGTAAACCATTCTTGATAATGGTGTTTCTAAAAAGAAACAGTTGTTTGGTAGGTAATGAATTCTCTTTGATTTAAAAAAGATTAAATTCTACTTTGAGATAATTACAGATTCACATGCAATTGTAAGAAATAACACAGAGATATGGTGTACTCCTTACCCATTTTTCCTTAATGGTAACAGCTTTCAAAACTACAGTTGACCCTTGAAGAACGTGGGGCTAGGGGTACTGACGCCTAGCACAGTCAAAAATCCACCTGTAAATTTTGACTTCCCCAAAACTTAACTACTAATAGCCTACTGTTAACCAGAAGCCTTATCATAACATAAACAGTCAGTTAACACATAATTGGATAGTACATGTATTATATGCTGTATTCTTACAATAAAGTCAGCTGGAGAGAATTATTAAGAACATCATAAAAAAGAGAAAATACAGTTGCATTATCATACTGTATTATTCAAAATAAATTCGCCTGTAAGTGGACCTGCGTGGTTCAAACCCGGGTGCTATTCAAGGGTCAACTGTGTGATAAAATATCAAGCCAGGAGATCGACACTGATGCAGTCAAGATAGAGAATATTTCATCATCGTAAGCATCCTTAATGTTTCCCTTTTACAGTCACATTCATTTCTCTCCAGCCACCCCCACCCCCGACTTAACAACTAGCAACCACTAATCTGTTCTCCATTTCTATAATTTTGTCATTTCAAGAGAGTTGTATAAATGGAATCAGACGGTATGTAAACTTAGTGGATTGGTTTTTTTACATGCAGCATAATTCTCTGGAGATTCATCCAGGTTTTTGCATATATCAATAGTTTGTTGCTTTTTATTGCTCAATGGTATTCCACGGTATGGATATCCTACAGATGGTCCAACCATGCATATATTGATGGACATCTGGGTTGTTTCTAATTTTTAGCTGTTTTGAATAAAACTGCTGTGAACATTTACATACAGGTTCTTTTCTTTCTTTCTTTCTTTCTTTCTTCTTCTTCTTTTTTTTTTTTTTTTTTTTTGTATGTGTGTGCTTTTCTCTTTGGGATAAATATAATTGCTGGATCACATAGTAGTTGCATATTTAGTTTTTAAGAAACTGTCAAATTGTTTTCCAGAGTGGCTATGCCATGCCACATTCCCATAGCAATGTATGAGTGATTCAGTTTTTCTGCATCCTCGCCAGCATTTAGGGCTGTCACTACTTTTTTTTTTTTTTAATTTAGTCATTTTGATTGATATGTAGTCATACTCATTGTGATTTTAATGTTAATTTTCCTAATGACTAATAATATTGAACATGTTTTCATGTACTTATTTTCCATCTGTACTATCTTATCCATTAAAATGTCTCTTTATGTCTTTTGCCCATATTTTAATTGGATGATTTTTTTTTTCTGTTGAGTTTCGATATATTCTTGACATTATTCCTTTGTCTGATATGTGGTTTGCAAATATTTTCTCCTGTTCCAGAGCTTACCTTTTTATCCTCTTAATAATATCTTTTGCAGAGTAAAAGTTTTTAATTTTCATGAAGTTTTTATTTAGTAATTTTTCATTTAGTAATTTTTCGTTATGTTTTTGTTGCCAAGTCTAAGAACTCTTTGCCTACCCTTAGGCAAAGATTCTGTAGCTTTGCCTGCATTGAATTTCTTTTGCCCCTTTGTCAAAAGTCAGTTAGATTTGTCTGTGTGGGTCTGTGTCCATTTCTGTCTGGGTTTATTCTGCTCCACTGATTTAGATGTCCGTCCCTCCACCAATACCATAGTCTTGATGGTAGACAGGTAGACAGTCTCTCCTGGCTTTTTTTTCCAAAAATGTTTTAGTTATTCTGGCTTCTTTGCTTTTTCATATATGTTTTTCTCTCATAATATTTCTGTTATCATACTTTTCTGATTTTCTTCTTTTCTCCTCCAAAAAAGTTACTTTTTTTCTTTTCTATGAATATTCACTAATAACCTATTAATCAAGACATATTTTCTTTTCCTTATTCTTCTTGGCCAATTTTATTTTCTTAACTCTGTATTATAGATGCTTCCATCAATCTTTGTTTTTGGCAATAAAGTGTCTAAAACTGAACTCATTGTTCTCCATTCAGGACATTATATATTTGGGATCTGGGGAGGATATTGTATTTCACTAACTTGAACTATGTCATTAAATACATTTTAATCACCATGCTATGAACTGTGGGCTATAAAAGATGTTTACTATACTATATAACATATAGTCTATATAGTATAGATATATTTATATATGATTCTTCTTGACGATACTTCATTTACAAAGCTATTATTTTTTTAAATTTATTTTTGGAGAGATAGAGAGCAATTGGGGGAGGGGCAGAGAGAGAAGGAGATAGAATCCCAAGCAGGCTGTCAGTGCAGAGCCCGAGGCAGACTCAAACCCACGAACTGCGAGATCATGACCTGAGCCGAAGTCAAGAGTTGGATGCTTAACCAACTGAGCCACCCAGGCATCCCTACAAAGGTATTATTTTCAGTTCAAATGTGATCAGTATGATTTCATCCTGTTTTTGTCTTTGAATTGGTTGTTGAGTCATTTATATGGACAGAGACTACGCAGAAGAACATAAAACTTAGGAAACAGACATCAACAAACTGTAAGGCAAGAAAGTTTAACTGAACATTTATGAGAAGGAACTAAAAGACACTCTGGAACCATCATTTATAGGCTTTATGATAAAAATAATTCTCTTCAACTTCTAGATTCTACCTTTGGTAGTCCTAAGTTAGAAGAGTATAAACTGAAGTTAGTGAATAGGTAAATATGACCGAAAGTGTAGTGAACAAAAAGTACATGGAGTGTGACAATCAGTGATTTCAGCTCACTGGGATAGTCTTTCCTTCTGACGGTTTAGGTAGATGCTGTCTATGTCATTAGTTTGCTCCAATGAACTTGGCTTTGGCTATTGGACTTCATGGACCAATTGTTTCTGGTGGATCTCCAGAGAAGTTTAGTTTAAAGTCTCTGCTTGTTGCAAATATTAAAATTCTGAAATTCTATCCATGTTTTCAGAGGTTTGTGGCTGATAATGAGAGTGATGTTTCAGAGTAAGGGGCAAAGCCATGTACAATTCACAAGCACCTGTCACTGAAGCTTTGCTCCATCCCTGTCTGGATAGGTTCTTAAGCCACATGTAAGAACACGAAGTTTAGCAGCTTGTTGTGGTGGTGGTTTGTTTTTTATCCACAGTGAGTGATATGACTTTTGATAATAGAATGCTTTATCCCATTCAGCAAATAAACATTGGTATGAAACATATATTCATAATGGCATGAAGCTGCAACAGGAGGCAGTGTATAAAATCTTTTAAAGAATTTTTTTAATGTTTATTTTTGAGAGAGGGTGAGAGACAGATCATGAGGGGGGAGGGGCAGAGAGAGGGAGACACAGAATCCAAAGCAAGCTCCAGGCTCTGAGCTGTCAGCAAGAGGCCGGATGTGGGGCTAGAACTCACAAACCATGAGATCATGATCTGAGCCAAAGTTGGTCACTTAACTGACTGAGCCACCCAGGCGCCCCAGTGTATAAAATCTTTTAGATCATGGTTCCATTCCATATCTACCTTTACAGTTCTTATATATACAGGTATATCATGGATGGTGCACATCTTCTAGAACATTCTCCCTGTCAGTGTTTTATATTGTGGACCCTTTTCCTCTACTGTGATGCATCTCCTGGGAGATTTTGGCAAGTGTCCATTTGAGCTTTCAATTAGTGTTAGAAAGCAGCCATCTTGGCTCTGCTAGAATAATTCTTATGAATCTTAAAACCCATTTGCTTCTAGTATTTATTTTAGAACTTGGTTCAAACTTTGTGTCTCTACTGGAATCCTTTAACTTTTCCATGGAATTGCCTTTGTATTAAAGAGATTTACATGTAAGGACTGTGTTTAGGGAATCATATTAGCATGCTGATATGCTAAAACATTTTATGTAACTTTGATGGTTCTCTTTTACTGTAATCCTCCACCTTTAGGATAGCAATTTTTCATTTTATGTAACTTTAATGTTTTCTATTTTACTATGAGTCTCCACCTTGAGAATAGCAATTCTGGGGGAGGAAGGAAACTTCTTAGTTTGAACATTATCCTAACCCAGAAAAAAACTATTTCAAAATTATATTGGCTATCAGAGAATATATTTACCCTTTTACTTTTAACAATTTGATGTGTTTTACAAAGGACCATTGTTCAGTTTTTGAATCAATTTGATTTCCAGTAAGGGATTAGATTTTACAAGAGACCAAAGTAATTACTGCATATCCAACTTGCTATTATCCTTTTTCATTTTTTAAGTTTATTTACCCATTTTGAGAGAGAGAGCATGTGCACATGACTGGGGGAGGGGCAGAGAGAGAGAGAGAGAGAGAGAGAGAGAGAGAGAGAATCCCAAGAAAGCTGTGAACTGTCAGCACGGAGCCCTATGTGGGGCTCAAACTCATGAGCTGTGAGATCGTGACCTGAGCTGAAACCAAGACTCGCATGCTCAACCAACTGAGCCACCCAGGTGCCCTTATTCTTCCTCATTTTTAAGACAAGACTTGATAACAAAAATATATTAAGTTAAGACTTAAGGGAATGTCCAAAACACCTGTTCTGGACATAGATACTTCTTGAATCATGGAAACACAATCAAGAAATTTTTTTTGTTAAGTAAATGTAGAAGTATTTTTAGATTGAGAGATAATTAACAATATTTCATAATTAAGTAGTTGTCTAGCAAAAAAATGTTGGTTGTTATTAGTTAGGAATAGAGATTATGTTGCATGTGGTATCATCAGATTTAAAGATGATACTGCTGTGAAATCTGAAGATACTTTGAATAGTTTAGCTTAGTCTGAAATTGTTGAGGCAAAGAAGTACCTTGACTCCTGGGTCAAGGCATAACAGTGGATCTTTGAAGTATAACATGTGATTGAGTTAAAAGCTCTAGAATATGGCCTACCATATGAATAAATACAAAAAAGAATTTTATGGTGATCTGACAAAAGTCGATCTGAATTCTTATGTACTCTGGACTAATTATTCTATCTCAGTACACGAGGTTTTTACCCATAAGAATTCTGGAATTATAGCTAATTATTTATTTCTTTAATCAAACATAATATAGAGATATTAATCATACCCAAGATATTTTCCTGAGACTTCTAATGATAATTATTCTATAATACATTTCATCTGGAAGTGCTATCTGTAAGGTAAATTCTACCTATTAAACTGAGGTGGTTTTGATTCCTAGCTTTTTTACTTTCTCACAAGTTTTTGGAAATGTTTGGTTATATGGTGAAGACACTCTAAATTGAGACTTGCCCCCCAACTTTTTTTTTCTGATAAAGTCCCCTAATTCAGGTCTGAGCTTATATATGAAAAAAGAAGATGAGCTTCTCTTTTCTTAAATTGTTGTGTCTACCCAAAATTCTATTTGGGAATTTTAAAGGCTATTTTTTTAAAGACTCCTATTGATTTGCCTTTATTTGGCTTACAATTTTTATTCCTTATGCAATCTAATTCTAAGAGAAAGCCCTCTGGAATTGCTTTCGTGTAGCATTTATTTATTTATTTATTTATTTATTTATTTATTTATTCGTTCGTTCATTCATTCATTCATTCATTTAATGCCTTGTCAGGGCCTTTTTATTTTTATTTATTTATTTTTTTCATTTTAACTTGTTTTATTTTTAATTTTTTTTAAATTTACATCCAAATTAGTTAGCATATAATGCAACAATGATTTCAGGAGTAGATTCCTTAGGGCCCCTTACCCATTTAGCCCATCCCCCCTTCCACAGCCCCTCCGGTAACCCTCAGTTTGTTCTCCATATTTATGAGTCTCTTCTGTTTTGTCCCCCTCCCTGTTTTTATATTATTTTTGTTTCCCTTCCCTTATGTTCATCTGTTTTGTCTCTTAAAGTCCTCATATGAGTGAAGTCATATGATTTTTGTCTTTCTCTGACTGACTAATTTCACTTAGCATAATACCCTCCAGTTCCAGTTCCATCCATGTAGTTGCAAATGGCAAGATTTCATTCTTTTTAATTGCCGAGTAATACTTCATTATATATATATATATAATATATATATGTTATATATTATACATTATATATTATACATTATATATTATACATTATATATTATACATTATATATTATACATTATATATTATATATTATATATTATATATTATATATTATATATTATATATATATACCACATCTTTTTTATCCACTCATTGGTCGATGGACATTTGGGCTCTTTTCATACTTTGGCTATTGTTGATAGTGCTGCTAGAAACATGGGGGTGCATGTGTCCCTTCGAAACAGCACACCTGTATCCCTTGGATAAATGCCTAGTAGTGCAATTTCTGGGTCATAGGGTAGCTCGATTTTCAGTTTTTTGAGGAACCTGCATACTGTTTTCCAGAGTGGCTGCACCAGCTTGCATTCCCAAGGGCCTTTTTAGAAATAAGCATAACAGGGCTATTTAAATTCTTTCCTGGTTTTTCCGTCTTTGGTACTTTACCAATTTTTCCTGTCTAAAGAGCTAACAATTTAGTGAACAAACCAGGATAGCTATGAGCATCCAGGAAAAAAGCTATCTAGTAAAATCCTGAATTCTATTGCAAATTCTGGTCAAACTTCTAGGTGTAGGAGAAATTTTAATTGTAGCCCTCAACTTTTCCCTAGACCGGGACTTACATTCAGCTTTTATATATTGCTTTCTGATGTAGGAATAAAAAGACATTGTGGGCAATGTGATTGTTTCTTTCCTGAGAACATGTCTGCTCCCAAAGGGGAGCAAAGATAGAAGGTCAGAAGAAAGAGCAGGAGGCAATGGAAGGTAAGATATGATAGATAAGGAGAGATGCAAAAAGTGTACATTTCAAAAGATTAACAGGAGTGAGCAAGGGGGCCTTTGTCAGAGATTTTCTTGAAGTCAGCATTTTGTTTATTTGAAGTCAGCATGCAAGCTGAAAAAGCTGACTATTGAATGATTGATTTTCTTGCTTCCTATTTTTTTCCTGAAGCTCTTCTAAATTTTGACATGTAAAAAGTTCCACATAATAGCTATTGTTATTCAAAATAAAAATAATTTTGCCATTCACCAAGATAAGCACAAAAATTAATGTGGCGAGAGCAGCTGTTCTCCCAAGAGCGGGTTATAGTTTTGTGACTTGACTGATAGACTCACGACAAACAAGGAAAGGCCACCACGATTGGCCAAGAATGTGTATTTATGAATAATTTTGGGTTCCCTAACCATACAGAGGCTAGGAATGGGCTGTGTGATCAAAATACAAGTGTGTAACTTGGAATATGAAATAAACAAAATGATCTATTTTCATGAACTGGCAAGATGGATTGGAGACTGATCAAGCCTATGTCTTTGTTACTTAGGGAACACACTCTTATATGTGCAACGGAAAGATGAGTCAGGACAAAAGAAGCCCAGCCATCTGCTCACAAAACACACTCACACTATGCATATATAACAACATTATATTAAGGGACAAACCAAATAAAATGCAAAGTAACCAGTGAAGAATAAGCACATTAATAGAAAAAAAATTTACCAAATGGTGTAGTTTCAAATCAAAAGGTCTCCAAATTAAACTCAAAATGTATTATGTGAGGGATGCCTGGGTGGCTCTGTTGGTTAAGCGTCTGGCTTCAGGTCGGGACATGATCTCATAGTTCATGAGTTTGAGCCCCACATCGGGGTCTGAGCTGCTTTGTATCCTCTATCTCCCTCTCTTTCTGCCCCTCTCCAGCTTGCGCTTGCCCTCTTTCTCTCTCTCTCTCTCTCTCTCTCAAAAATAAATAAACATTAAAAAAAAAATTATAGGAGCAAAGATATCCAGCCACCAACCAGTTAAAATTCACATTGTCTGTCACTCCATCCAAGGTTTTGAGGTATGCAGAGAGGCAGGGAAATGACTCCTAATGAGGAGACAGATCAATTGTCTGAAAATGACCGAGAACTGAGCCAGATGTTAGAATTACCAGAGGACATTAAAGCATGTATTATAACTATATTCCATCAGATGAAAACATTAAGTAGATAAATTAAAAATATTTTTAAAATGTATTATTTAAAACATACCTTGGATAGGGGCGCTTGTGTGGCTCAGTCGTTTAAGTGTTTGACTTTGGCTCAGGTCATGATCTTGCGGATCATGAGTTCCAGCCCCACGTCAGGCTCTGTCTGTGCTGACATCTGAGTCTGGAGCCTGCTTCGATTCTGTGTCTCCCTCTCTCTCTGCCCCTCCCACGCTCACACTCTGCCTCTGTCTCTGTCTCTCTCTCTCTCAAAAATAATTAAACATTTAAAAAAAATTTTTTTAAATAAAACATATCTTGGGTAAATTCCTAGTAGCGCTATTGCTGGATCATATTTTTAATTTTTTGAGGAACCAGTTTGCATTCCCACCAACAGTGCAAGAGGGTTCCCGGTTCTCCACATCCTTGCCAGCATCTGTAGTTTCCTGAGTTGTTAATTTTAGCCACTCTGACAGGTGTGAGGTGGTATCTCAGTGTGGTTTTGATTTGTATTTCCATGATGATGAACAATGTTGAGCATCTTTTCGTGTCTGTTGGCCTTCTGTATGTCTTCTTTGGAAAAGTGTCTATCCATATCTTCTGCCCATTTCTTCACTGGATTATTTGTTTTTCAGGTGTTGAGTTGGTAAATTCTTTATAGATTTTGGATACTAACCCTTTATACAATATGTCATTTGCAAATATCTTCTCCCATTCTGTCGGTTGCCTTTTAGTTTTGTTGATTGCTTCCTTTGCTGTGCAGAAGTTTTTTATCTTGATGAGGTCCCAATAGTTCATTTTTGCTTTTATTTTCCTTGCCTTTGGAGACGTGTCAAGTAAGAAGTTGCCATAGCTGAGGTCAAAGAGTTTGTTGTCTGTTTTCTCCTCTAGGGTTTTAATAGTTTCCTGTCTCACATTTAGGTCTTTCATCCATTTTGAGCTTATTTTTGTGTATGGTGTAAGAAAGTGGTCCAGGTTCATTCTTCTTCATGTCGCTGTCCAGTTCTCCCAGCACCATTTGCTAAAGACACTGTCTTTTTTCCATTGGATATTCTTTCCTGCTTTGTCAAAGGTTAGTTGGCCATATGTTTGTAGGTCCAATTCTGGGTTCTCTATTCTATTCCATTGGTCTATGTGTCTGTTCTTGTGCCAATACCATACTGTCTTGATTACAGCTTTGTAGTAGAGGCTAATGTCCGAGATTGTGATGCCTCCCATTTTGGTTTTCTTTTTCAACATTACTTTGGCTATTCAGGGTCTTTTGTGGTTTCATACAAATTTTAGGATTGTTTGTTCTAGCTCTGAGAAGAATGCCGGTGCAATTTTGATTGGGACTGCACTGGATGTGTACATTGTTTTGGATACCAGAGTGCTGATTCATAGGGGCACATGTACCTCAATGTTTATAACAATGCTATCAAAGATAGCCAAATTATGGAAAGAGCCCAAATGTGTATTAACTGATGAATGGATAAAGAAGATGTGGTTTATATATACAATGGAATACTACTTGACAATGAGAAAGAATGAAATCTTGCCATTTGCAACAACGTGGATAGAACTGGAGGGTATTATGCTGAGTGAAATAAGTCAGTCAGAGAAAGACAGATACCATATGTTTTCACTTATATGTGGAATTTGAGAAACTTAACAGAAGACCGTGGGAGAAGGGAAGGGGAAAAAATAGTTTCAGAGAGGGATGCAAACCATAAGAGACTCTTAAATACAGAGAAAAAAACTGAGGGTTGATGGGGGTGTGGGGGGGGAGGGGAAATTGGGTGATGGGCATTGAGGAGGGCACTTGTTGGTAGGAACACTGGGTATTGTATGTAAGTGATGAATCATGGGAATCTACTCCCGAAACCAAGAGCACACTGTATACACTGCATGTTAGCTAACTTGACAATAAATTATATTTAGAAAAAAAATTAATAAATAAAACCTACCTTGTTTTCTGCAAACCCTAGGATAACCAAATGAGGTCATTTATGAGAGCCCAATGTAACAATTTACAGTTCAATTACTGTTGAGGTGCCAATGGAATTTTGGCACAAGAAAACCAAAGAATGTTTCTGTTGATCCACTGGTCTGTGGAATGCTTACAGTAATCTTGATGGTACCTCCAGAATTGCCTACAGACAATCTCACCACTCAATATCTGAAACAAAAATTCAAAGCTCAATTTATTGCTTATTTAAGTAAGGAGAGCTACGCTCATCAAGTATGATCTCTTCAAGGAAAGCAGACTTATGACCTTAATGGTGTTTTGGGAAGAATATGGGCATTCAGCAGAATTGAGTAAATTAGAATCAGTTGTAAAACCATGACTATTTAGATGAGATTGGTGTTGAATGCATGTACATAGGAAGTTTGTGTGCCCACTTGATTGACTTTTTGAAGTAAAGAGCTATTCCTGACTAGTTGGTTTTAGGAAGCTTGTTCATTGAAGTGAATCACTGACTGATTAAGTGGGTATAAAACGAGTTGTAGTGATTGCTTTTACCATGACTGTACAACTGTAATTGATTAATTAAGCAAGTATAAAATCTGTTTGATGACTACTTTTTACCATGGCTACTGAATATTCAGGCTTTTCCCAAAATTATTCAAATTACGATTTTTAAAATTTTTTAAGGTTAGAGAATAGTTATAAATAACAGGCAGTTAGGATAAGAAGCAGTCAGTCAAGGAGCACTCACGATGACCAAAACCTGGAGTCTAAGACCACACTACTGAGTGGTCCATTCCCACTACTGAGGCCTCACCTGTACAGGTTATGATTCAGTCAGACCAGTGTGGAGCCTGGATATTTCTGTTATTTTAAGGTTTCCCATGTGATTATGGTGGAAATCCTTATTCTCTGGGTGTAAAACAGATACTGTTAAGGTAATCTAGTCCTATACTGCTGTTTCATAGGTGAGATCAGAGGGATCACGAAAATTGTCTAATCTAGCTAGTTATTGACTCAAACGAGACTAAAAACCTAACTCCTTACTTCATGTCTTGTGACCTTAATTTTGGTTTCTGAATGCAACTGCGGGTGGTCAAACCTAGAGTTTGGTCAGAAGAGCTCTAAGACTTCTAGGGTTTGATTCCTGATTATGCTTCTGGATTGTTTTACTCAAAGTGTTCCTTGAGGATAAGAACTTTTGTTTATTTATTTATTTTTGTATAGCTCATTTATTAATGCCTGGAATAGTGATTAGCACATAGTGAATATATATTCTGAATGAATAAAAGAATAAATGAATTAATGAATTACTAGTCTTCCAATTGTATGACTAAGGCTTCCAGGCCCCGGTCCTCTCCTTTTTGCCCCTTCCTGTCCTCGTCTCTCACATGAGAATGTAATAGTGCTTGACCTTGAGGATCTTTCCAAATCTGATATTCTAATTAAGATGGAATCTGTGAAGTGTTTAGTGTGGTGTGTTTTGGGAACAATCAGAATGGGAAGCTTCTGTAACAGAGGAAAAAGTTGTATCAAACTTAGGAAGTCAAAATAAAATGCATTAAAGTAGATAGTTAAAGTTATAAAATTATAATCCACCGTTGGGCAAGGTAAGCAGTCTGAGGAATAATAAATATGAGGGCTTGTAAAACTTTAACTTTATATTGAGATATTGAAAATAAAAAGATACACTGCTGAAAGTTATGGTGAATGTGGCCTGACTGGTAATACAGCCCTTGTCCATCAGATAGAGAGGAAGGACACTTTGCTGTTGCCAAGTCGTGTACCCTTAGGAGTGCAGTGAATCAAGAGCACGTCAAGAGTCTCCTCCAAGCATAGGTCCCAACAAAGATGAGCCAGGACAGACATTATGCCTGGTTACCTAGGTAACAGAGTCCCTTGCTGTTATATTATAACAAGAAAAGCCATGGCCAAATGAAGAAAACAATAATCAAGGGGACAAGAGATGTGATTTGGATAAAATCTCCCTGTGAAGAAGGTTCAAGGAATTATTCGGAAGAGGTTTGTGCTGCAAAAGATGAGATCACAACTGGAGCAAAACTGAGTTCGGATTACAGGATAACACTGAATTGCACGTTCAAGAACATCTAACATGAACTATCCCAAGCCTTTTTCCTGCTGGTGTGGTCATTGACATTGCCAGTAAATTGAGTTCATTAAGCCGGGTTGTCTCACCCGGTCTATCTGCCAACAGCATTCCATATAATTCTCGAAATCTCTCTCAACTCTGTTCTCCAAGGGATTGCAGTGAATGTGTGCAATGATACTCATTTGCCATTCTTGTCCTCCCCGCCCAAAGGTTGGGGACTGCTTGTTATGGACAGTCTCTTAATTTGTGGCGAAATAGATTGAAGGGAAGAAGGGGAAGAATCTGAGCCATTCTCAAAGTGATAGCCTTGTGAACAAGGCTTCAGGCTCTAGAAATAATCTCCCTTTCATCTCTGCATTTTGGCCTTTCTTGGATCAGGAATAGATGGTCGGTTTAAGGAGATGGGCTGTATACGTGACCTCTGAAGAAATGAGAGTCAAAGCGGATGCTGTCCAAACAGTGGTTATCTGGCTTGCCAAGAAACAAAGCACGTCTCACACCAACATCCTAGATTTTTGATAGAGTGGCTGGGAGCCTACAATAAAGGTAGAGCTGGGTTCCAGTCTCACCATTGCTGCTTGCTAACTAGGTCACATTAAGCAAATTTCTTAAACATTTCAAACCGTGATGTCTTCATCGGTAAAGCAAGAGTACTAGTATCCACGCTAAAGATTCTTACGAACAATTAAAATCGTTATAAACAAACAAGTGAATTGATATACAAAAAAAGAGAAAGGTTAGCACAGCGTTTAACACATTTTAAGTAGTTATTAAATGTCAGTTGTTGCTGATATTCTCGGTTGGTCCGTTTCCATAATAACTTAGATTTTTGTGACAATTTCCTTTTCTGTTATCCTGCAGTTTATTGAATACCATACTGAAAAAAAATCCATTAACAAAAGGAATATTTCTTTAATTGTTTTTATTCTCCACTCCTCATCAACCTCTGGCCATCCTCTACACAACTGAGCTTCAGAAACTACCACTTTGCCACCTCACAATCCGTGTCCCTGTGGGTGTCATCCCCTAATACGTATTACTCTCTAGGCATTCGGATGATTGTATTTTACTCATGTCCTCTCTGTTCATGTTCAGCCAAATACCTGATTAAATGTTGCCTTAACAAAGAGAGGTCTGCCAGACTGACCCATACGTCTGAAATATGTTCCTCTCCAACCAAGGTGACTTCTAGGTCCTGACTCTTTTTGATTTGCTTCATAGCACTTGTCCTTACTAAAATTATATGTTTGTTTCCTGGTTTATTGCTTGTTTCCACCAAAATATAAATGAGGACAAGGTCTTTATTTAAGTCTTGCTCACTGCTGTGTATCCAGAACCTAGAATCTCGTCTAGCACATAGTAGACATGTATATATACACACACACATATATATGCACACACACGATGGATGGATAAAGTGACAAGTGAATTGTCATATGTTTATTCTAATGTGTCTCTATTTTTATTTTTTAAGTGACTATTTTTTATTTTAAAAAGAGAGAGAGAGAGAAAGTGCACACACGACTGGGGGAGAAGGGCAGAGGAAGAGAGAGAGAATCTTAAGCACGCTCCACACTCAGCCCAGAGCCTGATGCAGGGCTCGATCCCATGACCCTGGGATCATGACCTGAGTCAGACACTCAACTGACTGAGCCTCCCAGGCACCCTCATCCCAATTTTAAAATTCAATTTCAACTAGTCTAAACAGTGCTATAATGAACAGTCCTATAAAAGCTGCCTCATGTACTATGCAGACATTTTTTTCAGAGAAAACACTTAGGAATGAAACTGCTAGGTCATAGGTTATGTACATCTTCAACTCTGTTAGATATTGTCAAATTGTTCTCCAACATAGTTGTATCTGTTTATACCCCCACTTGTGTGTAACAGTTTTTATTTATTCTTATTTTGTCAACATCTTGTATTATGGAATTTAAAAATTTGCCAGCCTAATGGTGTTTGTGTGTGTGTGTGTGTGTGTGTATGAAATGATGTATCATTATTACTTTAAATGTGTGCTTTCACAATTATTACTGAAGCTAAGAAATCACCCTAAATTCTCAAGTGTGCTGTGCAATGATTTATAGCGTTACCACAGTGGTATCCAAGGGGCTGAAATTTTTTTTTTTCTTTCTCTACCCAGAGCCAGGATTTTTTTTTTTTTCAACGTTTTTTATTTATTTTTGGGACAGAGAGAGACAGAGCATGAACGGGGGAGGGGCAGAGAGAGAGGGAGACACAGAATCGGAAACAGGCTCCAGGCTCCGAGCTATCAGCCCAGAGCCTGACGCGGGGCTCGAACTCACGGACCGCGAGATCGTGACCTGGCTGAAGTCGGACGCTTAACCGACTGCGCCACCCAGGCGCCCCCAGAGCCAGGATTTTTAATGAAATGCTTAATCCTCACTTTCAGTTGAATTTTTATTTGCAATCTCTGTCCTCTGCCTAAGTTATCCTGGGAAAAACTGAACAAGCACTGGGCCCTTTTGAATTCTCCGTCTAGCAGTCCTTGGCTTGGGCAAGGCACTTAGCTTCTCTGGAAGTGAGATGAACCCACACTTCAGTCCTCCCTCCCCTGCAGGATTGGTCTGAGAATTAACGGAGATAACTGATGTAATGTCTAATGAGCTATGTGAATCTTCGTTATTATTACAGTTCTTCTGCTAGCCATGATGAGGCTCCTCTGGGAGAGCCCTCCTCCCTGCGGAGAAGCACATGCAGCCTCTTTTAAGGGTTCAGTGTGGGATTCAAGCTGATCTTGCCCTATGACTTTTTTTTTTTCTTAGCCGGTGAATGGTTCAACTATACACAGCCTATAAATCCAGTGGGAGTTCTATTCAATAAGGAATTTCCTCCTCCAATAATGAACACTCCGCTGGTACCTTTGGGTCTGCCCTTCCCATATTAAAAGAAAGCTTACAATTTTTGGTTCCCATGTGATAGTGCCTGCCTCCCAGGATTTCCCAAGGTGCTGAGACGAAGAACCCTCAGTTAGGTCCCCTGGCTCAGTGAAGGGCCAGTTTTAAGTGAGATTTGCACATGATGGAAGTTTGTCTTTATGTTTTAGAGCCTCTTTTCCCTTTTCCAAACGCAAGGGTACTACGCTGTCTACTGCATTCATACACACACCCACGCACACAGACATTTGCATGCGTACATACATGTCCCAATTGTGTTAAATTAAACTTCTCTGGACTCCTTCATTCTGCTGGAGCTCCTGGGGATTTTCATTTCTGCAGGGATCAAAGCTTTAATCTTTATAGATTAAGTCCTAGGAATTACAAGTCCCAGTTTTAAAAAAAATATTTATTTATTTTGAGGGAGAGCATGAGCAGGGGAAGGGCAGAGAGAGAGAGAGAGAGGGAGAGAGAGAATCCCAAGCAGGCTCCACAGTATCAGTGCGAAGCCCGATGCGGGGCTCGATCTCGTGAGCCATGAGATCACGACGTAAGCGAAAATCAAGAGTGGGCCGCTTAGCCGACCGAGCCACCCAGGCACCCCACGAGTCTCAGTTTGTACATGGAGGACGTCACTGAGCCACAAGAGGGCCTAGACCAGGAGGGACCTTGCTCAGATATAGCAGGTGAGGGTCTGACTGAGTGGAAGGCATAGTCAAAGTACAGTCTCGGGGGGAGGCAGTTAGAATGAAATGCTAATTTCTGGGGCGCCTGGGTGGCTTATCCGGTTAAGCGTCCGACCTTGGCTCAGGTTATGAGCTCGCAGACCGTGAGTTCCAGCCCTCGTCGGGCTCCGTGCAGACAGCTCAGCGCCTGGAGCCTGCTTGGGATTCTGTCTCTCTCTCTCTCTCTCTCTCCCCTCCGCCACTCAACTCTGTCTCTCTCTGTCTCAAAAATAAACACTAAAAAAAAAAAAAAATTAACAAAAATGAAGTTTTAGTTTCATCAGCATGAAACAGGGTGTTTGGGGAGGCTGGAGTCGAATTTGCAGTCATGCATACTCTGAAGTGGAAAGCAATTTGAATGAATGAAGTATTTTCTTCTTCTTCTTTAAAGAGATGTTTGGAGAAAAAAAAAACTGTGCTACTGAGCCAACTTTATGAAAAGGGACCATTGCAACCTATGTAGTTAGTGGGCGGGGAGGGGGTTCCTGATATGTTCCCGCTGCCTTTCTCTGACAGAAGGGCCCTGTGATACAAAGCAAGAAAATGCCTCACAGTGGTATTTCCTTTCTTGAAAAAATTCTTAAAAGCCTCCAGTGCACGAGCCCTGTGTTCCCATGTCCTGCAATGTCCACCACCATGTAAACTAACCAGTGTTGTACTGAGAGCCTCATATATTCTGTTCCCTTTAGTCATCTGCATTACTCTGTGAGGAAGATATGAATATGCCTGCCATGTTAAGGACCGAACTGACGTTTGGAAAAATTAAGTGACTGGATCCAGGCTTCACAGCTAGAGAATGACTGGTGTAATGATTGATTTTATGTGTCAACCTGGCCGAGCCATGGTACCTAGATATTTGGTCAAACATTACTCTGGCTGTTTTGTGAGGGTGTTTTTGGATGAGATTGGCATTTTAATTGGTGGACTTTAGGTAAAATAGATTATTCTCTGTCACTTGGGTGGGCCTCATCTAATCAGTTGAAGATTTGAATGGAAAAAAAGAGTGGTCTCTACTGAGCAAGAGGGAATTCTGCCAGCAGAAGGCCTTTGGCCTTGAACTTTAACATCAACTCTTTCCTGGGTCTTTCGCCTGCAGGCCTGCTGTACACATTTTAGACTCAGCAGACTTCATAATTGGATGAGCCAATTTCTTAAAATTAAACCCTCTCTTCATATATATACGTATTTTATTAGTTTGATTTCTCTGGAGAATCCTAATATGAGTAGTCTAGGATTACAGTGTAGCTGTCTCGGTATCTCTCTCTTTCCACTACACCTCGTTGCCTTCCAAGTCCACTGTTAGGCAACAACTGTACGTAGTCCTCGACTGGTCCACAATGGAGAAGGATAGCTTTAAAATGAGGTTTATTGTGCAATCAGTTGTGCAAAGTTGTGCAAGGTTTTAGGTTTCCCTGCAATCATGCTCACTAGTGAATGAAGAAATGTGGAGTGCACAGGGCTAGAGTATGGACACTGGGATTTTAGCCTAAATCCAATACTTACTTGCTCTGTGAGCTTGAGGAAGCTGCCTCACCATTTCTGAGCCCTCAGTTTCTTCATTTGAAAAAATGGAGATGCTGCTTCTATCTTGAAAGTTGATGAGTCTTTTCATTCTCTATCACTGGACAACAAATCACTCCAAAACTTAGTGTCTTAAAGTGACCAAAATAATTTTCATTCCCAATTCTGCAATTTGGGGAGGGATTAGTTGGATATGGCTTTTTTTCTGCTCCACATGGAACATCTTAGGCTGAAAACCCCAGGATGGCTTCTTCATTCCCATGCCTGCTGGTTGCTGGCATAGTTGGTGAGGCATCTCTATTTTTCTTCGCTTAATCTTTCCACAGGACTAGTTGCGTTTCCTTCACAGTATGGCAGTATGTTGTATTTTGCCTGACTTAAAGTGAAATAAGCTTCCGGGCTCTTAAAACCTAGGACAGGACTTGGCACAACATCCCTTCTATCTCATTCTATTGGTCAAGGTCTGTCACACAGTTTAGCACAGAGCCAATGGGAGGAGAGGACACAGGGGCTTAAGTAGCTTGATGTGTGTCCCATCGGGAACTGCAAAAGTAACAGTCTGTCACAATGAAAACCAAATAAAAGGACAGACTTACAGGGTGCAACTCAGGACCAGGTATAAAGAAGGCAGAATTGATTCACATAAAAATAATGCTTATTTTCCTGGTTCTTTGCTCTTTACAAAAAATAAGCACAGACATTTGTTTGAGCCTCAGGTTGCCTCTGTGGACCAGGAAGAAAAAAGAGGGAATTATCTTTATTCTATTAAAGCAAGGTTCAGGGAGAATAAGTAACTTACACAATGTTACACAGTTGTGGTAATGCAGGTAGGGGGTCAATGTCAGACAGCTATGTGCTCGCAAACCAACTCACCTAAAAAAAAAAAAAAAAAAAAAAGGAAGGGGAGGAGGAGGAAGGGGAGAGGAAGGAGAAGGAGAAGGTGAAGAGAAAAGGAAGAAGAAGGAAGAGGAGGAGGAGAGGAAGAAGGGGAAGGAGAAGGAGGAGGAGGAGGAGGAGGAGGAGGCAAAGAAGAAGAAGAAGAACAAGAACAAGAAGAACAAGAACAAGAAGAACAAGAACAAGAAGAACAAGAAGAGGAGGAGGAGGAGGAAGAGGAGGAGGAGGAGAAAGAGGAGCCAAGTTGTAGCATTTCATGATTTCTGTTGTGTAAATACTCCCAATATAGCTGATTCTAACCCAACTTGGGAAGAGAGGCACATAATCAGGCCTGTGAGCCAGTGATTCCAGCTCTAACACATCACTGAGATGGGGGAAACAAACTGGTTGCTCAGAAAGTCAAGGTTCTGAAGTCAAAACTTATGAGAAAAGACGTATTTATGAAATTTCAGTGACCCTAAAGCAACTAGCCCTGAGACTCCAAATGGTAAACATTGAGACTCATCTTGTATTCTATATGAAGCATGATATGTCCCCCTATAAAATAAGAAAAAAAAACAAACAAATAGATAAAATGAAATATGCAGTTTGTCTTTGATACCCTCCCACTTTCTTTTGACGTCCCCACCAAAAAGTACACTCCTGAAATGTCTCCGTGTGCTGATGTGACAGCATGCCTAAACCTGTAGAGTTCAGGTCTTACCACTCCTCCTCCAGATGAAATGCTCATAAGGGAATTTAATCATTGGTAATGGCTTAATCTATTAAGATTCCAGAGTATCAGGCAGACCCAAGTTTGTTGATGACTCTCTCTAAAACGCATTTGTAAGTCATTTGTAAGTCAGTTGTTTGGAACTTAGTGCACATTATCCCATATAAATTACAATATAAACAGTCCTTCCACAAAAGTGTATTTTACTAAGATCAATGAACCCTTACAGATTTCCCCTAAAAGGTAGAAAATGATAACTGCCGTAAAAATCAATACATTGAATAGACAACCAAATTGAATGAGATATTTTGAAATGATTTCTTTTTTGTTGTTGTTTCTACAGCTATATTAGGTTTAATGAGAGGAGACTAGGGGTGTCACTGGATGTTATTGTGAAGATAGAAGATTTCTTGACACGCGTAGTTTTACGGACGGATGGTCTTAGTATTGCTTTTCACCAGTTTCAATTCAGTGTGTTTTTAATGCTATGGTTCATGCATCCTAATCATACCTAGTGTTGTGTCTGGGGAAATCACAAGTGAAACAAAGAATTTTGAGATGGAAACAGAAGGAGATATCATCCCGATGAACTGGTTCTTGAGTGTGGTCTGTACGTCACTAGTCCCACAGGTTGCTCCATGATCAGTTAAGTTTGGGAAACTGAACACTAGGTCCCTTTGGGTAGTCGCATTGCATATTAACCTAGCAGTCATTTAAGAATAAAGGGGGACGTCTCAATAAATTTCAGCCTGTAATTTCTTAAACTTTTTAGACGACAGATTCCTTTGCTTAAAAAAATATTCACTGACAGCCAACAAAACTGGTAAATTCTAGGGCAATGTTTTTCCAGCTGTAGGTCATGATCCAATAGCGGGTCATGAAATCATCCGAGTGGGCTGTGTCAGCATCAAAGAAGAGACTAGAATAAAAATTTTTGGAATGCATTGCCAAGTATGTATTGTTCCATATGAAAATGGGAAGTACACTCTGTTGTAGGAAGTTGTGCATATCTGCGTGTGTATTAGGTCACAGTGAAAAATGTATTTCTTCTTGCGAGTTGAAAACTGTTTTTTAGCACACAATTTGGGGAAACCTTTCTTACAAAATCGAAAAATTAGAACAAAGGATGTCATTTTATTCATTGTTATTTTTACTGGGATATTAGATCGATAGAACACAACATATTTAATATATATGTGAGTCATAAAGCATAACGATAAAATGAACACCCACTATTTTAAGATACAATTTAAAACGTTACTGACACTATTTTATCTATCTAAGACCACCCACCTCCTCTTTTATTGCATTTGCGGCCTCTCTATGAGAGGTAACCATCAACCTGAAGTTTGCATTGAATCCTCTAGCCTTTTTCCCCCATAAAATTTTTATCAAATATTTTATTCCTATATTTAGTTTTGTTTATTTTGTGCATTAAAAAAGTATTGTACTAAATATAGCCTCCTGAGGGGGTTTCTGGGGTTTTGTTGTTGTTGTTTGTTTTTTGGGTTTTTTTACTTAATATTCTGTTTCTCAGCGTGCCTGGGTAGCTCAGTTGGTTAAGCCTCTGACTCTCGATTTCAGCTTGGGTCATAATCTCACAGTTCATGATACGGAGCCCTGTATGAGGCTCTGTGCTGACAGCGGAGTCTGCTTGGGATTCTCTCTCTCCCTCTCTGTCTTCCTCTCTCCAGGGCTCTCTCTCTCTCTCTCTCAAAGTAAATGAACTTAAAAAATATTCTGTTTCTCAAATTCATCTATGTTGGTTCATGTAGCTGTGATATGTTTACCCACTGTGGTATTTTCTTTATTGCAAACATTTCAGAAAATGTCTCCTGGTGAACATATAAGCATTTCTCTGAGCTATATAACAGGAATTTCTCTGTGCTTTATCTCTAGAATTGGAATTTTTGGATCATAAAATATTATAATTTTCAACTTTACAATAAATATGAACTTGTTTTTATGAAAGATTTTTTATTAATATACATTCTCATTAGTATCTCAATTGTTCCACATCATCGACATTTCCTGTTATCAGACTTGTTAATTTTTGCCAATCTATTGGACAAAGAATATTATTGTTAATTATCATTAACAATTAATACTAATGAATTTCCATTTCTATTATTACTATAAAACAATAGAATATAAGTATTGTTTCATGTATTTATTTTCTGTGAACTTGTATTTTCTGAATTGCATTGTTATGCCTGCCTTTTTCTACTCGGTTGTTTCTCAGTGTTTTGAGACTTTTTTTATACATAATGGTTACCAACCATTTGTTGAACATATGAGATTTAATACTTCATCCCGTCTCTTCCCTTTCTTTGTAGTTCATTTGTTGAACGGAAATTCTTAATTTTAATATGGACACACTTACCAATTCTTTTTGGATTGTCCCTCTCATGTCTTTTGTAAAAAAAACTTATTCCTATCCTGAAGACATAAAGTATCCTCTTACGTTTTTTCCTCAAATTTTGAAAGTTTTGTTTCCAAATGTAGTCAATCTGGGGTTAAGTTTTGTTTATAGTGTGAGGTAGTGCTCCAATTTGGTTTTATTTGCCTAAGAAAAATCTTTTTCTTGGCACTATTATTAAATTGTCCCTCCTGTGCCCCAGGATTTACAGTTACACTTCTATCATATATAAGCTTGCATATATATACGGACCTGTGTATCAGTCAGGATTAGGGTGACCGTAGAAGTCATGCTATATTTTGGACACAATCATACTGAAAAGTAATTGTTGTTTACTTTCAATTAAAATTCAACTGGATGTTCTCTATTTCTCTTTAATATGCTATTTTTATTAAATATGGCAACCCTCATCAGAATTTACTCAGGAAAAAAAAAAGGGAGAAATCACTTGAAACTGAAACCATATTAGTATTTCCCAACAGTGTTAAAGTGGTAGCTTTTTTTAAAAAATTTTTTTTTAACGTTTATTTATTTTTGAGATAGAGAGAGACAGAGCATGAACAGGGGAGGGCAGAGAGAGAGGGAGACACAGAATTGGAAACAGGCTCCAGGCTCTGAGCTGTCAGCACAGAGCCCGACGCGGGGCTCGAACTCACGGACGGTGAGATCATGACCTGAGCCGAAGTCGGTCGCTCAACCGACCGAGCCACCCAGGCGCCCCTGGTAGCTTTTTATCAAAGGGTGGACGTATTTACTTTGTGAGGAGAATTTTTTAAGATACAGACTCCAGAGGAGCCCTACCTCAGATCTATTGAAAGAAAATCTCTGAAGAGAGGCCATAGGCACCTTAGGTCTTTAAAGGCAGTTCTTTAACCGGAATCTCATGTGTCGTGCTTGTTAAGAACCACTATCTCAGGGGCATATCAAGAAATCCTTCAAAATGAGTTTTACTTTAGTTAACTCAAGCTAGCAAGTTTTGTGTGTGAAATAAATTGATCCCTGAGTGACATGTTTGAGATAGGATTTAAGTGCATGGAACAATCAGTGAAAAATGATGACTTGGTCCATATTCTGGTGTTAGATTCTATAGTGCCTGGTCTAAAAAGAGAAGACCATCATGCACTTAAATTCGTCAAGAATTATATATTTCTGGAAAATGTATGGTTTGAGCTGACCCTTGAAGGACATCAAAGATTAAAGCTTTCATTTTCTAATTAAATCAGATAGGAGAAGGATTGAACCTAAGCCAAGGAGAGCCCCAATCACAGTAATTTTCAACTTTTAGCTTAACAAAGGGTCACAGAAGTACTGGGAAATCTAGAAAGTTTAGGATTGGCCTCCCAATCCTAGAGTTTTCACAATCTAGAACTAGAGATTCAAATTTAGGAATATGTATGGGAATGAGGACAGCTATGGCAGGTGGGGATTAAATAGTATGAAGAATAAAGAGATAATAAAATCAATAATTTCTGTGATCATCATTTTCTCATCTACCAATAATGAATGTGCAATTATTACTGTTCTACCAGGTAGAAAGCAAGCAGGACAGGGGTGCCTGGGTGGCTCAGTCAGTTGAGTGTCTGACTTCGGCTCAGGTCATGATCTCGTGGTTTGTGAGTTCGAGCCCCGCGTTGGGCTCTGTGCTGACAGCTCAGAGCCTGGAGCCTGCTTCAGATTCTGTGTCTCCCTCTCTCTCTGCCCCTCCCCCGCTCATGCTCTGTCTCCCAAAAATAAACATTAAAAACAATTAATAAAAAAAGAAAGCAAACAGGACTCAAGCAGATATCCTATTCCCAAAGTACTATGAGAAAAGAAGTCCTTAGTCTGGAGCACATGTGACTGCTCATATCTTACATTTCCAGCCTGAACATGGGCAGAAGAACAAATATCTTGTTCATTAGAGTCCTTCCTTTCTGAAGCCCATGAGGTTCACTTTATGTTTGTTCCGCCCATTTTGATGGCTCTGTTCCCAATGCCATGCGTAATAAAAATCGCTAGGACCTGACTGAACAAATAATCCTAAGCTCTTAGGTATAATTACATGATGTTATAAGCAGAATCCCTTATCCTAAACCAACAAAAGTTTAGATTCTCTGCCTTTCCTAGACTTTAGCCATTGTTGCTTCTACCCATCTTTTCTCTACCTCATGTGTGATATATGGTTGTTAGAAGAAAGTTTAAAGCATGACTGGTAAGTGCTGGTTAATTTGCATTTTTGAAAAGAAAAGCAAATGTAATTATATTTAAAAACATACAAGTAGAGGTTTGTTTGTTTTTTAATGTGTATTTATTTCTGTAAAAGAGAGAGCCAGAGCGTGATGCAGGGGAGGGGGCAGAGAGAAAGGGAGATATAGAATCTGAAGCAGGCTCCAGGCTCTGACTTGTCTGCACAGAGCATGATTCTGGGCTCAAACTCGGGAACCAAGAGCTGAAGTTGAAAGCTTAATCAACTGAGCCACCCAGGTGCCCCCCACAAATAGAGTTTTTAAGAGAAGGACTTGGTGAAGGCAGAAGAGAAGAGGGAGCTTAAAAATGAAGGTCCATCTGATTCCATCTTCGCTATAATTATGACCGATAGAAAGCTTCATGAATGGAAACTAGGAGAGAAAAATAATGCATAGATGTTTTAAGATTGTTTTAAGGATAAAGCATTAAATTGCAGTGTAGTTATCAAAAAGACCAGAGCCTATCTCTGGATATGGGGTCATAAAACTCAAAACAAAAATAAATTGCACAAAAAATATCTATTTGCACATAAAATTGAAATAAATATTCCTCAGGGTTTGTTCCAAATTGCACTTGTTTAAACTGTAATTAGAGAGAAGACTAGCCAATGTGCAGATAATACTAACAATACTGGTGAGATGATTAGCCATTGGGGTATCCAGCCAAAGATTGCTCTTCTGATAATTAGCTTCAGGATAAAAAGTCTAATATTTGCCAAGACAAATATATGTTGATGAAGATCCCCATATGGGCTGGCAGATATGTGCTTGGGATATAAAAGAAATTAGGAACTAAAGAACTAGGCTGTGAATTGGGAGATTTGGATGACATTTTCAAGCATATTACTCATTCTGATGGTCAGTTCTTGACACTTTCAACATACTTGGGGCAGCCACAAAGGTGCACGCTTGGATCTTCATCCCAGAAGACTTTGCCATTTTATTACAAGACGTGCAGTTATTTGACATCCTCTAGCTGTTAGTGCCTTTAAGATCTGCCTCAGCTTTCAAGTAAAGGACTGGATATTCTCGGGCAGTTTCCATCAAGGACTGAGCATGGCAGGGGTATTTGGTCCAGGCCATTTCTGCCCAACATACGGTGCCTCCAATAGGCAGATTCTGCTCCAAAGCTCTCCACTGAGATGGCAAAGTCTGCTTCTGGTATGTACTTCAGGCTGAAGTTCTCACTCACTAACTATGGTCTTTAACGTATTAAAAACTCATCATTAAACACAAGGCAGTCCAGATTTTTTCCCTGTGCTCTATATTGTATACATTTTATATATTTTTTGAAGTGTTGTATTTTTGAATTTTACATGTTGGCCTATGATTCATTTTGAGTTAGTTTTTTTGTGAAAAATGTAAGAAAAAAATGTCCAGATTTTTTTATATATGGATTTACAGTTGTTCAGCACTATTTGCTGAAAGGACTATTGTTTCTCCATTGAAATGCCTTTGCTCCTTTGTCAGAGACCGGTTGACTATGATTGTGTGGGTGTATTTATGGGTTCTCTATTCTCTTCCATTGAGCTATTTGTCTGTTCTTTCATCAATACCACTGTTCTGATTCCTGTAGCTCTGTGGTAAGTCCTGAGGTTGAGTAGTGTCAGTCCTCCCACCTTATTCTTCTCCAATAGTGTGTTGGTTATTGAGATTTATACTTTCCATATAAGCTTTAGAATTATTTTATCAATATCCAGA